>NC_041731.1:15789877-16098246 GCF_004115215.2 Ornithorhynchus anatinus | reverse complement strand
TCAGAGGCACAAAATCACTCTACAGATTTGATTCTGGAAAATCCTGGAATGAAAATCTCCATACTGTGCCCTGCGCTTCATACACCAGATCGATCTGCAGTTCCAGATGGGAGTGAGACCAGAATCCCTGCTGGTCCAGGCCTACCACCTCTCCTCCCGCTACTTCCCGATGCCTCCTTTTCCTCCCTTCTTTTGGGGCAACACCAGAAACCTTGGCAGGGACTCCAGCTCTGGGTTTATGGGATAATTGTTGCTAATGACACCGGAGTCATGAGCTAGGATTTTACTGGACTCCCTCAGGCATGTCTGGGGATGAGGTTAGCTTAATACTGGACATTGATTTCCAGAGGCATTGCCTGCTTATAACGCTTCTACCCCAGGGCTCAGCGCAGTGCTTGACACATATCTTGTCTTATGCTGTCCTGTCGTCCCCGACCCATAACGACGCTTAGGACACATGTCTCCCAGAAGGCCCCACCTGCAATTCTTCTGGTAGTGGATCTGTAGAGTTTTCTTGGAGAAAATACGGAAGTGGTTTATCACCGCCTCCTTCTGCACAGTAAACTTGAGTCTCCGCCCTCTACTGTCTCCCATGCCGCTGCTGCCCAGCACAGGTGAGTTTTGACTTGTAGCAGATTGCTTTCCACTGGCTAGCCACTGCCCAAGCTCGGAATGGAATGGCTATGCTTCTACTTGACTCTCCCTCCTGTAGTCGAGACGAGTAGAGTACTGGAAACTCTCCCTCTAGTAAGCACTTAATAAACGTCATCAACACTATTATTATTATTAGCTAAATACATACTGTTTTTCATTTCTCATATCTTCTTATTGTTATTTGGGGCTATTTTATTACTGCTATTGTAACTATTGCTATTTGCTACTATCGGGAAGTACAATCAATTCAAAATAAGATTTGTCAGGGAAAGGAAAAAAAAACATTTAAATGAAATAGGTAGAAGAGGGAGTGATTAGTAAAGAGGAAAGCACTATGCTCTCCAGGGTCATCAGTTGCCTGTTGATTGATGACCCTGTGTTCAAATCTCAAACTGCTGGAGATTAGAACAAGTTATGAAGGAAACTGGACAGAACAAAAATGAGGCTTACACGTATGAGAATTGCAGTAAAAATAGATAAGCCACAGTTTCATGATTTAAGGTTTATTGTCATCACTGGCCGATAAAAGTGTCATTGCTCTGACACTGGGACATGATAGAAATATTGTGGTCATCAATGATTAATATCAATCTGCCTGAAAGATCTCTCTCTGGTGTGAGTAGAGTGATGGCTTCTCTTACAAAACAATCTTTCTACCAACTAGGTTCCTACATCTGTACAGAAGGCAATCGTTTCATATGAATATTGTCCAGTTGCTAAATTGAAATTAAGTGAATTGTTCCTTTGGAAAAAAATAAGATTAGATAAAAGTGATTATGCTTGAGTCACAGTGAGGCAAGAGTGAATACGGCTTATTTACACATAGGGTATTTTCCAAGCAGGATGGTGTAGTGGATAGAGCACGGCCTGGAAGTCAGAAGGTCATGGGTTTTAATCCCAGCTTCTTCACTTACCTGCTGTGTGACCTAGGGCAAGTCACTTCACTTATCTGGGCTTCAGGTACCTCATCTGTAACTGATGCAACTGATCTGGGGATTAAGAATGTGAGCCCCACGTGGGACAGGGACTGTGTCCAGCCTGATTAACTTGTGGCTCAGTGGAAAGAGCACGGGCTTTGGAGTCAGAGGTCATGGGTTCGAATCCCAGCTCTGCCACCTGTCAGCTGTGTGACTGTGGGCAAGTCACTTAACTTCTCTGCGCCTCAGTTACCTCATCTGTAAAATGGGGATTAAGACTGGGAGCCCCACGTGGGACAACCTGATTCCCCTGTATCTACCCCAGCGCTTAGAACAGTGCTCTGCACATAGTAAGCGCTTAACAAATACCAACATTATTATTATTATTAACTTGTATTTACTCCAGTGCTTAGAACAGTGCTTGGCATGTAGTAACCCCTTAACAAGTACCATAATGATTATTATTAATGATTAATAATGATAATAAATTAAAAAATGGGACTGACTCATCCTGGGATGGAATACTAGCACAAAGGGCTGCCTCTGAGGGACAATTTCCTCCGGGGCAGGATTCTGCAACTCTCACACTGTCATTGGTAAATCACAAACTTGATTTGATATTGGCAGTCCAAACTCAGATAGTAATCATCTAACTGGGTAAAGAAAAAACAGAGGGGTGAGATTTTTTATGATATTTGTTCAGTGCTATGTACTAAGTACTGGGGTAGATACAAGCCAATCGGGTTGGATGCTGTCCCTGTCCTACATGGGGGTCACAGTCTAAGGGAGAGGGAGAATGGATATTTAAACCCCCTTTTATAGCTGAGGTAACTGAAGCACAGGAAAGTTCTAATCCTCACTCTCCCACTCGTTTGCTGTGTGGCCTTGGGCAAGTCACTTCACTTGTCTGTGTACCTCAGTTACCTCATCTGTAAAATGGGGATGAAGACTGTGAGCCCCATGTGGGACAGGGATGGCATCTGACTTGATTAACTTGTCTCTGCCCAAGCACTTAGTAGAATATGAGTGCTTAACAAACATCACAATTCTTTAGTCCCTTCTTTGCTGCACCCCTCCCTCCTGCTGGGTGGCCTTTCCCACAGGCATTTATTTCAACACCCACCGTCTTTGACCCCCACTTCATCTATCTACAATACCCGACAAAACTCTCTGCTGTCCAGCTAGACTTCTGGCTGCAAATTCACACTCTTTTTTTCCCCTTCTCTCCCTCCTATTCTCCCATCTCTAAATTGGGGGGAGATGTTTTACCTGCCCTAACCTACACACAGTAAGAAAAAGTGCTTCCTCCAGATCAGAGTTTAGATTTGAATAGAACAAAACCTTGGAGACATCGTGAGGCCACGGATGCCTAAATCCAAACCGTGTCCAAAATCCCCCAACCATCTGGGCTTCATCCATTAAAGACTAATTTGACTGTTTCGAAAAATGAATAATTTAATTTATACATATAGCACCATTATAATGAGAACAAATTCAATTTGCTAAGGGAAGAAGGAAACTGAATGAAAAAGATTACAAGTAATTAAGTTTCAGTGCTACGAATGTTCCAGCGTGATTCGATTCAGATATACGCAACGACAGATGGAAAAATGAAGAATTCCTCTCCTACCTTGAAACCTACTTATCCATAGAGATTGTCTGTTGAGATTATTCTTTCATCCAATTATGATCTATTCACTTCCAGGATAAAGCCTATTGTCACCCTACTGACTCTTGATTCCTATATTAGTTTGATCATTGCGGGGATGTAGGGAGATCTAGTGGAAAGAGCAAGGGCCTAGGAGGCAGGAAACCTGGGTTCTAGTCCCAGCTCTGCCACTTACCTGTTATAAAACCTTGGGCAAGTCACTTAGCCTCTCTCTGCCACAGTTTCCTCACCCATAAAATGGAGATAAAGTACTTACTGTTTTCTCCTACCCTTTAGACCGTGAACTTCATGTGGGGCAATTGCAAAGTTTGCCTGATCTGATTATCTTGTATGTACCCCAGTGCTTTGTAAAGTGCTCCGCACATAGTAAGGCCTTAATAAATACTATCATTATTATAGATAAAAACTTTACCTTTAGGCAGTTGTGTCCTTTCTTTGGATACCAGCAGGCCAGAACATTGGCACTGCTGTATCCCCCTCGATCACCCCAAAGCTCCCACCACTGAGCATACTGGGAAGCAGCCCAGTCCAGCATGAATGAGACAGGTGTCAGTAAGCATTCTATAAGCCCCCATCAGCTATCCTTTCTCTATGCAGTGATATAGCGCTTAGTACGGTGCTCTGCACATAATAAAAACTCAATAAATACTATTGAATGAATGAATGATGTAAGAGCATGACAACCTGGCCTGTTTTTCGAGGACCTTGAAATCTAAAGAAGAGGGGGATGAGCAGAAAAACACAAAACACACAATTAGATAAAAGCACAAGAGCTAGAGACAACAATCTTAAAAGAATAACACATATTTATGGATTTGCATACCTGCTGAGCCAGCTGGAAGGGAGGTCACAGCTGAAACTGCAGGGAGCGTTGAGCAATAGAAAAATGTTAATGGGAGAATGTCTTGGGCAGGAGGAGAGCTTTTACTCTGGTGGTGGGAGAGGAGCATGGGGCATTCCAGGTAGGGGAACTGATGTGCTTGGAAGAGAACCATGCTCCTGGTAAGGAGGTTTTCTTGAACAAGATGGAGAGCCAGAGCCAATGAATAATGAGAGAGGAGAGAAGAGGGCAGTTGGCATAATGGATAGAGCACAGGCCTGGGAGTCAGAAAGACTCGGCGTTATCACTTGTCTGTTGTGTGACCTTGAGCAAGTCACTTAACTTCTTGGGGGCCTCAATTACCTCATCTGTAAAATGAGGATTAAGACTATGAGTCATGGACTGTGTCCAACCTGATTATCTTATATCTACCCTAGCACTTATGTGCCTGGCATTTAGTAAGTACTTAACAAATATCATAAATTTTTTTTCAAAAAACTGGGGAGAGCCTTTAATGACATGAACCACGCAAGGGCTTGAGGAGGGGAGTGGTTTGATTGGATCAAGACTCAAGCAAGAGATTTTTATTTCTACAGGAAGGAAGGTGTGGAGAGGGAAGAGATTGGAGGGAAAGAATCATCACTTAAAGAGCTTAATACCAGGTTTTAGATTGTCAAGTTCCTTGAGAGAAGGGATGGTGGCTATTATTCACTCTTTTTGAATAATTATAATAATGGCATTTGTTAAGTGCTTACTATGTGTCAAGCACTGTTCTAAGTGTTGGGGTAGATACAGGGTAATCAGGTTGTCCCATGTGGGGCTCACACTTTTAATCCCCATTTTAGAGATGAGGTAACTGAGGCACAGAGAAGCTAAGTGACTTGCCCAAGGTCACACAGCAGACAAGTGGTGGAGCCGGGATTAAAATGCACGTGTTCTGACTCGCAAGTCCATGCTCTATCCTTTAAGCCACGCTGTTTCTGCCCTTATTACAGTTCTCTCCGCACAGTAAGCACTCAATAAATATCCCTGATTGATCAGGTGGTGAAGGTGAGTTCTAGGGTTGTGGCTAGAAAAGTGGCAAGGTCGGCATGAATTTGTGAAATATTACTGAATTTAAGCCATAAGGGAGGACAGGATTCAGATAACTCTAAGGCTGGAAGCATGGAGTTGGCAGTGATAGAGGTGACCAGTAATCAGAGGAAGGAGTGAGGACAGGAGGAGAGTATTTAAGAGGGAAATGAGTAATTTGAACTATTAAATTTCGAGGTCAGGGTGATCTCTCGAAGAAATTCCACAGTCAGGAAGAGATATGACAGTAGATAAAATGAAAAGTCACTACCATAAATATTGAGGTGGGAGTCTTCCATATAGGGGACACGTATGAACTGGTGAATTGAGTGCAGTTTATATGTGAGGGACTCAGAGGTGGAAAAAAAAAAGCCAGGAAGACAGCAATATAAAGACATAGAGAAACACAGTCTCTGACAACATACCATATTCACCGCTGAAGAGGGGGTAGCCCAGCTTGTTGGATCGGAATTTTTTTCATGGTACTTTTTAAGAGCTTGCTCGGTGTCAGGCACTGTAGTAAGTGCTGGGGCAGATACAAGCTAATCAAATCAGGGTGGACACAGTCCCTGTCCCACAGGGGGCTCACAGTCTTAATCCTCATTTTACAGATGAGGGAACTAAGGCACAGAGAAATGAAGTGACCTACCCAAAGTCTCACACAGCAGAAAAGAGTCAGAGCTGGAAATAGAACCCATAGCTTTCTGATTCCCAGCTCCATGCCCTAGCCATTAGACCACTCTGCTTCTCAACTGGGAGAGGAACTGGGAAAGGGATTGCGCCTTAAACAAAGACTTCTTGAAGATCAGGATACCAAGATACAGGCTTGAAAGCAGGCCGTGTTCCGGATGATCCCGTTAACTCATTGGGGATATAATGATACTAGTAAATAGGGAACAAATTCTCATCATGCTCATTTAGACTGTGAGCTCCATGTGGAACAGGAATTGAATCCAACTGTTGTATCTATCCCAGCACCTAGTACAGTGCTTGACACACATTAAGGGTTTAACAAGACAAGCAGCGTGGCCTAGTGGAAAGAGCATGCGCCTGGGAGTCTTAGGACCTGGGTTCTAATCTCAGCTCTGTCACTTGTCTAATGTATGACCTTGGTCAGGTCAACTTAAATTTTCTGTCACTCAGTTACCTCATCTGTAAAATGGGGATTAAGGCTGTGAGCCCCATGTGGGACATGGACTGTGTCCAACAGATTAACCTGCATCTACCCCAGAACTTCTCTTCTTAAGATCATGCCTGGAGAGTTTCCAGTACTTCACCAGTCTCGGCTATGGGAGGGAAAGTCAAGCAAAGACCTAGCCATTCCATTCCTAGCTTGGGCAGTGGCTAGCAAGTGGAAGGCAGTCTGCTTTAAGTCAAATGTCACCCGTGCTGGGAAGCAGTGATGTGGGAGAGAGTCGAGGGTGGAGACTCAAGTTTACTGCATGGAAGAAGGCAGTGGTAAACCACTTCCATATTTTTACCAAGAAAACTCTATGGATCCACTACCAGAATGACCGCAGATGGAGGTGGGGCGTTCTGGGGGAGATGTGTCCGTGGAGTCGCTATGGGTCGGAGACGACTCAACAGCAAAAGACAAGAGAAGACCCCAGAACTTAGTACAATAACTGGCACAGAGTAAACATTTAACAAGTACCACTAAAACCCCCCCACAAAAAGCATCATAGAAAATAGTCATTATTTATTAAACCTACATGCCAAAAACTCTGCTAAATGCCGTGTAGATACAAGATAATCAGATTGGAATAAGGATGTCTCACAGACATGTCCAAGATGTGGGTTTCTCAGTGGGGGCTGACAGTGCTCCAGCTTTTTGAACAGTGCTTGGCACATAGTAAATGCCACTTGTCAGCTCTGTGACTGTGGGCAAGTCACTTAACTTCTCTGTGCCTCAGTTACCTCATCTGTAAAATGGGGATTAAGACTGTGAGCCTCTCGAGGGACAACTTGATTATCCTGTATCTACCCCAGCACTTAGAACAGTGCTCTGCACATAGGAAGAGCTTAACAAATACCAACATTATTATTATCATTATTGTTAACAAATACCACCATTTTCATTTTCCTGGTGAGAGAGAGCATCCGGTATTCAATCCTTCCTCTCTGGGATTTGATTTGGGGATGAATTCTTCCTAAACCATTCATCTCTGTAGCACTTGGCAAGGTGCTGTGGGACTTCATGTACTTGAGAGCAACAGTGTGATTTGGGGTCTATTAACCGGGGTCAGTTATTTGTCACCGAAAAACTGATTGCTGGTCAAGGACCCAGGGGAATATATTCTAGAAATTCTAGAAACCTCATCCAAAAAGGTTGCGGCTGAAGAGAAAGAACATGGCCTAGTGAAAAATGCATGGGTCAGAGGTTGTGGTTTCTAATCCCGGCTCTGCAATGTCTGCTGTGTGACCTTGGACCAGTCACTTACCTCAGCCCTGGATCACCTCCTCTGTCCGCCTCCTACGCTCCTATGCTCGAGCTGCCGAGCGCTGCTGGCGAAAGTCCAAGCACCAAGCCGACCTCACACACTTCAAATTTATCCTTTCCTGCCTTAACTCTGCCCTCTCCTCTGCCAGGCAAAACTTCTCCTCCCTCATCGACACCCATGCCCGTCACCCCCGCCGATTGTTCCGGACCTTTAACTCTCTCCTTAGGCCCCTGTTCCTCCCCCTCCCCCGTCTCTCACCCCCAATGATCTGGCCACCTATTTCCTCACAAAAATCAACACAATCAGGTCTGAGCTCCCCAAAGTCACCCCTCCGCCTCTCCCCTCCCCCCCACCAACCCTCTCCCCTACTTTTCCATCCTTCCCTGCAGTATCCTCAGAGGAGATCTCTTCCCTCCTCGCAAGTGCCACCCCCTCCACCTGCGCCTCGGACCCCATTCCCTCTCACCTTCTTAAAACCATCGCCCCTGCCCTCCTCCCTTCCTTAACTTCTATTTTTAACCACTCAATCTCCAATGTCTCCTTCCCCTCTGCCTTCAAACATGCCCACGTCTCCCCCATCCTAAAAAAACCCGCTCTCGACCCCACTTCCCCCTCCAGTTATCGCCCTATCTCCCTACTACCCTTCCTTTCCAAAATCCTAGAACGAGTCGTCTACAATCGCTGCTTAAAATTCCTTAACTCTCATTCTCTCCCGGACCCCCTCCGATCTGGCTTCCGTCCCCTCCACTCTACCGAGACTGCTCTCTCTAAGGTCACCCGTGACCTCCTTCTTGCCAAATCCAATGGCTCCTACTCCATTCTAATCTTCCTTGACCTCTCTGCTGCTTTTGACACTGTCGACCATCCCCTCCTCCTCCATACCTTATCTCACCTTGGCTTCACGGACTCCGTCCTCTCCCGGTTCTCCTCTCACCTCTCTGGCCGGTCATTCTCAGTCTCCTTCGCAGGTGCCTCCTCCCCCTCCCATCCTTTAACTGTTGGAGTTCCTCAAGGGTTGGTTCTTGGCCCTCTTCTGTTCTCCATTTACACTCACTCCCTCGGTGAACTCATTCGCTCTCATGGCTTTGACTACCATCTCTACGCAGATGACATGCAGATGTACATCTCCGCCCGTGTCCTCTTCCCCTCCCTTCAGGCTCGCATCTCCTCCTGCCTCCGGGACGTCTCCAGCTGGATGTCGGCCCGCCACCTAAAACTCAACATGAGCAAGACTGAGCTCCTCATCTTCCCTCCCAAACCCGGTCCTCTCCCAGACTTCTCTATCATCGTGGATGGCACGACCATCCTTCCCGTCTCTCGGGCCCGCGATCTCGGTGTCATCCTTGACTCGTCTCTCTCCTTCACCCTACACATCCTATCCGTTACCGAGACCTGCCGGTTTCACCTTTACAATATCGCCAAGATCCGCCCTTTCCTCTCCACCCAAACGGCTACCTTACTGCTACGGGCTCTCGTTATATCCCGGCTAGACTACTGTGTCGGTCTTCTCTCTGACCTCCCTTCCTCCTCTCTCGCCCCGCTCCAGTCTATTCTTCACTCCGCTGCCCGGCTCATCTTCCTGCAGAAACGATCTGGGCATGTCACTCCCCTTCTTAAACACCTCCAGTGGTTGCCTATCGACCTCCGCTCCAAACAAAAACTCCTCACTCTAGACTTCAAGGCTCTACATCACCTTGCCCCTTCCTACCTCTCCTCCCTTCTCTCTTTCTACCACCCACACCGCACACTCCGCTCCTCTGCCGCCCACCTCCTCACCGTCCCTCGGTCTCGCCTATCCCGCCATCGACCCCCGGGCCACGTCCTCCCGCGGTCCCGGAACGCCCTCCCTCCTCACCTCCGCCAAACTGATTCTCTTCCCCTCTTCAAAACTCTACTTAAAACTCACCTCCTCCAAGAGGCCTTCCCAGACTGAGCTCCCCTTCTCCCTCTACTCCCTCTGCCACCCCCCTTCACCTCTCCGCAGCTTAACCCTCTTTTCCCCCCATTTCCCTCTGCTCCTCCCCCCTCCCTTCCCATCCCCTCAGCACTGTACCTGTCTGCTCAACTGTATATATTTTCATTACCCTATTTATTTTGTTAATGAATTGTACATCGCCTTGATTCTATTTAGTTGCCATTGTTTTTACGAGATCTTCTTCCCCTTGACTCTATTTATTGCCATTGTTCTTGTCTGCCTGTCTCCCCCGATTAGACTGTAAGCCCGTCAAACGGCAGGGACTGTCTCTATCTGTTGCCGACTTGTTCATTCCAAGTGCTTAGTACAGTGCTCTGCACATAGTAAGCGCTCAATAAATACTACTGAATGATTGAATGAATTCTCTGTGCCTCATTTACCTCATCTGCAAAATGAGATTTAGACTGTGAATCTCATGTGGGACAGGGATTGGGTCCAACCTGTTTACTTTGTTTCTACCCCAGTGCTTAGAACAGTGCTTGGCACATAGTAAATGTTTAACAAATACCACAGTTATGGTTATTACTACTAAATAATAAAAGTAAGTCATACAAACTGCCATGCAAACCACCGCTACACATCCAATTTGTGGTTGGGAAAATGAGGCTGAAACGTGTGGTGCCAGACCATCAGCATCATAGAGTAAAGGAACTGTTTTAGTGAGCAGAAAATTGACTAATTTCAGTAAGGGCTAATGTCAATATAGTCAAATGACCATTTGAAGACAAAATAGAGAAGATCCCCATTTCAGTCGATGGGGAGAGACTCTCTTGCCTGTACAAGATGAAGGCCAAATTGCTTTTCTCCAAAGCAGATTTTTGAATTCAAGTACCCAAACCATCTGTTCAAACTTAAGAGTGGAAATAAGGGAACCTGAGAAGCATTATAGCATTAAATAGCTGGTTCTTCTGAGATTTATTCCTCTGGATTTTTATTTCCCTCTTCTTGGAAATCCTGAAGCATTAGATAATATGCCGTGCTGAATGAGTTGGAATTTGACAGAAGACATTTCACTGACATTATGAAAGATCAGTCTGTTTCTTCCCTTGCGTGATATTTCATGGTACAGACTTAATGAGAAAGTGGACTGGTTTTGAAATCCCGGATTATCCCAGTAAAATTACATTGATGAAAATCTTAGTATAAAAGTGATATATAAAAAGAGCCTGAGTCACAAATTCAATTTGAATTTTAGAACTTAGCAGGAATTCCATTCCAATGAATAATAATAAAAAAAAACCTGGGAAAAATATATTCCTACCTTAAACTCAAAAAAATTTCACACATCAATAAAGCAGTCAATGGGTTTCAAGCAAGAATAATCAATCAGCGGATCTATTGAACACTTACTGTATGCAGAGCACTGTGCTGAGAGCTTGGGAGAATACCACACAACTGATTTGGTAAACATTTTCTTGTAGAAGAAAATGTAGACTTATAGCAGATTGCCTTCCACTTGCTAGCCACTGCCTAAGCTAGGAATGGAAGGGGCATGCCTCTGCCTGACTCTCCTTCTCGTGTCCGAGACTGGTAGAGGAGTGGAAACTCTCCAGGTGCGATCCTGAGAGGGGAATGCTGGTTGTAGAGTTCTTTATATTTCTCTCATTTCTTATTTCTTATTCTCTTATTTCTCTGTTTAATTTTTGGAGGGCAAGTCTTCTTTCAAAAATGAATCCTAGAATAATAATAATGATGTCGGTATCTGTTAGGCGCTTACTATGTGCAGAGCACTGTTTTAAGTGCTGGGGTAGATACAGGGTCATCAGGTTGTCCCTGATGAGGCTCACAGTCTTAATCCCCATTTTACAGTTGAGGGAACTGAGGCCCAGAGAAGTGAAGTGACTTGCCCAAAGTCACCCAGCTGACAAGCGGCGGAGCCGGGATTAGTACACATGACCTCTGACTCCCAAGCCCGGGCTCTTTCCATGGAGCCACGCTGCTTATGAGATGACTCTTAAATACTTGAAAATACCAGTAATCAGTTTTATCAGAAATGGAGTATGAACACCTATCGAAAGTCAACCACGGAAACGACAGGTGCTATCTTCATTTTTCCCTTATTTTCTCTGAAAAGTGGAGTTTTAAAAATAAATCTTCATGCCTGCAAATATAGAGATCACGAGGATTGTTTTTCTGACATGAAAAATGTTTACTAGCTCAATATGTATATAACAGGTCTAAGTGACCCACTTTGGACAGAAAATGGGTAATCTGAAAAATCTGTCCAAAATGTTCTTCTGCCACCTAACAGGGCTCTTTTAGTAATCAATCAATTGCATTCATTGACCACTTACTGTATGCAGATCACTATACCTAATGTTAGCCAGGCACTGGACTAAACGCTATGCTGGAGGCAAGCAAATTGGATTGGACACAGCCCTTGTCTCACATGGGGCTCACAATCTCGATCCCCATTTTCCAGACGGGGTAACTGAGGCCCAGAGAAGTGAAGTGACTTGCCCAAAGTCACACAGCACAGAAGTGGCGGATCTTGGATTAGAACCCACGACCTTCTCACTCCCAGGCCCGCGCTCTATCCGCTAAGCCACATTACTTCTCTTATAGAAGCTCCTCCCCCACCTTACTCCCTGACCATATAACGCTTATTAGGAGATGGCCACAACCTTCCTCACTGTGGGGACTTGGATCCGTCACCTCCTTGTCTTCCCACATCTGGGGATTTCCTAGACCAAGTAATCTCTGGCCTTTCTGCCAACCTTGAGAAAGAGAGGGAAGACAAATATTGATTGAATAGAAACTTCTGGGACACCAGAACTTTCTTATTAATCAACAAACATGTTTTTATAATAGATTATTGGATACAACTTATGAGCATTAGTCAACAAGAAAAAACACTACCCTGGGAAACAGGAGATCTGGATTCTATTCCAAGTCAAATTAAGAACTCCACAGACTCTGAGCTAAGAAATCTGTGGGGCCTCCGCAAATAACTTGTGGTGCCGTGATAGCATGCTGTGCTTGCCACAGTGCGAAGATATCATCATGTTGCGCCAGTTTCTGAGCCAAAAGGACTAGGCTAGGTGACTTCTCCCATTTTCCCACCTCCGTTTCCTCTCCCTCTTTTCCCTGTTGGAAACCTTCCTGGACTCAGAGCTTTCAACTGTCCGAATTCAGGGTACCATGTGGATACATCCCACGACAGCGATGGCAGTGGGAAAACCGAAGTGACACCAGAGCAGCCCTGGTTTGTCAGCTGAGAGACCAGAGCTGATCTCCGAGCATGCTCCAACATGGTCTAGCCCCTCCACCTCCTGCTTATCCTTCCACTCCAGGGGCTCTCCCACTGGCCTCTTCAATACAGCCAGTTCCTTCAACAAGACCAGAAGCAAAGGTCACTTAGCCTGGCCTGACTGAGGTAGCCAGGCTGGCTGGCTTTAATGCCACTGAGCCACTGGAGTCTCTCCTATGCCACTTCCCAAACCTCAGCCCCACTGCGGCAAACACTCATTGCAAGTTACTGGATGGAGAAACCAAAGTTCATTCAAGTTCAACTTCTATAATTTAAAGAGCATAGGAAACACACAGAAAATGTTTTGCAAAAGATGAATTGCTTTAGGAAGCTGTGCACATTGGACTACTGAACTCCAAAAGAAGATGGTGAACATAATGGATAAGTGGTGGGAAATATTTGGGCTGAAAGTTCACTATAATGCCATCAAACCAAAGTCTCAATTGGTCAGCATTTCAATCCCATTCAAAGTCAAGAAATCCACAAGGCGGCTCTACTTCTTATTAAACTCAATGCAGCATGATGCACTGTAGCCTCCCAAGCACTTGGTACAGTGCTCTGCACAATGTAAGAGTTCAATAAATACCATTGATTTGAAATCGATTGATTCATTGATCTCCCCTCACAAAAGGCAAAGACCAGGAATCTAACTGGAATGTCCAGCAGATGATAATGGATAATGGAAGGCTTTTCACCTCTTTCTTCGGAGAAACAGCATGGTGTAGTGGTAATGGCTCGGGCCTGGGAGTCAAAGGACTTGGGTTCTAATCCTGTCTCTGCCTCTCATCTGCTATGTGACCTTGGTCAAGTCACTTTGTTTTCAGTGCTTCCATTATTTACCCTTTAAAATGGGGATTAAAGCTGTGAACACCATGTGGGACATGGACTGTGTCCAAGCTCATCTTGTATCTACCCCAGCACTTAGACCAGTAACTGGCACATAGTAAGCCCTTAATAAATAACATTAAAAAATAAATTGCAGAGAGCAGGGACTTATTTGGGAAACCCACAATTTCCATGGGCATGTCTTTCTTTCCTGCACTTTGGGAACTGCAGTTATCTTCCAGCCGGTAACTTGCTTCCCTTTTTCTTCCCTGCCCTGCCTCTCCCTTCTCTGGGTTCTTTCCTTTTGGCTGTTTGACTCTCTCCCCTGAGTGAGTGGTTAATGTTCTAGACTTCTCTAAACTACCAGTCAGCCAAGCCCACCGGGTCCCCTTTGGTCACTTTGCTCTAGGAGGTCTTCCCTGTCTAAGCCCTCCTTTTCCCTTCTCCCGTTCCATTCTGCGTCGCCCTGACTTCCTCCCTTTATTGATTCCTTCTCCCAGCCCCACTGCCCTCATGTACATATTCGTAATTTTATTCATTCATATTAATGTCTGCCTCCCGCTCAAGACTGTAAGTTCGTCATGGACATGGAATGTGTCTTGTATTGTTATGTTGTACTCTCCCAAGCACTTAGTACAGTGATCTGCACAGTTAGAGATCAATAAATACAATTGACTATCTGACTTTGTTGGATGGCTGTTCTCCAAATTTGCAGTCACTTGGGGCTGTCGGTCACCAGACACTCTGCCCGTATGATATGCTCATGCAGCTGTCTGAGGTCCAAGTCCTCTGGTATCTTGGAAGTTGTGCTTCCAGACATCAAACTCCACACTGTGAATTTGACGAAATTTCGCATAATGCCGCCGGGAAACAAGACCTGGATTCATTTTTTCTCAGTCCTCAGAGGGCTCGCGCTAGGAGGCATGGGGCATCTGCGAGGAGGCTGCTGACATTTTGGTGTTAGTGACTAAACATCGAAACTCATCTTGAAAACTTCTGTCCAAGGACTAGCAAGGCTGGGGGTCACGGCCTTGCTGGGAAAGCAGCAATTCTCTCCATCAGTAATGGGCTGGAATTGGATTCCTGAAGAACACTGAAAGAAAACCCTTGTAAAGGCAATTTTCCCTATGAATATGGTTGCCAAGATATTTTGAGTTCAGAACAGGAGCTGCAGTGTTGCTTCATTCAGTCAGAAGGAGTGACACTAGAAAAATGGACCGTGGGATAAAAATCAGAACTTATTAAGGAAACTTGTTTTACGTGTTGGGCAATGGCTTTACCGTTGACATAGAATTAGAGGTATAAAGTGGCCTTTCCCACCCTTGGTCCCAGGGTACTGAGGTAATATCCAAAAATTATTCATTTATATTCATGTCTGTATCTCTGTTCTAGACTATAAGCTCAATGTGGGAAGGGAACTTGTCCACCAACTCTGTTCTATTGTATTCTTCCAAGGGTTTAGTATAGTATTCTTCACACAGAAAGTGCTCAGTAAATGCCATTAATGGATTAAATTAAAATTTCCTCATAGGTGGGTAGGTGATTCTGGATTTCAGATCATCCCCGGCAGAATCTGAGGATGGGGTTGGTGACTGAGGTGTCCTGGGGCCCGGGGCCCAGAAGTAGGGGAATGGCTGGTAGCGAGAGCATCCATCACGCGACAGGAACAGCGTGGACCCTGAAGCAGCAGGAAGAGGGAAATAGAGGACCAAAGGGAAGATCCTAGGAGAGGAAATAGTGCCCTGGATTTCCTCCCCGGAAACTCCTTTAACCACTTCTTCCTGGGTTGATAAAGCAGGGGGCCTGGAAAGATAAGGACTGAGATGCCATCACACTCTTTGTGAGACATAATGAAAGTGGGGGTTGGTGTTCTCCAGGGCTGGAATCCCTGGATAATCCTGATCAGCTTTAGCCCAACCACCTTCACACCATCTCCCATCTCAGTCACTTTCACCGATCACATTTTGCCCAAACTTTAATAGCATTTCACAAATGATCTATATTTTACTTAATTGTATGACTCCAAAAGACTCTTACCATAAGCTTGGCTAGAATAATGACAGTGTGAGATACTTAAAAATCATTCCCTCCTTCCGGATCGGTGTGGGATTGTTCTGGAAGAGAGACACTGAGCCCGTTTGATAAGGCAGTAATTCTGAAGAGCAGCTCGTCCATCAGATGTTCGACCTCATCCAGGTAGAAAGTCTAAAGGATAAACGACAAATGGATACACGTGATTTTTCTTTCAATATTTTTCACTACACCGAGAAGAAAACTGAAAATGTGATCCATCCTACAAAAATTAAGCAGAATGGCTTAGAGGATAGAGCAAGAGCCTGGGAGTCAGAGGGACCTGGGCTGTAATCCTGGCTCTACCACATGTCCGATGTGTGACCTAGGGCAAATCACTTCACTTCTTTGGGCCTCAGTTGCCTCAGCTGTAAAATGGGGATTAAGAGTGTGAGCCCCATATGGGACAGGAACTGTGTCCAATTTGACTGAGTTGTTTCTACCCCAGCACTTAGAACAGTGCTTGGCACATAGTAAGTGTTTAATAATAATAACAATAATGGAATTCGTTAAGAGCTTACTATGTGCCAAGCACTGTTCTAAGCACTGGGGTAAATACAAGGTAATCAGGTTGTCCCACGTGGGGCTCACAGGCTTAACAAATATCATGACAATTATTATTTTTTCTCCAACAAGCAAAACACTTTCGTGGTTCTCCCATGCGCCACTAGGGACCGGTGTTAATATTTCTGAGCCGAAGTCCTAAACTAGATCAAATAGCAAAAAGATTGGTCGAACGAACAAAACACTTACGTGGTCTTCCAATGGGCCACTATGGTCTGGTGTTTGCCTTTGAAGTCCTAATAAAGAAGACATCTTCTTCTGGATGTAGGCAATGATTTCCTCGAACCTGACGAGCTGCCTATTTCGGAGAGATTTCTTTGCATCTCTGGCAAAACTAGCGAGGACTCCTCTCATCTGAAGAATAGGACAAATTCTATTAGCATAACAGTAAAACAGGAAAATCCCAGGCCCCCCCTAACACTCCTCCTTCCTCTGCCGTTCAATTAATCCAACAATCATTAGTATCTACTGAATGAGAAGCAGCACGGTAGAGTGCATAGAACACGGGCCTAGGAGTCAGAAGGTCATGGGTTCTATTCCCAGCTCCGCCACATGTCTGCTATGTGACGTTGGACAACTCACTTCACTTCTCTGTGCCTCAGTTATCACATCTGTAAAATGGGGATTGAGACTGTGACCCCCACATGGGACAGGGACTGTATCCAAACCCAATTGCTTGTACCCACTCCAGCACTTAATACAGTACTTGACATATAGTAAGCACATTATTACTATTATTATTACAGTGCCTCAGTTTTCTCACCTTTAAAATGGAAATTCAATACCTAATTATAATAATAATAACAGCTATGGTATTTGTTAAGCACTTACTATGGGCCAAGCACTGTACTAAGCGCGGGGGTAGATACAAGCAAAGCGGGTTGGACACAGTCCCTGTCCCATTTGGGGCTCACAGTCTCAATCCCTATTTTACAGATGAGGTAACTGAGGCACAGAGAAATGAAGTGATTTCCCCGAGGTCAGACAACAGACAGGTGAAGAGCCGGAATTAGAACCTGCGACCTTCTGAGTCTCTATCCACTACGTCATGCTGCTTCTCAGTACCAGTTCCCCACAACCCAGTACTTAGGCTGCGAGCCCCATGTGGGACAGGGACTGTACCCAAACAGATTGTCTTGTATCTATCCCAGTGCCTAGTGGCTGGCACATAGTAAGTCCTTAACAAGTACCATTAAAAAAACTCCCCAAAACAAATGAAAAAACCCTCTTATCTTGACACACTTTCCACCCCCTTCATCTCACTGAGAACATTCCTAGGTCATCAATAACCTCTTCATCTCCAAGTCCAACTGATTCTACTCTATCCTATTCTTCCTAGACCTCTCAGCTGTCGTTGCCACTATGTCCCATACCTGTCTCTTTCAATCACTTACTGTCCTTTGTTTCGCCTATTATTTTCTTCCTATCTTGCTAACCGTTCTAATCCCGGCTCCGCCACTGATCCGCTGTGGACCTTAGGCAAGTCACTTCACTTCACTTCTAGGTGCTTCAGTCATCTCATCTGTAAAATGGGGATTCAGATTGTGAGCCCCATGTGGGACAGGGTCTATATCCATCTTGACAACCTTGTATCAACCGCAGGGCTTAGTACAGTGCCTGGCACATAGTAAGCGCTTAAATACCATAAAACGAACTAACATCACACCTCAGCTCTTCCCATCTTCAAAGCCCTCCTAAAACCCAACCTACTCCTCCACAAGGCATCCCTGACGAACTTACATCGACCTAGTTTCCACATCTGAACATGCATATTCATAGATATGTACATATGTATATTTATCTACATAATTATTCAGCTACTGCTCCCTGACATCTTTCTACTACTTCCTTGCTTTTACTCTTTTCCCACTTTTTGTATATAATTTTTTTCTGTCTCTATGCCTATGTCTCCCACATTATATTGTAAGTTTCTTAGGGGACAGATAAAAATTATGTACAAATAGTTGGAGAGGAGAATCTTGCTTCTGTGGTCCTCCCCTAGTGCTTAGTACGACGCTTTTTACTCAGTAGCAATAAATACCATTTATTTGATAGAATGACTTTCAGGGGATTCTATCACTAATCCCAAACTGTAAATAAACCAAAAAAACTTAAATCCTGTTACAAGAATAGTCTACTGACCAGTGACTGACGAATCAACATGTCAGTAGACATTTATTTCTTTGTAACTCTCCTGTCACAATAATTGCAATGAAACTGAATGAGAGTGTTCTTTTTGGAATTCTTATTTCATGTTCCAACTAGAAAGCGAATGAAGAATGTGTCAACAGAGTAGCCATGTTAAATACATACTTTGTTTTTGAGTCAGTCGCCGAGATTATGCTGTTGCAACTCTTTTGCGTCTGGTTCTAACTCATGGATTCTGGAAATGGCTAAGATTAATACCCTGGAAATATTTCAGGAAAACACTATTTTTTTTAGGAGAGATATGGTGTACAAACAAAACATTTTAAATAGATTAGACGAACTAAAGTTAATCCCTAGAGGGCTTTATGAGCAATTTGGAGGATGAATCTTAACTGCCAGACTGTCCAATTAAAACTAGTTCCATTTATCTACTGGACAAGATCCAGACCCACTGCCAGCCATTTCGGTTTTATTAATTGTAAAATGAATACTAATTTCTTTTTAAAATTAGGAAAAATGATTACTTTTCTTTTGGCTCGAAATATTTTTTTTAATCATTATGGCCTCTGGTTTACACTTCTATAGACATTTATCCCAGAATCTTAGAAGTCCCGATTCTATGTTTTTGAATGGATTATTCACTTTTATCTGGACGTGAATTTTTATTTTTTTCAGTTAAAGAGTAGCAGTGGAGTAGTGATTTGGATTTCTCTTTAACTGGGTAATAATTGGATTTAAATATTTTAGATTTGGGTTTTGTTTTAGGTTTTATTTCTATAATTCACAAATACAATATCTGCATAGCTAGTGTTTGTTTTTTTGTAGTACTGCTTTTTCCACCAAGCCTTCTTACCCACTCTTTTTCCACTTCTACAACTGTTTCTGAGAAAGGGCTCAGTACAGTGTCTGGCACATAGTAAGCAATTAACAAATGCCATCATTATTAAAGGGCCATAAAAACCTTCAGTCCCCATTCTCTTGACTGTGAAAAACCCTTGCTCTCTCTTTCCACTCTTAAGTTTCCATCACAAGGACCTATAGGAAAAAAAGCTCTTTGCTCTTCTCTTCTCTTCCTCCTTCTCCTTGCTTGACTCACAGACTCAAGCTTCCATGGTGGCAAAAATTGATATTGTGCCCAACTCCCTGCACCACAGCAGGTAATGTCATCTTTCTCATCTTCCATCTCTTGCCCGTGTCCCCCACTCTAGCCTGAAACTTCCTCTGCCTTCATATATGACAGACCGAAATTCACTCCACACCTGCAAAGCCTTATTAAATCACATGTTTTCCAAGAGGTCTTCCCTCCCTAAGTCCTCATTTCTCCTATATACCCTTCTGCACTGTTTATGCCCTTGGATCTGTACCCCTGAAGTAGTTTGATATCCACTCCATCTCCAGCCCCACAGCATTTATGTACATATAATAATAATACTAATTATAGTATTTGTTAAGCACTTATTTTGGGCCAGGCACTGTACTAAGGGATGGGCTGTATACAAGCAAATCAGGTTGCACACAGTCCTTGTCCCATATGGGGCTCACAATCTCAATTCCCATTTACACATAAGGTAACTGAGCCCCAGAAGAGGGAAGTGACTTCCCCAAGGTCACACAGCAGACAAGTAGCGGAGCTGGGATTAGAACCCATGTCCTTCGGACTCCCAGCCCTGTGCTCTATATACTACGCCATTCTGCTTCTCGTTAAGGTCTGCCATTTCTCTATCTGTATTTTATTTTAATGTCTGTCTCCCCTCTAATCTTCAGGATCCTTAAGGGCAGAGACCATGTCCTATCTACTTTATTGCCCTGAACTCTTCTGAGCTTCTAGTACAGTATTCTGCGCATAGTAAGTGCTCAATAAATACCATGGATTGATGAAGGCCCTATCCTTCCTTCAGCCATACTCTATATCCATGAAACACCTGTAATAATCTTTATTCTCATTAGTAGCAAGAGATATTTATTTTGTAAACCCTAGTAGGAAAGTTTCAAACAGAGTTAGAAGAAAATGATGTATAATGTAGAGATACATAAACTGGACTCAGGAAAGAGAATCTCACCAGAGGCTGTTAAATAATAGCTGTAGTAATAATAATATTAATAATGATAATATAACTGTGGTATTTGTTAAATGCTTTGTGCCAAGCAGCATGCTGATCATCGGCTCAAGACGACCAGATCAGACATAGTCCCTGTCCCACAGGAGGCTCATATTCTAAGGGGGAGGGAGAACAGGTATTTAATCTTCATTTTACAGTTGAGGAAACTGAGGCAAGGAGAAGCTAAATTATTTGTGAAGGGTTAAACAGCAGGCAAGTGGCAGAGCTGGGATTAAAACCCAGGTTTCCTGACCTTAGTCCTGCATTCTCTCCACTGAGTGATACTGTTTTTCAATTACCTGAATTGGTCTAGTGGCAAGAGCGCGGGCTTGGGAGTCAGAGGCTGTGGGTTCTAATCCCACCTCCGCCACTTCTCTGCTATGTGACCTTGGGCAATTCACTTGACTTCTCTGGGCCTCAGTTACCTCATTTGTGTAATGGGGATTGGGACTGTGAGCCCCTCATGGGATGACCTGATTACCCTGTATTAGAACAGTGCTTGGCACATAGTAAACTCTTAAAAAAACCCATAATTATCCAGCGCTTAGAACAGTGCTTGGCACATAGTAAGCACTTAACAAATACCATAATAATTATTATTATTAACAGAACAAAACAAAAAAACTCTTTAATATTAGTACAGCAAACCCTAAACTACATATTATTTTAGTTTATAAATCTGTATATATATATATATATATATAATTTTATAATAGTTACCATTAAGTCCCATAGAAAGAACATCACTATGAGAAAGGTTCCATAATAACACACTGTAACATAACAGTTGGATTTGTAAAAAAGTAAGACAGTTTCTCTTTCCAGGATTTCCAGAAAATCCAACGGTAGTGTCCGGATGGAGCCGATGAGACTGTCAAATGCCAAAGCATTGGATAAGAGCAGAAACCGCCCAAGATATGAATAAGCCATCGTCAGCAGGACAGCAGCCAACTGCAAGGAAAGGAAAATCCTTAGGAAAAACATTACAAGGATCACACTGCCTGGCTAGAGTACTACTTTATTCCAAAAACTAAGCATTCAAAATTATATTAGAAATAGATCTCACAAGAGCAGGATCATTATGAACCAAGCAGTGTACTAAGTACTGGGGTAGATACAAGGTAATTAGGTCAGACACAGTTCCTGTCCCACATGGGGAAGGTGAAGAAACATTTACTCTCCATTTTGCAATTTTACGGATAAGGAAATTGAGGCACCGAAAGATTGAGTGTCTTGTCCAAAGACACATCAGGCAAGCAGCAGAGCTGCAATTAGAAGCCATTCGATGCCTCTTTTAATGCCGTAGACCCCTCTGCTTCTAGGGGAAGCCTCAGCAAGGCTCTCTGCCTGCTGGGGCTCTGCCCTTACTGTGAAAGTTTCTGACCGAAGAATCACCCAGAGTTTCTGCTGGCTCAGCAGCAATCCTGAAAATACCTGGCTAACATGGATGGTGAAGACCTCAGTGGCTATCAAAGCACGCTACTGGCAACTCCCTGCTAGTCTATGGCATTACAGTCCAGCTTCACCACTTTGCCGTGGCCCCTTTTCTATGCCTCGGTTACCTCACCCGCAAAATGGGGATTAAGATTGTGAGCCCAATGTGGGACCTGGACTGTGTCTTGTCTTGTATTTTGCATCTACCCTAACACTTAATACGGTGCCTGGAACAGAGTAAGCGCTTAACAAATACCATAAAAAAATTGCTGAGCTGACAATCTGGAATTGACTGATCTTGAGAGATGGGGGGTAAAGATGGGGTGTGCTTTACCCAGGCACATGCACAGGAACATTAACTCTCGTGTTGAATGTCATCCCGAAGAAGGTGGTTAAATGGCAGGTGTTGGGCTCAGGTGTGTAAAATGGCCGGTTCCCAGAAAATGCTTTCATTCATTCTTTGAATAGATATCGTATGAGATTAGACTGCCATTTGAATTGCTTTTTACTCTGTGCTATCTCCAGGAACTTTGATACAATTCTCATTAAGAATTGTCACAAAAATCTCTGGAGGATGGCTTTATTGGCTTCATTTTGCAAGTGGGTAAATTGAGGCTCAGAAATGGAAACACTATTTCTTAGTATATATATAGTCTGCCCTGGGTAGACTATTCCAATTTGTGGATCTCAGTTTTCTCCAGGAACACTCTCTTGAATGGGTGGTAAACCTCGGATTAGAATAGACACCTACCCCAACTCCCAGAAAACAGTAATTTCACAAAGTAGTTGAAAGTTTTCAATTGTTAAATTCTATTTTAGAGATTCAGTATCCAAGAGGAAAATTCTTACCACTGTCTTGGTAATTCTGGAGCAGGAAAGCCATAACATTGTTGAGCAGGAAGCCATAGGTTTGTGAACGCCAAGCAGACGGATGCATTTGATTAACAGGAAGAATGACAGGATTCCTTGAAGACATCGAGTCTTCTGAGACATAAAAGCAAGGCATGTCAGTTTGCCTTTTTAGTTAAAAGGATGCGAACAAATATATCCAAGTGCACAATATGCCAACCCCCCCCCCCCAAACTAGAGTCTGGATGACCATTGTTAGACTTGAATGAAATGATGTATTTCATGACAATCCAGAGGTTTTACTGCTAAACTCTTATTTTTCTCCAAAGACATAATTGTCAGCAATTGTAATATGTCTTAGGACCTTTGGGCTAGGCTGGAAGAGAATGGGGATAGGGAACTTGTCACTACAAATGACAAGGACAAAAGTCACAAATTCTTGAAGAAACTTTAGGTCTCAAGACTGTATTTTGAAAAATAAATTTATTTTGGGATGTTTCCAGGTGCCAAGTATTTGAGAAGCAGATGATTGGAAGTCTAGAAAGTGAACCTAAATCTGAAATGACTTTGACAGTCAGAAGATGGGAAGTTTCTGTTTATTAGTCTGTTTCATTTGTACACGTGCTCCTCCATGGTTTGGTACATGAAGATCTTTGGATTCACACACACTGGTCTGTTCAGTGGTCCCAAGACTGGCTAAAGAATCAGTTTGGCATCTTTCATACTTGTGCCTGGGAATCAGATGACCCGTGTTCTAATTCCCGCTCCCCCGCTTGTCTGCTGTGTGACCTTGGGCAAGTCACTTAACTTCTCTGTGCCTCAGTTACCTCAGCTGTAAAATGGAGATGAAGACGAAGAGCCCTCTGTGGGATAGGGACTGTGTCCAACTTGATTATCTTCTATCTACCCCAACACTGAATGCAGTGCCTGGCAGATAGTAAACACTAAACAAATACTATTTTTAAAAAAGTGCCAGATTCCGCTCCTAATATAATAATGTTGGTATTTGTTAAGCGCTTACTATGTGCAGAGCACTGTTCTAAGCGCTGGGGGAGATACAGGGTAATCAGGTTGTCCCACATGAGGCTCACAGTTAATCCCCACTTTACAGATGAGGTAACTGAGGCACAGAGAAGTTAAGTGACTTGCCCACAGTCACACAGCTGACAAGTGGCAGAGCCGGGAGTCGAACCCATGACCTCTGACTCCAAAGCCCAGGCTCTTTCCACTGAGCCACGCTGCTTCCCATAATATGGGTGGGCATAAATAGAATATAGTAGAATATAGTAGACTGATTCTGGTTCCTCCCAGATCTATCACAGACAGAGGTAATTGAGGAGGCTACAACCAGGGGTTTGACAATCTCCTTCCACAATTAAGTTCTGATGTGATTTCACCTCTACTTTTTTGGTTTGGGTTAGCGCAGGACTCTTCCAAGGAGTCTGAACCCGAGGGACGGTGGCCCTGGAAATTGAGAATGGCTCCATGAGAACCTGAGGATTACATAAAGATTTTGCTTATGATTTTACTCCAGGTCACAGTTCCTTAGGTCCAGGAATCTGGTTAGATTTGAAGCCCTCTGAGCCATTATGGAAGAACAAGGAAGACCCCCACCCCCCGCCGCTGTATTACATCCTTCCCTCTGGAAGCCTGGAACATCCCCTTCTCCCTCATTGCCTTCATGCCTGGGACACTTGGACTAGTGGAAATTGCCTAGGGTCTGTAGGTATGGGGATCCATATCTCCCAAGAAGCTGTAGGTTGACCTAGTTCAGGCCCAAATCTAATGCCGTCAGGCAAGAACCATTTCCTCCTGGAGAAAAATGGTACTTGGAAGTCAGTTGGCTACCTACGTCCAGTTTCCACTTAGACAGACTTTCCTCTCCATAGTTCTGAAACTGGGCCGCCGCAGGTCTCCCGATGAAGTTCGAGGGCAGTATGGCATGCAATGGAATGACAGTGGGAAGAGGTGAGGGATAAATGATTGTGGGGATGGGAGAGGATGAAATAGAGGTGATATGGGGCTTGGAATAGGGAGAATAATGTGGGGCGGAGAAGAAATGGAACTTTTCTTCCCCTGGATCCTAACCTTTCTATGCAAAACACAAGGCATTGTTTTCTAAGAGGTCAGGGAAAGCCCTGAGAATGGGAAAAGGCAGTCAGACAACATCAGTCAAGGGGTGCACCCTGGAGAATACCGGGTCTGTACATTCTTTGGTTCACTGTGCATTCCAGCGAAGGCAAAACCTGGTTATATACATATTCTGTTCCCAAATGGAGCTAGAATGATGACACGAGGTGCTGAAGGAGGAGTAGGAAGCGTATTCTTTGTCTTTCTTTGTGGAGAACATTTCCCACTATAATTCCTACAGTTCTCTGGGAGCCTGAAAATTTCTGGGAGAAGATAAGTCTAGTTTAGCCAATCAGTGAGTCAGGCAGGGGTTTTAAAATTGAAATTGAGGCTCCCACACTCTCATCCTCAGCTCTGGGAGTGCATCTCCTTCACAGAGCTCACTAAGAGTACAAAAAATGGTCAATAAATACCACTGATGGACGTGTGTGTGTAGGTTCAAGAAAGTCTGTGGATTTATTAAAGCTTGTGTGTTACTTCGGACTTGTATAATAAGAGGAATGAGGAGTTGAATTTAATTTGTCCTTTCACCCACGACGTACTTGTAATATCGCATATTTGCAAGGAGACATTCTGAAGCACCCCAAATCAAGCGGTCAATTTTGAACGCGCTCTGGCCTGGAACGCCCTCCTCGTTCATATCTGACACGAGATCACTCTTCTCTCCTGCAAAGCCTTAATAAAAGCATATCTCCTCCTAGAAGTGTTCCCTGAATAAGCCCTCATTTCCTCTTCTTCCACTCCCTTCTACATCTCCCTTGTGTTTGGATTTGTACACTCTACTCACCCATCCTCAGCCCCACAGCACTTATGTGCATATCCATAGTTTATTCATTTATATTTATGTCAGTCTCCACCTCTAGACTCTAAGTTCCCTGTGGGCCGGGAACGTGTCTACCAACTCTGCTATATTCTACTCTCCCAAGTGCTTGGAACGGTGCTCTGCACACAGTAAGTGCTCAATAAGTATGATTGAGGCAGGGCCTTTGTCACTTGTTAAGGGGACACACAATATTTCTAGACTGTGTGTGTGAGTGAGGAATGTACACTGGATCTGCCCCTGTGAATCTCCTTCAAGCAGGCCCTTCTCCAGAGAGGTGTAAACTCAGACTCAGTTAAATGTGGGATGTCTGATCGAATACAGTCCCCGGGAGAATGAAAATTCCACGGGAAAACTAGGAATAGTTGATCACTCATGAATTACTGAAGCAAATTGCTTACCTGCCCCCAGGATGCAATAAAACTAAAGTCAACAAATCCTTGGAAAAATCCCTTATGGAGCTGATCGATGACATCTACAGCAAGCACAAAGTGATGCATGTGGATCGCGTAGAGAAAAAAACTCAATCCAATGATGGAGAACTGAAAAGTTCGGAAGAGAGGAAGAATACCTTATGCAAATAAACTTCCATTTAAATACACTTACTTCAATTAGGTTATCCAACTTTATATTGACCACATTTTAGTTCTGGAGAAAGGAAACTCTGACTATATGAACCCAGAACACCATTACCAAAGAGGAAAAATGATATTCTCTCACAATCTCAACACATGAAGAAAAGGCTTTCTACTCTCTTATGTTTAAAATATGCAACGTTTATCAAGTACACATGTTTAGAAATTTTAAGGGACACGGAGGACCCAAGAGATGTTACCTCCAGCCAGTTCCAAGGTTCTTGACAGTAGCTTAGTATGCTCATCTGATTCATAATCCAAAATTGGGAACAGAGATGTAGAAGGATGAGCCCTAAGAAAAGCAACTGTGAAGAAAATGTTCAAAGATGACACTAAATGACTAAGATTTTGTTATTGTGGGCAAATTAACTGGTAAGGCATTCATTAATCCCTTCCATATCATGATGCATTGTTCCTAACAAAAATCACTAAGTGAAGGAGAGTTTTTTCTTGGTTTTATTTTTGGCGTGGGGAATCCTGTTTCTGCCAAGCCCAAATTGTTGGAGTTTAGCTGCAGTCTAAGGGTAAATACTACTCCCCATTACTCTCTCCGGTCACAAAACCAGACTCAGATCTGGAAATCATCAGTTTCAGAAACATTTCGAAAGAAAAAAAAACCCTCTGACAAAATAATCCGGCACCTGCCTTCCCTCTTAAAAGCCTTCCCTCCTTCTAGATACTCGATAACTTCTCTTTGTCCTGTCATCCTCTTTCTGATGAATCAGACCTTGGCAGAATACTCCTCCTCACAGGAAAAAGTCAAACCAAAGGATCAGGATGATTTCAAGGTAGCAAGTCTCTGACAAACAGAGGCTTACCGGAATACAAATTCCTACTGGAAAAGTGTGGACCCATTTTAAGATTCTGAGGACTGGTTAACACCCTTTTGCTTCTCTAAAAGAAAACAGATAATTCATTCTTTGACACATACTGATTAATCCCCAAGATCCATGGTTAATCTTCAGTGTATGAAATAAACCAGTATTTTGATATCTACAAGATACAGTCAGGAGATTCTTCGATAAAATTTAACCTATTTTTCCTCTCTCAGTCTGACAGTGTCATCAACACCCCCACGCTTCATATAAGCAGCACAGCCCAGTGGCAAGAGCAAAGGCCTGGGAATCAGAGAGAAGCAGCGTGGCTCAGTGGAAAAAGCCCGGGCTTGGGAGTCAGAGGTCATGGGTTTGAATCCTGGCTCTGCCACCTGTCAGCTGTGTGACTGTGGGCAAGTCACTTCACTTCTCGGTGCCTCAGTTCTCTCATCTGTCAAATGGGGATTAACTGTGGGCCTCACCTGGGACAACCTGATTACCCTGTATCTACCCCAGCGCTTAGAACAGTGCTCTGCACATAGTAAGTGCTTAACAAATACCAACATTGTTATTATTATTAATCAGCGAACTTGGGTTCTAAACCTGGCTTGGCCACATGCCTGCTGCGTCACCCTGGGCGAGTCATCAAACTTCCCTGTGTCCCAGTTTCCTCACCTGTGAAATGGGGACTAACTACATATTCTTCCTCTCCTAAAAACTATGAGCCCCATGTGGGATGGAGATTGTGTCCAACCCGATTATCTTGTATGATGTTCAGCGTGATGTTTGCCATATAGTATTTAGCCAATAACATTATTATTATTCTCATTCAAGAAAACATAATTTCGGATATATACTCTAAAGAATATCGGTTACACCAACATCTGTCTGACCTGATCATCTTGTATTTTACCCAGGGTTAAGCACAATGTTCAGCACCCTAGAAAGCCCTCAATCAGTACCTCAGTTGTCATTATTATCAATATCATCAACATTGCTTACTGAGCATCTACTAGTGCAGAGCAATGGACTGTGACCGTCACTTCACAGGATCATTTGACTTCCCAGTTTAGTTCTGAACACGCCTTTGAAGAGAGGCATTACTTCACCTCTGATTTACCGAAACCCTGAAATCACTTAGCATTGCACAAACTCTCGCAGTGACTTAGTCCAAAAGCGCTTAACACAGTCAGCATTTGTGGGGGTCAAAATACCTTTTTGAATCTTGTAAAATTACACCACCCAGGTAATTACCCACGTGAAGAAAGATGAGCTAATGCCTGAATAACTGAAAACAGTGAATAATCAAAAAATGTGGCCAACTCACATCACACTAAACCCCCAAACAACATTCCCTTCAGTTTGCAGAATGCATTGGCCACACTCGAGCACTGTACACTGTGATGTGAATATTTTCAGAAAATAAGATTGATTCCCTCACACCTCGATTCAGGGTCGAGACTGGCTTTTTTCCTCAAAAGAAGAGAAAGTGAAAGTGAAATTAAAGTGGTGTTGTGTGTGTGCAGGGACACAGTCCCTGTCCCTCATGGAGCTCAGAGTCTAAGTAGGAGGGAGAACAGACATTGAATCTCCATTTAACAGATGAGGAAACTGGAACACAGGGAAGTTAAGTGATTTGACCTGGGACACACAGGATGTGAATGGCAGAGCCGGGATTAGAACCCACATTCTCTGACTACCAGGCCTTCGCTCTTTAAAATAGGCCATGCCACTTCTCAAGAAGTAACTGGAGAAGGCTTGGCGGAAGGGTGAGATTTTTGGAGGGCTTTGAAAATGGGGAGAGCAGTGGTCTGATGGATTTGGAAAGGGAGGGAATTCTAGGCAGCAGAGGCAGCATAAGAGAGAGGACAGAGGCGAGAGAATCAGAAGTGAGGTGCAGTCTGAAGGTCAGCTTGGGGAGAAATGAAGGCTGTCAGCTGGGGAGAGGTAAGTGAAGTGAGCTGATGCGTAAGATGGGCAGAGTTGGTGGAGAGCTTGCAGACAATTATGAGGAGTTTTTGCTTGGTGCAGAAGGAAATGCTTAGCCATATGGACGTTTGAGGAGTCCAGAGCTGTGTCTTCAAAGAAATATTGCTATTTGAAACATAGCCATAAGTAATGCTAATGGAACTGCTCAAGGAAAAAAACACGGGACTGGGAGACATAAGACCAAATTCTGATCACTTGCATACTTTGTGACCCGGGGCAAGTCAGCTTAATTCTTAGGGCTAGGATTCCTCATCTGTAAATGGAGATTAAATACCTGTTCTGTCTCCCCCTCAGACTGTGAGTCCCATGTGGACAGGGACTGTAGCTGATCTGATTGTATTATATCTGTTTCCAGTGCGTAGTACAGTTCTTGGTTCATAATAAGCATTTTACAAATACCACAGTTATTTTACTATTATTGTAAATTCTCCAGTAGATTTCAAACTGACCTCTAGAATGGAAGGATTATATTTACCAACCCTATAGTATTGTCTCAGCGGGCAGTTAGTACATTGTTTTATACACAGCAAGTGCTCAATAAATACCACCGATAGACTGATTGGTTGAGGCAGATCTGGTGTTTGTGGGGAATCCAGGTCAAACAATAGTAAACAAGGTTGGAAAGCCCACATCTCCATACACCGGTATCTCTGGAGATCTCCTGCCTCCTCTCAAAATCCACCAAAATCCACAATTTCAAGGACCCCACCAGGAAAGGAGAGTGGTGAGATGCCTCAATAATTCCCACATCTGATCTTTTGCCTTCTTGAAGTCAGTGATGACGGGGGCATCTTTGAGATCCCGTGGCATTCCCTCAGTGTTCCATAAACTATATTTAAAAGAACTATAAATGCACATCATCTCTGCCGGCGGAACACGATAAGAAGCGAGGAATCACAGAATAATTTCCCGTACCCTTCTGTTTGGAGATTTACAATAACATTTTCCATAGTTATTTTAAATTAGGGAAGGAACTAAGGATTCAATATGAACTCTCCCCACCCTCCCACACCCGCAAAGCACAGCGCTTATTGAGATCCAACTGCAAGTCAGGAACCCCACAAAGAGCCTCAAGAGAATCACCGGATGGGGAGACGCAGCTCCGAACAGTGATTTAACTATCAGTTGCCCCGTGTATCGAGCAAGGCAGCCCCCTCCTCTCCTGGATGCCTTCAGCAGTCTGTCCTTTGCAGACTTTAATAGTTATCGCAGAGTCCAGAGGTCAATGACCTCATGAATTACGGGGCTCTTTAGAGGTTGACCTGGTCCAAGGGACTCTTCCTATGGGTTGGGGCTTAAAGGGAAGTTTGGGAGCTTTTTTCTCAAGGAGGATCAGGGAAGTGCTTTAATGATTCCAGAGTAAAGAGCAAGTTAAGAACCACTCACCTCCGAAACCCTGACACAGTAACTTGAAACAGAATTGATGTGGTAGATGTCCACTGACTCAATGCGTAGTGATGGAACGAGACCCCCTGTGGATGGAAATTCAACGAGCAGGAACACACTGGTGAAGAGGTTGGTAGGAGGATTGTAGAGGACAAATTGCACCCCTACTGCCCCCACTGTCATGTCTAGCCATCTCCTCCTCTTTAAGTTGACCAGTATAGAATAAGCTTCGGTCCTAGAGAGCAAGTGAAATTGAGAGATGTTCGGTACAAAAGGAATCTGAGAGAAAAATCAAATGTCACAACTTCTCTACGCCTCAGTTTCCTCCTCTGTAAAATGGGAATTCAATACCTGTCCTTCTTCCTATGAAAACTGTGAGCCCCATGTGGGACAGGGACTGGGTCTGACCTGATCATTTTAAATCTCCCCCAGCATTCAGTGTGGTGCTTAGCAACCAGAGAAAGCTTAATACCACCATTATTCAAACCTCTGGAGATGTCAATCCTTTGAAGATGAAAACAGTAAGTAGGGTATGACATTCTTGAGAAACTCATTGTTGAGAAAATGTCCTTCACTTAAGATATTCTAGATATCAAGATGGAGCAGTGTGACCTAGTGGAAAGAGCAAAGGCCTGGGAGTCAGAGGACCTGGGTTCCAATTCCCGCTCCTCTACTTAGCTGCTGTGAGACCTTGGGCAAGTCACTTAACTGCTCAGTGCCTCAGTTTCCTCATCTGCAGAATGGGGATTCAATACCTGTTCTCCCTTCTCCTTAGACTGTGAGCCCCATGTGAGACCTGATTATCTGGTATCTACCCCAGTGCTTAGTACAGTGCTTTGGTGCACAGTAAGCACTTCACAAATACTATTATTATTATTATCACCTTAATAATGCTTGTCAGAAAAAGGCAACATAATAATAATAATTAATAACAATTGTGGTATTTGTTCGGTGCTGAGTGCCAGACACTGTAATAATAATAATAATGATTGTGGTATTTGTTAAGCGCTTACTGTGTTCCAGGAACTGAACTAAGCGCTGGGGTGGATACAAGCAAATCGGGTTGGACACGATCCCTGTCCCACATTGAGCTCAGAGTCTCAATCTCCATTGTACAGATGAGGTAACTGAGGCACAGAGAAGTGAAGTGACTTGCCCAAGGTCACCCAGCAGGCAAGTGGCAGATCCGGGATTGGAACCCACAGCTTTCTGACTCCCAGGCCCGTGCTCTATCCCTACCCCATGCTGCTTCTCTATGTACTTTACATCTGGAAAAAGATCCTGAAATAGCCTCTCTCAACCCAGCCTCTACAGACTCAGCCAGGGACTCCAAGAAGTGATCCGATATTGCACAGCTCACCTTGTCCTACCCAGACTCACTGCTGAGCTACTGCCCTCATAGCAGTCCACTTGACCACAGAGACGAGATCTTCCCGTTCGGCACATTTTCTGCTTCTCATTATCCAAAGCCCGAGTCCTGTTGGATGCTTGAACTCTTGGGTGGTAGCCCAGGATCTGATCTTTAAAGTCATCCGAAAACCGGCCTGAAACCTGTAAAAAGAATAATCCAGCAGGAAGAACAAAACGATTGAAATGACGCCGCTTCTGTTCTCGTCTTCCAATCTGTTGTTCGGAGGTGCTAGCCACCAGTCTCCGAAGGTCTGCTCTTCTCTGGCTGTCGATTACAGGCCTTTGGATCAGTACAGTCTTTAACCCTGACCTGTACTAAGAGCTTATAACCAAGACTCTCCAGCAGATCAGCTGCAAAACCGGTCACCAAAACCAGGGCGCATCTATCCATCTGGGGGTGCAGGTAAAATGATCAAATAACTTTGGGGGAAGGATGGAGGGGTAGGGAGGTGGAGGAGGAGGGGGATTTTTCCCTCCTGAGTTGAAATGCAAACATTGAGCTCAGAGGGAGTTTCAAAGTCTAACTTCAAGAATGGAGCCAGAGTGAGAGGCAGCCATGGGCAGTGTCAACAGACCCAAACAATACAACCTGAGAGATAAAACCTTAGGATGGAAGCCATGAGGAGAGGCCTCAGAGAGAAAAGCAGTTCACTGGCTCCTGGCACCCTCAGCCTTCCTCTTTTCACACAGGACTTTGGTCATAACTCAAACTCGATTTATCCATTCTTTCCCACCTAGCCCCCTAATAATAATAATGGAGGCATTTGTTGAGAGCTTACTATGTGCCAGGCAGTGTACTAAGCTCTGGGGTGGGTACAAGGAAATGGGGTTAGACACAGTCCCTGTCCCACATGGGGCTCACAGTCTCAATCCCCATTTTACAGATGAGGTAAATAAGGCCCAGAAAAGTCAAGTGATTTGCCCAGGGACACACAACAGACAAGTGGCGGAGCCAGGATAGAACCCATGAACTTCTGACTCCCAAGCCGGTGCTCTATCCACTATACCATGCTGCTTCTCCACCTTAACCCCTCCTTCATTTGTTTTTATGAGGAAAAACATTGTTTCTTACCTCGCATGCATAGTCACCAGGAAGCTTTAGCTGCTGAAGCACTGCTGGGCCAATGAGATAGCAGTTATCTCCATTAGGGCCAGACTAAGTTTAAAAGGAAGAAAATCTCATTAATCATAAAAATCAGTCCGTGAACACTAATCATTCAGCATTCCACCGGTGAAATTCTCATTACCCCTTCCTAGAGGTGGAGAGTTGCTGGCTTACATCACGGCTTTTAAGGCATTATAATTTTATTGGACTCTTTGCCTTTATGAAAAGAACAACAGCCATCTTTCAACTCCACACATACTTGAAAGATGTTAAATTGTTCTTCTAGCAGGCAGGAAATGAGAAAATTTAACTGCAGTTTTTCAAGTTCCATCAATAAAGAAACCAATATGTCTCTTGTCATAACAAAACTTCAATTATTTCTACTAGTGGAAGGCAGTTTTAAAAAGGAATGATAAGTGTAGCCCTACAAAGCAGTATACTTATCTTGTGATACCTCTTAAGAGGTGAGGAAAGATAGCAAAGTAAAAGTGCTACTTATAAGCTCTAAAATTCAAAACCTCAACCCTACTCCCCGCTGTTAACATGTGTATGAGAAGTGAAGGGAGAAAAGGATTACTAAGTCTATAGATCAGTGAAATTCTGCTGGTTTTGATAAAGTTAGAAAATCTGACTGTGACTGGGAATATTATAGTAACATAACTCGTTTACAGTCGCCAGCTAAGAACCAAAACGTTTTGTGTTTTCTGCTCAGAGAGAGTAAAATATCAGTTCTGGTTCGAGAATAAGGTTTCTCCGTCATCGACCTTAGAAAAGTCAAGGACGGAACACTCTTTCTAATGCTCCAACCGTGTGAGAGTCTAAATGGGACCCAGAAAAATCAGGAAGAGATAAGATTATTGGCGGATGCTGAAAGGAAGATAGCAGTGCTGGTAAAGAGAAGAGACTATCAAAAGTCACATGAACTGTTCATCAGGAGATTAGTGGCCCAAAGAAATACATTAGAAAGCCAAAGATCATTTTACATAATTTAATATGCTGGAAATGACTCATTTCTACCAGTCCTTCCCACTGTATCTTTCGTTGGCTCTGGTGGTCCAGTTTAGAAGAGTAAAACAAAATATCCACCTCAGTTCTGGGTCCACTGGTGTTTTGCCATTTATCCTTATACAGGGAATCTAGTAAAGTTGTCAGGCTCCAGTTCCACCAGCCATCAGCATCCTTTAAGTCACCAAAGGTGTACTGGGTATTTCTGATAAACAAAAACTATTTGTTAACAAGAGCATACGAATAAAGAAAACAAAAAGATGTACTTTCTCTATTTTCTAAATGTCTCTTTTTCCAGGGGTCCAGAGGGTCACTGGACACACAGCGTGTAGGCTGCAAACTAATAATGGCAGGTGGACAATCTCGTCTTCTCTGGATCTGCTCAAGGAGAAGGTTCACAAATACCAGCATGAACACAAAGATCCCTCGAGGAAAATGCTTCCAGATAACTGTCATCGAAAAGCAGAGGAATCAGTACCATTTACCTCATCACAAGAGGAATTTCCTTTGGAAAGCATGTTCCCTTATACTACCACTGAAAGAGAGAGGATGAATTCTCTTAGCACGCAGGACTCATTGACGGGCTCTAGGCTGTTAGCTCACTTTAGACAGGGAACGTGTCTACCAACTGTTACATCGTATTCTCTCTAGTGCTTAGTACATTGCTCTGCCCACAGAAAGTGCTCAATAAATATAACTGATTGATTGATTGGGAACGAAGGGGAGGAGTCTGGGAAGCAATTGGGCATTTGGATTTTTTTTTAGCTACCAAAGGTCTTGGCTGCAAAGGGGATGTGCAAGGATGGGATTATGGTGGGATGAGTCTCTCTCACCTGTGAGCCGAACGGGTCGCTCTAATCAAGAGTAGCTGTCATGAAGCATGATCCTTTCGTGAGGACCCTTCTGTAATGGTTTCCTACTGGGATGGTCCTGTTGCCCCCAAAAGGGTCAGTGACAATAGTCTCTTGCAAATCAATCAGTCAGTGGTACTTATTGAGTGGTACTTACTGGGGAAGGAGGGCTTAATCGGGGAGGCCTCTTGAAGGAGATGTGAACTGAAGCTATGAATGGAAATAATATCCAAAGGAAATCTGGCAAAAGAACATTAAATCTGATCCTGTTATTAATGGAGGCATTTATTTTACCTGTTTAGTAAGGATATCTATAGCAGCTTTCCTTCAAAGAGCCAAAGAATATCATGGCCTAATGGAAAGAGTAGAGGCCTGGAAGTCAGGAGACCTGGTTTCTGCTTGCTGCTTGGGCAACAACTCAACTTTTCTGTGTCTCAGTTTCCTCACCTGTAAAATGGAGATTAAATACTTATTCTCCTTCCTACTTAGACTGTGAACCCCAAGTGGGACAAGAATTACGTCTGACCTGATTATTTTATAGCCACCCCAGAGCATAGTTCCGTGCTGGACACACAGTCAGGACATAAATATCACAACGATTGTCATTATTATTATTAGAGACCAGGTTCAAGATATATCCAATGATGTGAAAACAACAGAGATTGCTCCTATGTGGAGCTTTCTACAGTACTTAAATATCACTATAATAATCATGGCATTTGTTAGTGATTTCTATGTGCCAAGCACTGGGCTTGAAAGCATTTTAATTTGGGAAACAGCATGATTTAGTGGAAAGAGCACGGGTTTGGGAGTCAGAGGTCGTGGGTTCTAATCCCATCTCCTCCACTTGTCAGCTGTGTGACTTTGGGCAAGTCACTTCACTTCTCTGTTCCTCAGTTACCTCATCTGTAAAATAGTGATTAAGACTATCATCCCCATACGGGACAACCTGACTGCCTTGTATCTTCTCCAGCGCTTAGAAGAGTGTTTGGCACATAGTAAGCGCTTAACATATACCATCATCATCATCATTATTATTGTTGAATTCCTTAATCAGGAGGACTCTAATCATTTTAGTTATTATAATAATGATAAGAGTAATTTATTAAGAACCTGATTAGACGTCGAGCACTATGCTAAAGGTTCCACAGATGGCTTAATGGATAGAGCATGTTGCCTAAGAGTCAGAAGGTCATGGGTTCTAATCCCACCTCTGCTACTTGTCTGCTTTGTGACCTTGGGCAAGTCACTTAACTTTTCTGTTCCCAGTTACTTCATCTGTAAAATGGGGATCGAGACTAGGAGCCCCACTTGGGACGGGGTCTGTGTCCAACCCAATTTGCTTGTATCCATCCCAGCACTTAGTACAGTGCCTGGAGCATAGTAAGTGCTTAACAAATACCATCATTATCATCATCATATTATCATGCAAATCAGACCCCAATCCCAGCACTCCCGAAGACAAGCAGGTGGCAGAACCAAGATTAGAGCCTAGATCTTCTGACTTCCAGTCCTGTGCCCTTCCCACTAGGCCATGCTAGAATCCGCCCGGAAGGCTCCGGGCTGGTTCGGCATGGGCCTAGGCTCAACCTCTCTGTTAAGTCTGAGGATATGAGCTGCTCTACCACGGGTCCCGGGATCCCAAACCAGCCGGGCTCCCCGGCCAAAAGAATAATCACCTCCCACCTCATCTCCCCCCAAATCAATCCTTCTTCTGGGAGTATTTGCACGGTACAGTCCCAAGCACCTACAATGCAGTGCGCTGCAGAGACTCAGTGCTCAATAAATACCACTGATGGATTCTAGGGTCAGGATGGACCTGCCCAAGGGTTCCTGGTACCAGCTGACATGGAACCCACCTGGGAGTTATGGCCATTGGGCTTGCCATTTCTGACTTCCTGTCAGGCAAGTCGGGGGACTGAATGACCGTAGAAAGAGATTAAGAAGGAGGAAAACTGAGGAAGAAGCCCCACGTAAGGAGAGAGGTTTACAATCCATAAAGCACGCAGACCTCGTCTCGTCTCCCTGGAGAAGTTAAATTGGAGTTTTTCACAAATCTATCTGAAGAGTAGTGAAAATGTAATAGGATTATATTCAACTGCTGTATTCAGCCTATTTAGGTAGGTCACTGTGTCTCATATTTTAGTTCAACTGAAATTTCAGGTTATCGTTATTGAATTCAGAAACACACTGAAGATCGAATGAAGAAAGGCAGCCTTAACCATTTACCATCTAATTATGGTTTTTGTTAAGCAGTTACTATGTGCCAAGCTCTGTTTTAAGTGCTGGGGTAGATACAAGGTAATCAGGTCATCCCACATGGGGCTCACAGTCTTAATCCCCATTTTACAGATGAGGTGACTGAGGTACAGAAAAGTGAAGTGTCTTGCCCAAGGTCACATAACATAACATTAAATCCCGATTTCATGAAGAATTCTTTCATTCATTCAATCGTATTTATTTATTTACTGTACTAAGCACTTGATTCTCATTGTTTAAAGGTAAAATATGAATATGGACGTTGACATAGTTTATGATACACAGCCCAAATATCTTTCCCCAACTGGTGTACTTTAATGGCTTTAATATCTGGTGCTAATGAAGTCCATGAGTCACTGGGAAAAAAAAAAAAAAGCTAAGGCAAAATCCCGAGTCAAGGTCAAAACATTTCAATCGTTAATCTGAGAGAGGTACCACCAGGGATAGAGGAGATATTTCAGAAATAAGTTCTTGGAAATGTTCTCTTCTTTTTATATCAAAAGGCTACAATCCATATCCAGCGGACTAACAATTTTGATTTAAAGTCTTGCTAATGAAACGTCAGATCTAAAAGAGACAGATCTATTTGTTTTCCCCCTTATTGCTGCTTGTGATTTCTCAGCAGATCACAGAGCTGATTTACCACCTATCTTTGGCCTTTAGTACCATCTGCTGGCAACATCACTTACAGCAAATGAACGTTTACGCTGTCCAAGCACCTAAAAGTGTCAAAGGTTGGTCATTATCGGAAATCATTGTTATTTCAGACAAGGAACTGAAACCTATACAATTAGTTTCACTGCCGGAATGTTTATAAATAACATGTTTCGTTTACAGGGTAACTAGATCGCTTCAACTGAAAGGGCCTCCCTTTATTAAATGGTCATAAACCTGACGAGTGTGGAGTCACGATTTAACTACTAGCTTGCTAGGCCTCAGCCATCAGTTCCCGTGGTGGGTCAAAAACATGAATTTCTCAATATTTCAGTGAATTGATTGAATTGAAAAAAAGGCAAGTCAAAACAGTGGCCTCCACAAAGATCGCTGGCATTAAGAAGGAGTAAAGATTCTGTTTCTAAGTGCACTGAATAATAATAATAGTAATAATGGTATTTGTTAAGCGGTTACTTTGTGCCAAGCACCATTCTAAGCGCTGGGGGAGATACAAGGTAATTGAGTTGTTCTATGTGGGGCTCACATTCTTAATCCCCATTTACAGATGAGGTACCTAAGCACAGAGAATTGAAATGGCTTGCCCAAGGTCACACAGCAGACCACTGGAAGAGCGTGAATTAGAACTCATGTCCTCTGACTCCCAAGTCGTGCTCTTTCCACTAAGGCATGCTGAAAATGTTTAAAATTGTGATTTTCCCCTTTCAACTCTACTGAAAAAGGGCTGACCTTCTCTTCCCCCTTCTCCTGTGAGGAGGATTCATCCTCCTATCCCACCCCCATCCAGCCCATCCAGGAACCCTGGAGGGTCTACCTGGGTGAGTCTGGAATTGTAGTACTGGAGGGCACACTTCGAGGCCCGACTGTCTCTAAGCTGAGGTGCTTAACAAATGCCATTATTATTATGATTGTCTGGGTTCTAATTCCTGCTCCACCATATGTCTGCTGTGTGACCTTGGGCAAGCCATTTCAATTCTCAGTGCTTAGTTACCTCATCTGTAAAATGGGGATTAAGAATGTGACCCATTCTTTGGGCAAGTCGCTTAACTGGGTCTCATTTAGCTCATTTGTAAAATGAGGATTAAGAAGTCTGAGCCGCATGTGGGACAGGGACTGTGTCCAACCTAATTAACTTGTATCTACCCCCGTGCTTAGAACAGTGTCTGGCACATAGTAAGCACTTCATGAATACCATTTAAAAAAAAAGATCCTCATAAGAAACAAAATAGCCTGATTAGCTGGCAAGTAGAGGGACCCGCATAGACAGAATGAGTGATTTTGTGGGTAGCACTGGACAGTTAAAATATGGACATCATCCATATTTTACTACTAGGAAAATTTGGGTAACTTATTCCTGACCTTCCAGGGACAAACCCAGAGTACTTTTGTCTGTGTTTGCTGGGCTCTTACTTCTAGGTTCCATTCATTCCTCATCCAGGTCTAACCCAAACCAAGCCAACAGGCCTTACCTGGTAAATTCATTCCGGACGGCTTGGTTCAGAAAATATTCTTCTTTGGAAATGTTTCCAAGTATCATAAACAAAAGCAGAAATAACATAAGGGTGTGTAGGAAAAATTCTCTGTGGGGAAAAATGAAGAGATCGACATTGAGCTATTATTTTTCATCAGAATTAAGGCTATTTTACTTTATGAGCTGCCAAAAGCAATACTTGGAAAATAACACTATTTGGCTTTTCTACAGTACTGTATACCTAAGTGCTTTGAATTATGAACTGGCAATCACTACATTTTCCTATGAGGTAAGTCGGCACAACATCTGACTTCCCCACACCTTGCGGATGTGAGAATGAAGTCAGTAAGAGTCCTGATGTGTCTCGCCCCTTGGCATCTGCCAGCCAGATGGGCTGGTGGATGAACTGAAGCTCTCGTTCGATACAGCTGAACCCGGCTGAAAGTAAATGAAGCAGAAAGCATTTTCAATCGGTGTCGATCAGTGAGGTGGCATTGCCCACATCCTTATAGGAAATAATGTCCGGGGCCAGCCGCAGCCAACATTTTGGCTGATGAGAAGGCAAAACTGCAACAGCCTCCTCGCTGACCTCCCTGCCTCCTGTTTCTCCCCACTCCGGTCCTTACTTCACTAGGCTGCCTGAATCCTTTTTCTAAAGTTATTTCAACTCATATCTCCCACTCCTCAAGAATTTCCAGTGGTCTCCCATCCATCTCCACATCAAGTCCATAATGACTTAAACCCTCACATAATTAAAATTGAAAACAGAACCAAAAATCAGGACCGCTTCATGCAAATCCAACAGTTTCTGCCCAAACCTGAGGGCATCAGACGATTAAGGCAATATACACTGGCTCACCTTCCCTTTTTGATGTGACTGAAACGGTCTATTTAATTAAGAAACAGTGACATTTTGGGTTTATCATACCTTTCAGCATTGGTTTGGCCCCATAAAGGAACAAAATAATGTCGGGGGGGAAGAAGACTTGGTCTCTGACTTCTAATTCAGACAGGAAGTGATCTCTCTGAAAGTTACCACATCTAAATCCTCCCCTTCCTCTCTGGAGTCAAGTTGGTTTGCATATAACCTTTAATGTTCTCTTCAAACCTCCTTTAGAGCTATAGGCAAATTTAGGATGTATCTTTTGGCCATTCTCATCATGAACTCCTCTGTTCAGCCTGATTGGTTCTGCCAAGAGAAGTTTTCACATTTTGCACGCCATATCCCAAGGAAAAGATAATATTTCCCACTGGAAAATGAGTTCATGCTTAGGTTGTTTCACATACAGATGAGTTTTGTCTTCAGAAGAAAGAGAATCCGATTTAAACAGCTACATGAAGGATGGCATGATTTTTTTTTGAACACCAATGAACAAGTATGAATACAAATTCTCAGAATAAGTCAGAAAGATTTGGGAGGGACTTAAATCATCCTAGGATTTTAAGGTTCCTTTCAGTTTTGGCAGCAGCCCTCAGGAGGGGCAAAATTCCCCTGATAAAAATGGCAGGATCTCCCACACAACTAAATTCGAGAGAGGGTTCGCGATCCAGGAGGTGGGATCTAGGCTGAATAAAAATCCAAGTTTTTTCCCTACTTGAGAGTCTCCCGGATGACTGTTTCTTTTCGGATTCTCTCCTTAGCTTCTTTGAGCTGGGCTGGAGTGGGAGGGCGGGCCCATCGCGAGTGGCGGGATCGCTGTCGGATGGCCAAGATCTGTCAGGGAGAAGGGCATCAGGTCACTCGGCTGGGCCAGGATGATCAGACGGAAAACCAAGCGCTGCCTGCCTTGTTCAATACCAAAAAACCAAACAGCTCAATGCTGAAGGTCTCACCCTATGCATGAGGAATCAATTATGCCTTGGTATTTATTGAGCATTTTCTGTGGGCAGAGCACTGTACTAAGCGTTTGGGGGAGGACAGTACAACAGAGTTGGTAGACGTGTTCCCTGCCCACATTGAATTTACCGTCCAGAAAGGAGACAGACAGGACTATAAATCAATAATTTACAGATATGTACATGAGTTTCTGAGGCTGAGGGTGGAGTGAATACCAAATGCCCGAAGGGTACGGATGAACAGAGAGTCTTTTAGTGCCTGAATTACAAACGACATCAACGATGGGGAATAAAAAATTGCAATCCTGTGGCTAATCTCAGACTTTTTCTGCTAAAGACAAAAGATGAATTGTAGCTATAACCATGGAACAGGACAATTTTACCTGAAGAATGTGTCTAATAGTAGTGCCGGAATTTGGCTTCTTTGGTAGTTGTAAACCAACTCCATTTAGAGAACTTCTACATGCAAACAAACTCACTTTGGAATCAACTGGGAATACTAAAATTTTCTTGGATTTAAATCAACTGAAAGTGCTTAGTCCAGTGCTTTGCACACCGTAAGCGCTCAATAAATGTAATTGAATGAATCAATGAATGAACTGAAAATTTCCCACTTCTTTTCAGTCAAATGATAGGATTATAGTGTACGGACACAAGGGTTTGCTCTGAGATGAGGGATTATGTATTTAAGAGAAGACTGTGACTCAGCATGTTAGGTCGTTTCAGGTGAAAACAATTATCTCTGGGTGTAATTTAGGCCTTCTGGGGGACTTAGAGTCTAAGAATAGTACTAGTACATATTCTTAGTACATAGAGTAAGCATTTAATATGATCCATAATTGTGAAATATTATTTAATCCCAACAGGGTATCATTTAGTAAATTAGGGTCCTGAAAACTAAATAGCTCACATCTTCTCAAATTAATATAATAATAATAATAATAATGTTGGTATTTGTTAAGCACTTACTATGTGCACAGCACTGTTGTAAGCGCTGGGGTAGACACAGGGGAATCAGGTTGTCCCACGTGGGGCTCACAGTCTTCATCCCCATTTTACAGATGAGGTAACCGAGGTACAGAGAAGTGAAGTGACTTGCCCACAGTCACAAAGCTGGCAAGTGGCAGATCCGGGATTCAAACCCATGACCGCTGACTCCAAAGCCCGTGCTCTTTCAACTGAGCCACGCTGCTTCTCTACCTATTAATATCAATATCAACAATCAATTAATATAATATCAAACCTATTAGCTCGGGAAGCAGGCCTGGGAGTCAGAGGTCGTGAGTTCTAATCCCAGCTCCGCCACTCGTCAGCTGTGAGACTGTGGGCAAGTCACTTAACTTTGTGGCTCAGTTACCTCATCTGGAAATGGGGATGAAGAATGTGAGCCCCACGTGGGACAACCTGATGACCTTGTATCTACCACAGTGCTTAGAACAGTGCTTGGCACATAGTAAGGGCTTGCCAAATATTCGATAGCATTTATTGAGCACTTACTATGTGCAGAGCACTGTACTAAGCGCTTGCAATGAACAAGTCGGCAACAGTTAGAGACAGTCCCTGCCGTTTGACGGGCTTACAGTCTAATCGGGGGAGACGGACAGACAAGAACAATGGCAATAAATAGAGTCGACGGGAAGAACATCTAGTAAAAACAATGGCAACTAAATAGAATCAAGGCGATGTACAATTCATTAACAAAATAAATAGGGTAACGAAAATATATACAGTTGAGCAGACGAGTACAGTGCTGTGGGGATGGGAAGGGAGAGGGGGAGGAGCAGAGGGAAATGGGGGGAAAAGAGGGTTAAGCTGTGGAGAGGTGAAGGGGGGGTGGTAGAGGGAGTAGAGGGAGAAGGGGAGCTCAGTCTGGGAAGGCCTCTTGGAGGAGGTAAGTTTTAAGAAGGGTTTTGAAGAGGGGAAGAGAATCAGTTTGGCGGAGGTGAGGAGGGAGGACGTTCCAGGACCGCGGGAGGATGTGGCCCAGGGGTCGACGGCGGGATAGGCGAGACCGAGGGACGGTGAGGAGGTGGGCGGCGGAGGAGCGGAGCGTGCGGTGTGGACGGTAGAAAGAGAGAAGGGAGGAGAGATAGGAAGGGGCAAGGTGATGTAGAGCCTTGAAGCCTAGAGTGAGGAGTTTTTGTTTGGAGTGGAGGTTGATAGGCAACCACTGGAGTTGTTTAAGAAGGGGAGTGACATGCCCAGATCGTTTCTGCAGGAAGATGAGCCGGGCAGCGGAGTGAAGAATAGAGTGGAGCGGGGCGAGAGAGGAGGAAGGGAAATCAGAGAGAAGGCTGACACAGTAGTCTAGCCGGGATATAACGAGAGCCCGTAGCAGTAAGGTAGCCGTTTGGGTGGAGAGGAAAGGGTGGATCTTGGCCATATTGTAAAGGTGAAACCGGCAGGTCTCGGTAACGGATAGGATGTGTGGAGTGAACAAGAGAGACGAGTCAAGGATGACACCCAGATTGCGGGCCTGAGAGACGGGAAGGATGGTTGTGCCATCCACGGTGATAGAGAAGTCTGGGAGAGGACCGGGTTTGGGAGGGAAGATGAGGAGCTCAGTCTTGCTCATGTTGAGTTTTAGGTGGCGGGCCGACATCCAGGTGGAGACGACCTGGAGGCGGGAGGAGATGCGAGCCCGAAGGGAGGGGGAGAGGACACGGGCGGAGATGTAGATCTGCGTGTCATCTGCGTAGAGATGGTAGTCAAAGCCATGAGAGCGAATGAGTTCACCAAGGGAGTGAGTGTAAATGCAGAAAAGAAGAGGGCCAAGAACCGACCCTTGAGGAACTCCAACAGTTAAAGGATGGGAGGGGGAGGAGGCGCCAGCGAAGGAGAGCGAGAATGACCGGCCAGAGAGGTGAGAGGAGAACCGGGAGAGGACAGAGTCCGTGAAGCCAAGGTGAGATAAGGTATGGAGGAGGAGGGGATGGTCGACAGTGTCAAAGGCAGCAGAGAGGTCAAGGAGGATCAGAATGGAGTAGGAGCCATTGGATTTGGCAAGAAGGAGGTCACGGGTGACCTTAGAGAGAGCAGTCTCGGTAGAGTGGAGGGGACGGAAGCCAGATCGGAGGGGGTCCGGGAGAGAGTGGGAGTTAAGGAATTCTAAGCAGCGATTGTAGACAACTCGTTCTAGGATTTTGGAAAGGAAGGGTAGTAGGGAGATAGGGCGATAACTGGAGGGGGAAGTGGGGTCGAGAGCGGGTTTTTTTAGGATGGGGGAGACGTGGGCATGTTTGAAGGCAGAGGGGAAGGAGCCATTGGAGATTGAGTGGTTAAAAATAGAAGTTAAGGAAGGGAGGAGGGCAGGGGCGATGGTTTTAACAAGGTGAGAGGGAATGGGGTCCAAGGCGCAGGTGGAGGGGGTGGCACTTGCGAGGAGGGAGGAGATCTCCTCTGAGGATACTGCAGGGAAGGATGGGAAAGTAGGGGAGACGGTTGGTGGGGGGGAGGGGAGAGGTGGAGGGGTGAATTTGGGGAGCTCAGACCTGATCGTGTTGATTTTCGTGATGAAATAGGTGGCCAGATCATTGGGGGTGAGAGATAGGGGAGGGGGAGGAACAGGGGGCCTAAGGAGAGAGTTAAAGGTCCGGAACAATCGGCGGGGGGGACGGGCATGGGTGTCGATGAGGGAGGAGAAGAAGTTTTGCCTGGCGGAGGAGAGGGCAGAGTTAAGGCAGGAAAGGATAAATTTGAAGTGTGTGAGGCCGGCTTGGTGCTTGGACTTTTGCCAGCAGCGCTCGGCAGCTCGAGCATAGGAGCGTAGGAGGCGGACAGAGGAGGTGATCCAGGGCTGTGGGTTAGTGGAGCGAGAGTGGCAGAGGGAAAGGGGGGCGAGAGAGTGGAGATGAGTAGAGAGGGTGGAGTTGAGAGCGCAGACCTGATCATCGAGAGTGGGAAGAGAGGACAGGGCGGCAAGGTGAGGAGAGATGCTATTGGAAAGACGGATGGGATCGAGAGAGTGGTGGTCTCTGTGGGGCAGTAGCGAAGATTTGCCGGGGGAGGGAGTGTGAGAGATGAGGCAGGTGAGAAGGTTATGGTCAGAGAGAGGGATTTCAGAGTCGGTGAGGGAGGAGATAGTGCAGTGGTAGGAGATGACGAGATCGAGGGTGTGACCGAGTCGGTGAGTGGGTGCGGTACGGTGGAGGAGGTCGACAGAGTCGAGGAGGGATAGCAGGCGGGCGGCAGAGGAGTCGTCGGGTACATCCATATGGATGTTGAAGTCTCCGAGGATCAGAGTGGGCAGAGAGAAGGAGAGAAGGAAGGTGAGAAAGGGGTCTAGGTGGTCGAAGAAGTCGGAGGTGGGACCCGGAGGGAGGTAGATGACAGCGACGAGTATCTGGAGGGGGTGGTAGAGGCCAATGATATGGGCTTCGAAGGAGGGGAAGGAGAGGGAGGTGGGAGGAGGGATAGTGCGGAAGCGGCAACGGGGCGAGAGGAGGAAGCCGACGCCTCCTCCCTTACCGGTGAGTCTGGGGGAGTGGGAGAAGGAGAGGCCTCCGCCGGAGAGAGCGGCGGCGGAGACCGTGTCTTCGGGAGTGAGCCACGTTCCCGAAAGGGCGAGGAGGAGGAGAGAGCGGGAGAGGAAAAGGACATGGACGAAAGGTAGCTTACCTGTAATAGAGCGGGGGTTCCAGAGGCCACACTTGAAAGTAGCTGTGGGTGCAAGGGGAGGAGGGGGGAGAGGGCGGGGGGAGGGGAGGGTTTGGATGGGAAGGAGGTGGCGGGGCCCTGGACGGAGAGAGGGGGATGAGGGGTAGCGGTGGGACAGGAGGACTGGGATGGGGCGTGGGTGGGGAAGAGAGAAGGGGGGAGGGGGTGAGGGGGTGAGGAGGAGGTTTGGTGGGGGGGAGGGTAGGGGGAGGGGGAAGAGGGATAGCGCTGGTAAAGTGGGGTTCTAGGGCGGGGGAAGGGGGGAGGAGGCAGCGGAGAGAGCGGGAAAGAGCTGAGCGAGAGAGGGGAAGGGGAAGGGGAGGATAGGAAGGGGTGGGGGGGGGGGGGGGAGGAGGGACATGGTGAGGCCAGAGAGGCGGGTGGCAGCACTGACAACAATAAACAGTAACAAACGAAATCGGTAATATAGCAACATGATACAGTATGATACAATACAGTAGTGTTAATAAGCGGGCGATGACCAGGGTCGGGGGTAGGCTCGATTAAGGGCCGACCTGATCAAACTCAAAGTCAGGCGGCTGGTGAGGCCAGAGAGGTGGGTGGCAGCACTGACGACAATAAACAACACCAACACGGTACAGTAAGATACAATACAATAGTGTTAATAAGCAGGCGATGACCAGGGTCGGGGGACGACCCGACCCTACCGGATCAGACAAATACCATCATCATCATCATTATTACTATTACCTCATTTGACTCAATATTTAGCTATGTGGGCCTCATGGGGAAGTTCGTGCACCCACATCTATACCCATAAAGGAGGATGGTTTCTGTGAGAGCCATGGCCTCAGAGCTTTAGAACAGGTTGGCAGGTGTCTTTAAGTCTCTAACTGGCAATGACTCAGATGTGGGGAGGGAACTGAAGCTTCATGGCCTAGTGGAATGACCACAGGACTGGTAGTCAGGAGCCAGGTTCTAAACCTTCCTCCACAACGGGTCTACTGTGTGACCCAGGGCAAGATATTAACGTCTCTGGTCCTCAGTTTCCTCATACGTGAAATGGCGGTTAAATAATGTCTCCCTCCCTCTTAGACTGTAAGCCCCAATGTGGACAGGGACTCTCTCTAATCTGATGGGATTGTATCAATCCCAGCACTTAGTACGGAGTTTAGCATATAGTAAGTGCTTGACGAATGCCATTCATGTTATTATAACTATAATAAATAATAATAATAACTAAACCAGTGGGAAACTGGAAAGAACTAGGGAAACAAAAAGAAAAGTGTGCATATGTGGTGAGGGTAGGGAGGGAAGGGGTTGACGATCGGTAGCAGATGACCCAATCTAGGAGGGAAGGAGGGGCAGGTTAGGGTGGTGAGGAGGAAGATGGGAGTGAAAGAGAGGGGAAGGAAAGAAAGCGGAAGCAGCACAGCCTAGTGGAAAGAACCTAAGCCTGGGAGTCAGAGGACCTGGGCTCTCTTTCCGGCTCCACCACCTGTCTGCTCCGTGACTTTGAGCAAGTGCTTAACTTCTCTGAGCCTCAGTCACCTCAACTGTAAAATGGGGATTAAATCCTCCTCCATCCAATTTAGACTGTGACCCCCATGTGGGACAGGGTCTATGTCCAACCATCATCTTGAATCTACACAAGCGCTTAGTATAGTACCCGGCCCATAGTAAGTGCTTAACGAGGACCATTAAAAGAAGAGAGAGAGAGAGGGGAAGGGAGAAAGAGAGAAAGGGAAGGACAGAAGAGAGGAGGTGTGGGAGGGACGGTGTGCAGAGAAAAAGCAGGAAGGGGAGGGGTGTGAAAGCAGGAGGAAGAGCAGAGGTAGGGGCAGGAGGGAAAGCAGAGGTGTTGGGGCGGGAGGAGAACTAATCGGGGGCGGATTTCAGGAGCTGCATCTTTTGCTCCAACAAGCACGTCATTTCCAAATGCCTAGTTCAGACAAAAACTTCCGGGTCTGAGGACGATGAGAGGCAAAAAAAAGCAGTTGGAGTCTGCCCGGCTAAGTCTTGTCTTGTCTTAGTCTGTTGAGCTGTCTCTGACCCAAAGCGACACCATGGACAGATTTTTCCTAGAACGCCCCACCTCCATCTGATATTGTTCTGGTAGTGTATCCATAAAGTTATCTCGGTAAAAACACAGAAGCGGTTTACCATTGCCTCCTTTCACGCAGTCAACTCGAGTCTCCGCCCTCGACTCTCTCCCGTGCCGCTGCCGCCCGGCACAGGGGAGTCTTGACTTGTAGCAGATGGCCTTCCACTCGCTAGCCCCTGCCCTAGCTAGGAATGGAATGAGTATGCCCCTGCTTGACTCTCCCTCCTGTAGTTGAGACTCGTAGAGTCCTGGAAACTCTCCAGGTGCAGCCGTGAGAGGGAACAAATGCCTTACTTTTTCAAATTCAGTCGCAGGATCAAGCTGACAATGGCAAGGAGGAGAAGGAAGGAAATGATCGGCAAGAGGGTCCCATTCATATTCGAGGTCCACTTCTGTAGAACTTCTCTCTCTCCAGACTGCGACCAAAGCTAAAAGAAATATCTGAGCGAAAACATCGAGGTAATTTAGAGAGAACTAACCTCCTGGGCTTGTTGTCTTTCTACACTTGGAAAACTTCCTTCAGATCTTGACTAAAATTCAGGCGAGTTACCCCAAGTGTAATTTGTTCTTTGTCCCAAGCATATAAACAATCAGTCAACAATTAATCAATGGTATTTAGTGAGCACTTGGGAGAGTACAATATAAAAGAGTTCTTAGACACATTCCCTGCCTACAATGAGTTTAATAATAATAATAATAATGTTGGTATTTGTTAAGTGCTATGTGCAGAGCACTGTTCTAAGTGCTGGGGTAGACATAGGGTAATCAGGTTGTCCTCATGAGGCTCACAGTCTTAATCCCCAATTTACAGATGAGGTAACTGAGGCACAGAGAAGTGAAGTGACTTGCCCACAGTCACACAGCTGACAAGAGGCGGAGCTGGGATTCGAACCCATGACCTCTGACTTCCAAGCCCGTGCTCTTTCCACTGAGCCACGTTGCTTCCCAATAATAATGTTGGTACTTGTTAAGCGCTTACTATGTGCAGAGCACTGTTCTAAGCTCTGGGGTAGATACAGGGGAATGAGGTTGTCTCACGTGAGGCTCACAGTCTTCACCTCCATTTTACAGAGGAGGGAGCTGAGGCACAGAGAAGTGAAGTGACTTGCCCACAGTCACAGAGCTGACAAGGGGCAGAGTCAGGATTTGAACCCATGACCTCTGACTCCCAAGCCCGGGCTCTTTCCACTGAGCCCCGCTGCTTCTCTACAGTCTAGAGGGCAAACAGAAGACAAGTGAGAAGAAATACTTCAACCCAAGACAGGTGAACTGTCAAAGTCATCACCCAAAGCAGTTCACTAGAATCCTTTTTCATCTCCAACACAGTGAGGTGTTGGGGTGGAATTTATAGGCGGATGTGGGAAGAGGGGTTTATTTCTGGTAGAACGTAGTAGGTCTCAGAGGAAGAAGAATATGCTGAAAAAACCAGGCAGACAGCAAAGGTGCTCAACTCTAGAATATTCATGCTGATGACACGAATGTTTGAAATTCACTGGGGGCAGGGAATGTGTCTGTTTATTCTTGTACTCTCCCAAGCGCTTAGTACAGTGCTCTGTACACAGTAGACACTCAATAAATACGATTGAATGAATTAGGTAGCCCAATAACATTTTACTTTCTAGTTTTCATTCTTTAAACTTTTTCAATCATATTTATTGAATGTTTACTCTGTGCAGAGCACTGTACTAAGTGTTTGGGAGAATACAACGCAATACAACAGATACATTCCCTGACTACAGTGAGATTACAGTCCAGGTGGAGTTTATTTCCTTAATATATCTTTCCCCCTTCACAGGAAAATTCAAATTCAGATGTTCTCCAGTTTGGGGACATAGATGTGTGAACCACAAGCTCCCATATAGGACTCATAGTCAATCAATCAATCAATGGTATTTATTGAGCACTTACTGTGTGCAGAGCACTGTAGTAGGTGCTTGGGAGAGTACAGTACAATAGAGTTGGTATTCCTGCCCTCAAGGAGCTTACAGTCCTAGTGGTGGAGAAAGACATTGAAACAAATTACCTGAAGGGGAAATGGCAGACTTAAGGATAAAATAATTGAGGTATTTGTTAAGCGCTTTCTAAGTCCAGGCATTGTACTAAGCCCCTGGGTAGAGAAAAGCAAATCGGGTTGGACACAGTCCCTGTCTCACATGGGGCTCACAGATGAGGTGACTGAGGCACGGAGAAGCCAAGTGACTTGCCCAAGGTCATACAGCAGGCAGGGGGCTGGGAGGGACTGGGATTAGAACCTAGGTCCTCTGACTCCCAGACCCTTGCTCATTCCATTAGACCACACTGCTCCTCTTGTCCATAAGTGGTGTGAGCCTGGGGGTGGGGTGTGTATCAAAGTGATCAAGGGATAGAGACCCAAGTGCCCTGATAATAATGTTGGTATTTGCTAAGCGCTTACTATGTGCAGAGCACTGTTCTAAGCGCTGGGGGAGATACAGGGTAATCAGGTCGTTCCACGTGAGGCTCACAGTCTTCATCCCCATTTGACAGATGAGGGAACTGAGGCACCGAGAAGTGAAGTGACTTGCCCACAGTCACACAGCGGTCAAGTGGCAGAGCTGGGATTCGAACCCATGCCCTCTGACTCCCAAGCCCGGGCTCTTTCCACTGAGCCACGCTGGGAAGGGACAATGCTTAGGGGTTGCATAACTTCGGAACACCTTGAAAGCCTTAGAAGTTAGTCATTGCTCAGGGTGTAATATGGAACATGTGATGAATTCTTTTCCAGATAAATGGCCATGTTATATGAGAAAATGTGAGAAACTGTATTTCTACATAGAGCTTCAGAAAAGTCAAAAGACTTCCAGAGTATGAAACTGATTGGCCAAGGAAAAAGAAGATCGGTCAAAGTGTCTTACTCATTAGAAGAGCCAATTTTGCTATTCTAGAAACCTCAGAGATACATAATAATAATAACGATATTTGTTAAGCGCGTACTACGTGCCAAGCACTGTACAAAGTGCTAGGGTGAATTCAAGCAAATCGCATTGGACACAGTTGATGTCATCCCACGTGGGGCTCACGGTCTCATTCCCCATTTTACAGATGAGGTGACCGAAGCACAGAGAAGTGAAGTGACTTGCTCGAGGTCACACAGCAGATAAGTGGCGGAGCCGAGATGAGAACCCAGGCCCGTAACTCTATCCACTACGCTCACGGCACAGGGAGGAGGGGGCCAGAAGCTTGTGGGAATAGAGGAGGTGGTGCTTGAGCTAGGGTGGCTGAGGCAGGCTACTTCCAGGAGAATTTGCAAAAGCAGAGACCCAAACTTGAAACTCTTTGAGAAGAAGTAATTATTTTCTGGGTGCATGTGAAACCCTCATGGGGAAGAAGCCCTTAGAGATGAGGCTTGGGAAACTACGCTAGCAACCTGGGTATCTACCCCAGCCCTTCAGAACATGCTTGGCACATAGTGAGCACTTAAAAGAGACCATCATTATTAAGATCATGCCTTTGCCTCAACATATAACAAAATGTAAGATACTTAGAGTCTTTGTCCTTTCATTTATTCATTTATTGAGCGCTTACTATGTGCAGTTCCAAGCACTGTACTAAGCGCTTGGAATGTACAAAACGGTAACAGATAGAGTCAGTCCCTGCCCTATGACGGGCTTACAGTCTAATCGGGGGAGAAGGACAGACAAGAACAATAGCAATAATGGATACTCCTAAAGAGGCTGTCAGAGTGCAGAAATCGTCTCCCTTCCTGGTTACTTGCTACGTCGGGATTTATTACTTAACTCTCTTGTAGCCACCAAAAGAAGAAGAGACCAACTGAACCCGGGAAATGACTGAATACTCAGCTTGTGATTCCTTATATGTGAATCGAGAGAATGAAAACATATGCGTGCAAATGCAACGGGCCAAAAATTGCCGGGAGGAGTGCCTAAGAGCTTAAGTTTCCCAGAAGCACTGAAATGGCAGTTCAGGGGAAACAGGGTGGAGAAAATAGAGATTAATCAGGGAAGACCTCCTGGAGATGTAATTTTCAAAGGCCCTTGGAGACGGGGAGAACAGGTAACTGTATATATTTTCATTACCCTATTTATTTTGTTAATGAATTGTACATTGCCTTGATTCTATTTAGTTGCCATTGATTTTACGAGATGTTCTTCCCCTTGACTCTATTTATTGCCATTGTTCTCGTCTGTCCGTCTCCCCCGATTAGACTGTAAGCCCATCAAATGGCAGGGACTGTCTCTATCTGTTGCCGACTTGTTCATTCCAAGCGCTTAGTACAGCGCTCTGCACATCGTAAGCGCTCAATAAATACTATTGAATGAATGAATGGTCTCCTAGATGTGAAGTGGGTGGGAGGTCCAGTTATGAGCAAGAGGTCGGCAGCAAGAGAGAGGAGGATGGACACTTCAATGTCCTCTTTTTATGACAGGTTAAGGTAGGCGCAGTTATACTGACTGTGTACTAGACATTCTGCCTCCACAAGCACTTTAAGCTTCTTATGGACAGAAAGCCCCATGTGCCTAGTAATTTTAGAGACTCAGTGAGTACTCGTTGGCTTTACGGAATAGGAACACTAAAACACATTACTTCAGTTTCACCTCCTCACTCTAACACCCAACCACCCACTTATCTTCAAGTGACTAGCCAGTAAGAAGGGAGAGGGATGTAGAAATAAGAGGCGGATGGGACCCAATAACTGAGCCATTCGTTTCAGGGAAACCAGAAATTGGCTAAACTCATTCCCCAACCTTGTATAATGACCACGCTAATCAGTATATCCAACAAGTTAAAGTATATGAAAGTTGATTTTTCTCTCAGAATGAACGAACATGAAAAAGGACTACTCTGTAGAGGGAGGATCAGGAAATAGGACCAGGCTCATCATTACTAAGGACAAGGAACAATAAAAGTGTTACTTACCCCAAAGGGCTGGATAACCAAAATGCAGGTCACAATAGAGAAGAACACCAAGTGGAGCCAAATGATACATTTGGAAGGACCAAACCTGGGGAAAGGGAAAAGAGTTAAACTCATGGTTTCCTACTTCCAAGATAGGGTTTTTTTTCTGGGACTTAACTAACCCCAATAGGATAGATGTAAAAACCCGGGCAAATCCCCGGTGAATCAATAATGGATTCAGGGTTCCTTACGGACCCCAACTCCACCAAGGCAATAACTGTTCTTCTGCTCACTGAGCTTCCATTGCTTGTGGAGAATAATCAATTTCTCTTATCTGGGATCCTGCACAATTTAGCCTATAATTGCCCAGGCAGTTGCCCGTAATTGCCCTTCAGTTCAGCCTCAGAGGGACAAAGAATCATGGAAAATAGAAATGAGACTCAGATATTCTAATGGGAGGAAAGAGGAGAGTTAGCAATCTCTGGCACTGTGAGAATATTAAGATATGCTCCTGCTGGGCTGGTCAAAGAATCCTCACTCAGTAGAAGACAGCATACAGAAGTGCTCCTTCTACATCATCTCTTCTGCAGCACATTTTAGTAATGTGCTTTTCTGTACAGTCAAGGCACCATTTCAAGTTAAAGCCCATCTGATTTCAAATGAAACTGTCAGATTACGTGAAGTCAAAATTTTGCTATTGATGAACTATTCCCATTAGAGGTGCAAAGCCCTTTATTACTCAGAGGAATCACTGAACAACCACACACACAGGCACAGCCTCAAAATCATACGACAACTCGTTTATTGAATATTGAGGCGTGTTGTGACGTTGTTACACTCCGGTCTTCCACGGCAGCTGTTTCCATAACACATTTTTTTTTTGATAGAATGACGTTAAAGAATGTTTGGTAATAGTCTTCTAACGATTTGCATTTTTCTGGATATAATAAAATGTGATATCACTGCATCAGTCAAGGTACGGGGAGCCATATAAAGTAAAGCAAGTTGTCTTCAACATAGAGTTCACCAAGAACATAATCTCCTCATCGTAGGACTGTGTGTCCTTGCTTAAAGATTAAGCAGTAGTTTAGTGGTGTTTATCAATCCAGTATATAGCATGAAAACGAAATTAATATTCCTTTGCCCGAGATTTATAACACGGAAGTACACCGGAAAAATTCTCCGTAACATGGCCACATTCTGGCTGTATCATGGCTATGTCTGTATTTACTATTTTTTAATCTACTTGATGATTCATTTATTCCATTTCTTCCTTTTTCTCCTTTCAATCTTTTCTCTTACTCGGTTACACAATGTATATGTAACAGTGTTTAACCCCCGACTTTCCCATTCGATTATAAATTCCTCCAGGGCAGTGGCCACGTCTTTTGCTCTTGCTGTCTACAGTGTGCTGCTCACTGAGGTGTTCTGTCGTGCCAATGATAATGATGAGCCACAATTCAGCCTGAGCATCTTCCCTCCCTTTTTCATGGTATTTTTAAGTGCCTACTATGTGCCAGGCACTGTGCTAAGCACTAGGGTAGATACAAGTTGCGTGGCTCAGTGGAAAGAGCACGGGCTTTGGAGTCAGGGCTCATGAGTTCGAATCCCAGCTCTGCCACTTGTCGGCTGTGTGACTGTGGGCAAGTCACTTAACTTCTCCGTGCCTCAGTTCCCTCATCTGTAAAATGGGGATTAAGACTGTGAGCCCCACGTGGGACAACCTGATTCCCCTATGTCTACCCCAGCGCTTAGAACAGTGCTCGGCACATAGTAAGCGCTTAACAAATACCAACATTATTATTATTAAGTTAATCTGGTTGGACACAGTCCCTGGCCTAAATGGGGTTCCTCATCTTCATCTTCAGGGAAGCAGCGTGGCTCAGTGGAAAGAGCCTGGGCTTCGGAGTCAGAGGTCATGAGTTCAACTCCCGGCTCTGCCACTTGTCAGCTGTGTGACTGTGGGCAAGTCACTTCACTTCTCTGTGCCTCAGTTACCTCATCTGTAAAATGGGCATTAACTGTGAGCCTCACGTGGGACAACCTGATTACCCTGTATCTACCCCAGCGCTTAGAACAGTGCTCTGCACATAGTAAGTGCTTAACAAATACCAACATTATTATTATTATTCATCCTCATTTAATATATGAGGTAATTGAGGCACAGAGAAGTTGAGTGTCTTGACCAAGGTTACATTCATTCATTCATTCAATAGTATTTATTGAGCGCTTACTATGTGCAGAGCACAGTACTAAGCGCTTGGAATGTACAAATCGGTAACAGACAGAGACAGTCCCTGCCCTTTGACGGGCTTACAGTCTAATCGGGGGAGAGAGACAGACAAGAATAACAGCAATAAATAGAATCACAGACGGAGCTGGGATTAGAACCCAGGTCCTCTGACTTCCAGGCTCGTACCCTTTCCACTAGACCACACTGCTTCTCATCCCTCAATTCCTTCAACCCAAAATGGGGATGACACAAGTTCTCCCACTCTCTTAGATTGTGAACCACATCTAGGACATAGATTACATCTGATCTGATTATCTTTTAAGGGATTAACATAATTACGTTAATAAAATCAATTACCAGGATCACCTCAGGATCACCTTGGGATTTACTCAGTCTTTTACTTCAGTAGCCATTCGATAGTGGCATCCTCCAACCAGGAATTCAGCAATTTCCCCTTCAAACTCCTTCAGAACTCTCAAAAGAATACCATCTGGTCCTAATGATTTATTTACTTCCAATCTACCGATGTGGTCTAAAGCCATCAAAATTTCATTCAGTTCTGCTGACTTGCTTGCTGCAAAAAAGCAATTTGGGTGTCGAAATTCTCTAACGTCTTCTTCGGGAAACATTTAACTAAAAAAAATGTATTGAGTCAGATAAAATTTGAAACTGTCTGGATCGGTGAGCAAGAAGACTCTAGCAATATTCCCACCCCTAACTGTCCTGGAATATAGTTACCTTGCTCTGTTGAAAATGTAACTCTGTGCCATTGGCAACTCATTCTTAACGTTCTTTGCCCCGATCTTAGACTGTGGGGAAAGGGAACTGCCTGTTTTGATTATCTTTTTATCCCAGTGATCAGGAGACAGCTCTTTTAATGGTATTTCTTCAGCACTTAAATAGGGTCAGGAACTATTCTAAGGGTTGGGGTATCTGATACAAGGTAATCAGGTTGGAAACTGCCATGTCCCACATGGGGCTCCCGGTCTTAATCCTCATTTTACAGATGAGGTAACTGAGGCACAGAGAAATTAAGTGACTTGCTAAAGGTCACACAGCAGACGAGTGGCAGAGCCGCGACTAGAACCCAAGCCCTTCTAAGTCCCAGGCCCCTGCTCTATCCACTAGGCCATGTTGCTTTTTCAGTGCTTGTCACACAGCGATGAATAGAATTGCTTTTGCTAATACTCCCATTACTATAAGAGATTTAGGGAATTCTTGCAACACCGTGCTTCCAACCTGGAAACCGTTTCATGATTACGTTCTTTGCTTCGTACCCGAATCCGAGTAGCCCCGTTATCACTACACAGGTCAAGGAAACGAGTCCACAGATGGCCCAGGCCACATAACGCCACAGGGTTGTTGGTTGCTCCATTTGTCTTCTAGGAACAGGTGGTCTGAAGGTGCTCCTGGATTCTAAAGAAAACAGATAAAGAGGTAACACATCCATCTCAATTACAGCTGGAGAAGCAATGGGACCTAGTTGAAAGAGTGTAGGACCGGCTATTTAGAGACCTGGGTTCTAAACCCGGCTCACCATTTGCCTCCTGCGTAACTTTGGGCAACTCACTTAACTTCTAAAAGTCTCAGTTTCCTCAACTGAAATAGAGAGGTCAACTCGCTCTCCGTGTGGGACAAGAACAGTGTCAGATTTGACTGTATTTACCCTCAGCATTTAGCACAGGGTTTGGCAAACAGTAAGGGCTTCGTCAATACCGTAACTATTATCACGCTATGATAGGTAAGTCTGTATTGATACTCTAACCTGATGAGTACAAAGGGTGGTGACCGTGGCCCCGCTTTCGAATAGGCTGGTGGTCACAGTGGCAGGCCTCAAACCCCGAAGAGCTCCTGCCCGAGGTGAGATCGCTTTCTCTCTCCGCTCTCCCAGAGATGGTTCCAGACGGGACTCCCGGAGTTAATGAGTTCAGCACTCCACCCTATAGAATAGCAGTGGCACAAAACACTTTACAAGTTTGACACCCATGGCATATCATAATGTACGCTTATAAACCCACAGAATGAGAACGGGGTGTTTTTCTATGGAGCACAACAAATGACAAAAAAAAATGAGTGACTTGAAAAGGAACCACTGAAATTAGGAAAAACAAAAAGTTTCATTCATCTAACACTATGTAAAGCCTATATAAAGATCTACTTTAATGAGTAGTGTTCAGTGACCAGCAACTCCATATCACACATCAAATGTATTTCACAACCAAAAGATGAAAACGTACTATTTAACCCTATTATAGCAAAAAAAAAAAAAAAGGGGGGAAACATTTAGGAGATTATGATAAATCAAGTCATCAAATCATTATAAAGGTATAAATTAACCCTTTATTCACCACTCAGTCCCATAACATTTATATATACATCTGTAATGTAACATTTCTTTATATTGTCTGTCTGCACCTCTAGACTGTAAGCTCATTGTGTGCAGGGACCATATCTACCGAATCTGTTATACTGTACTCTCTCAAGTGTTTAATACAGAGCTTCGCACATAGTAAACACTCAATCACTGTGACTGATGGCTGAATAACTATGTGATTATCTGTTTACCTCATCTTTCTTGCACAAATCCTGAGACCACCGGTGGGAATTACAACCTGATTAAAAAAAAAACAGAAATGGTTATTTGGATTCCTTGGAGAGCTCATTAAAAAAAAAAGTGGATAGATTTTTCTATGAAAACTTTAATCAGGAGACTTAGGAGTTAGCACCTGTTGAGGATTGTTTTGGGAATAAAATATTCTAATCGGTGTACCACAGATTTCCATATTAACTATTGGAAAATATAATCATATCTACCATTTTTTTCTGTGACAAACCATAAATTTGAGTTGGGTCGTTATTTTCCAAATTTTAACGGTGACGAGTGCCTTTAAAAATTGCTTCTTATTTTGAAGTTCAGATTTACGACTTTGGCTTACTTGCTATAGGCTTAATGATAGGGGTTTCTTTTTGCTAGATGGTAGGCAGACTGGGTGTTTTTTCCATACCCTCAACTGTGTGCATCTGAAATCCCCTTAGAGATTTACGCTGGTCTCCACCCAAGCCGTGGTCACTGATTCTGCGCTGAAGAGAAGGAGAGGAGGTTTAGCTAACCACGAAGGAGCTACTGAAAAGTGAACAAAGCAATCAAAGTTATTTGATTTTTTTTTTTTACCTCACTGAACCTGAAAAGGAAGGACAATAATAAAGCCATGGGAAAGATGATAAGGGTGGAGAGAGTGCCCTTCATCATGGTGAGCGCAGAGATCTCAGTGAGGCCAAGGTCCGGTGAAAGCTACAAACAACAGCAACAAAGCCAGATTTTCAGTGATTGCCATTTTCACATCTCCAAAAGAAAAATACAAGAATGACCGCTCTGAAAATACAAAATACGTGATAAATGCACATCGAAAGTTTTAGTTGGATGTGATTTCACTCACAGGCTTTTCCTTTCCCCCTTAAATGCACATAGGGAGTTATCTGTTTCCTTAGGAAGAAAGCAAATGTCCCCTCCATTTTCCCAGAACACAACCTCCTTTTTGGCCTTCTTTGCTCAGCTTGCAGTTTATAGATAGAGATGACGCAGATAAGAAACCTAATACCCCAAATGCACGGATCCCCATAAATTTCCAGTAAACCCTCAATTCGCCTCATTAGGTCTGTGTTGGAGATTAAGGACTGTGGGTGGCTAGAGCAATGCGGGCATTCTTCGGGAAAGAGGTGATTTGAGCACATTCTTTCGCTGTCCTCTCCAGCCTTTCAGAGTTTATGAGAAAAGCTGTAATTCAGGGCTGATCCCTGAGACCTGGCAAGACACCAGTTGGAAGTACTTTTGCTTGCATAAAAATGGGCATACAATTTTTCTCAGGAAACTATATACCCTCTGAAGTAAAGGAGCTCATTTTATCATCATTATTGCCAATTACCAAATGTGATCACAATCAAGGTCTCCTTGTCTCAGGCCTCAGCAAGTTCTCCGGAAGCTTTCTCAGGATTGTGTTTTGCGTGGGTCAGGGTAATCTCACCTACCTCTTCTGGTTCCAGGTGAGTTAGAAGGGCGTCAAAACACATATATCCAAGCGCCAAGACAAAGCAGACCGTGAGCCTCTGGGTCTGGGTGAAAGAGCTATAAGATGGATGGCTATAAACTGAGAACCAGATGTGGAATTCCTCTAGATATTCTGTGAACTTTGAATATAAAAGCTGGAAGAGAGAAAGATGTACTTCAGACAATGGGCCTGTAAGTTGTAAATGCCTTTCGTGGTGAGTTTCTTCTGCAAAGGCACCAGTAGATCTGTCAGGACTAGAAACACTAGAGCTTTTAGTTTGGTCACAGAGTGACATAATGAGCAGATATAAAAAGAAAAGCAGGCCCATTTGATGATAAATAACTAGAGTCCCCTGAGCATTCTGCATTCCAATGTACTTGCTCACAGATATCTTTCAGTGTTCCTTTATGCCCTGGAAACCAGAATATAAAAAAGATAACAAGGGAAAACGCAAGGATCAAATTCTTAATTGAGAGGAGAATTCACCTTTCATATGCAAATTTCAAATGACAACGTTTACCAAAATTAGCAAAAAAATATTCACGCCAGTGGACCTCATTTCTGAACATATATGTCAATCAATTAGCAAATGTAAGGCAAAAACAATAGTTTTGGTAATGTGGTTACTGTCTAGTATTGGCTATTCTATAATATGGTAGATTTGGAGGATTGCCATTTACTTACCATCACCAGAAAAATGCAGAATGATCAAATCTACTCGGGAACTCAGAGATTAATTACTCCCAACAAAGACAATTTTAAGACTGAAAATCCGGCTGCGTAGGACAGTCGGTTTTACTCTGTTGCTTAGATTCAGAACGGAAAGTCTGTAAATGGGACTCAGGTTTCTCGCAGAGCCTGGCCAATAGAACATAGTGCTCTCTGGCCCTATTCAAATCCATTCCAGGCTGCACAGTGGAAGGTTTGGAATAATATAAATACAGAGGCTGCCAAAGACCCTTCTGGCTCCATCCCTTCCCTAAACAGCAGTCTGAGGTCACCGATGGCCTCCTAATAGCCATGTCAGTGGGCTCTACTCTGTCCTAGTCCTATTTGGCCTCGGCTGCCTTTGAAACTGTGGCCCATTTCTTCCACCTTGAAACATTTTCACACCTTGGTTTGCCGCCATGATGCTCTCTCCTCCTTTTCCTCCACGTCTTCCTCCTCCTTCCCCTCCTCCTCTCTCTCTGACCACTCCCCCAGTCTCATTTGCTGGCTCCATTGCCCTCTCTCATGCCCTAACTGTGAGTGTCCTACGAGGCTTGCTTCTCGGTCAATCCATTTATTGAGGGCTTTATTGGATGCTTATCCCCAACTCTTGCTCTACACTCACTTATATCAGGGAGCTGTTCTGCTCACATGACTTTAACTAGCACTTCTGTAATCAATTGATGGTATTTAATGAGCATACACAGTGTGCCGAGCACTGTACCAATCACGCATGAGAGTACGATACAATAGAGTCGGTAGGCATTATCCCTACCTTCAAGGAGTTTACAGTCCAGTGAGGATATCGATGATTCCCACAAACATCTACCTCTCCCGCCCTGACCCCTCACCTAATCTCCAATCTGGCATTTTCTCTTGCCTTCAGAACATCTTCTGTTATATTATCGTGTTGTATTCTCCCAAGTGCTTGGTACAGTGCCCTGCACACAGCAAGTATTCCATAAATACCACTGACTGACTGGTCTTCACCTACATGCCCATGGCACATCAAACCCAATATGTCTAAAACGGAACTGCTCACCTTCCCTCCTAAACTTCTGCCTCTTGACTTTCCCATCTCCTTCTGTTCACTCCCATTATCTCTGTCCAAGTAGAAACCTGCCACCTCGGTGTCACCCTCAACTCCTCACCGTTTTCGGATTTCACATTCACTCAACTGCCAAATTCTGCTCGTTCATCTCCAAAACCTTTTCTGGATCTTCCCTCTTTTCTCCATGTGGGGCAACCTGATTACCTTGTATCTACCCCAGTCCTTAGAACAGCACTTGGCTCATAGTAAGGGCTTAACAAATACTAAAGTTATTATTATTATTATTATTAAAAAACAGCGAAGGTTTTCATGATCGGTAAAAGCAACATATTGGCAGTAACAACGCAATTTAGAGTGGGTTTTACCTTTCGGAAGACCGATCCACGACGAAGACAAGTAAGTTCCCGTTCCACTCTCCCGTCACCCTTATCGACGGCCAGCCAGCACTCGGCGGGGAAGACCCAATGAGCTCCCGTCATCAGGTCTTTCACCGTCACACGGCTCACGTACCAGCTCGGAGACGGTCCGCTGTTATTGTGCCAAAGGTGGATTTTCCACAGAGGGCCCAGACTCTCTGGAATGCTGATCGCATAAACAAAGGGTCAGAGGATCATTTCTTCTTCCTACTTAGAAAGTGAGCCCTGTTTGGGACAGGGACTATGCTTGATCTAATTATCTTCTATCTTCCCCAATGCATACAGTAAGCCCAACAAGTGCTGTTTTTATCTTTATCATTATTATTGTTATTATTAATGAAGGAGGGGGTTTATTAAGTCTGGAGATGAGATTAGTCACTACCCATTCCATGGAAGAATGTACATGGAAATGTAACTAAAATGTGACCATGCTGACCATGAGACAGTAGACTACTAAGGGCGATTGGGCAAACATATAATAATAATGATGGTATACGTTAAGTGCTTACTATCTGCCAAGCACTATTCTAAGTGCTAGGATAGATACGAGTCCCACGTGGGGCTCACAGTCTTCATCACCATTTACAGATGAGGTAACTGAGGCCCAGAGAAGTGAAGTGACTTGCCCATAGTTCCCCAGCTGACAAGTGGCAGAGCCAGGATTAGAACCCACAGCCTCTGACTCCCAAGCCTGGGGTCTTTCCACTGAGGCACACTGCTTCTCTAAAAGGAGACAAACATCAATTAATCAGTGGTATTTATGGAGAGCTTTCTTTGTACAGAGCACTTGGGAGAGAAGAGTACAATAGAGTTGGTAGATACATTTCCTGCTCTTAAGGCTGCGTCACCTTCCCTGTCCAGAGACAAGGGCAAGAGGAGCTCATGAGGTAAACTCGCTGCGGGGAAGGAACGTGACTGTTTATTGTGTCATTGGTTAGAGAAGCAGCATGGTTTTAGTGGAAGGAGCACGGACCTGGGAGTCAGAAGGATGTGGGTTCTAATCCTGGCTCTGCCACTTGTCTGCTGTGTGACCTCGGGCAAGTCACTTCACTTCTCCGGCCCTCAGTTCCCTTATTTGTAAAATGAGGATTCAGAGTGTGAGCCGCATGGGGGACAGGGCCCGTGACCGACCTGATTAACTTGTATCTACCCCGGTGCTTAGAACAGTGCTTGGCACCTAGTAAACGATTAACAAGTGCCATAATTACTATTATTATTCTCCCGAGCACTTAGTACAGTGGTCCCCACACAGTAAGCGCTCAATAAATATGACCGAATGAGTGAATTAGGCCTCATCCAGCTCTCTGAGTTCATCAAGTAATCGGAGTCGCTTCTCTCCTTGCAGCCAGAAGTTCCTCTTATGGTGTTTTCAAATTCCATACCTCAATATAAAGGTGTGTCGGGAATTATTTTCAAACAGGGGCTTCTCTGGACAGGAGAGTTCTCTAGTTTCAGAAAGGCCATCTTCACCGTACAAAACAATATGGACCTTAAAATAGAAGTAGAGAATTTATTCAAAGAGAAGAACAACGGGAGAGTCGGGTCACAGGTGGAATTGTGTCTTTATTTTGGTTCTGCTTAGGGTAATATTATTATTACTACTAATTATAACAATAGTGCATTAGAGTTTATTTTGGAGATACACAAATATTGTTCCCTAGAGAATTATGTGAGCAAAGAATGGTCCCTGAAGCACACTTAAATAACATGGACTAGCAAATTAGAGAATATTTCGTTTTCTTCCACCATCTCTCTCATTTCATTCTCCTACTATCTCTTGTTTAGCAGAACATATCCCCTTCATTGATTTTGTTTCAGTTATAATAGGCAATACAATGAAGGAGAATAAATCTTCCACGCTCTGTACAAATTGAAAGTTCGCACAGCGTCATGAACCATGAGGACAATTAAGGACACCAGAAACAGGAAAGGCAAAAACCAGAAAGATAAAGAAAGTGTAGAGCAGTTTGCATTTTGCCTTACTTTAATATAGATTGTTTAAAAATGCAAAAGAAAGCAGGCTAGTCCAGTGGAAAGAACACAGACCGGAGAGTCAGAGTACTTAGATTCCAATCCTGGCTCTATTTGCCTTGGGCACGTCCCTTATCTTCTCTGTGACTCAGTCTCCTCAACTCTAACATGGAGATTCCATTCCTGTTCCTCTAGACTGTAAACTCATCGTTATATTAAGCAGTTACGGTCTAGTGGACACAGTGCACAGGAATAGGTTGCAGGAGATCTGGGTTCTAATCCCAGCAACACCACTTAATTTTACTTAGACCTATTTTCCCTCCCTCTACATCAAGCAGAAACTCCTCACTATGAGGTTCAAGGCACTCAATCAGCTCTCCCCAACCTCCCGAGTCATTCATTCTTTCAATAGTATTTATTGAGTGCTTACTATGTGCAGAGCACTGTACTAAGTGATTGGAATATACAATTTGGCAACAGAGAGAGACAATCCCTGCCCAGTGATGGGTTTACAGTCTAATGTTGGCTTCTCTCCCACTACAACCCAGCCCGCACACCTCCATCCTCTAACACCAACCCACTCACTCTCCCTCCGTCTCACCTCCTCCACCGTTGACCCCATGTTCATTCTAACCTCCTTCTAACCCACCATTTTAAGCACTTAGCTTCTAATCCCATCCCCCCAGAGCGCTTATCTACGTATCCTTCTCCTAGGTAGCTCTATTTATCTGTATTTTATTTTTATTGAGAAGCAGCATTGTTGAGTGGAAAGAACATGGGCCTGGGAGTCAGAGGATGTGGGTTCTAATCCTGGCTCTGCCGCTTGACTGCCGCGTGACCTCGGGCAAACCGCTTAACTTCTCCGTGCCTCGGTCACCGGGGATCGATAAGTGGATTTCAGTATCGCAGGTAACAACCTGGTTGGTGCAAATGCCCCGGGACCTAAACCGTTCAATCACGCGTTCGCAGTAGTGCTAGGGTTCATTTTAGCTAAATCTTCTAGCGACAGATCGACGACATTCCTTCCTTCGCAATTACCTTGGCAGAAAGCTGGGCCTGGGATCTGAAACCAGTGTCAACGATAATTGCGTACTGCTGTCGGTCTGTTGACATGTTGTCTTGAAGGAAAATGTAACCCTTTTTCTTTGCTTCGTGTGCATCCGTGAATTTGCTCACAATGGCCAGAACAACGTAAAGAATCCCAAAAGATGAAAGGAACATACACGGGAAAATGTTTTTACCAGTGCTGTAAGGAAAATCAAAGGAGATCAGCTGATGAATTATTTAAATGAATATTGCAGTGCCCGAATTTCTCAGTGAATCCCCTGAAATACTTTGATATTCAACCTTCCCCCATGCTTCCCAAAACCTATGTACATAGCCATCCATAATTCACTTTAATGTCTGTCTCTCACGTGAGTCTTTAAGCTCCTTGAGGGCGGGGATCATCTATATCGATTCTTTGGTACTGTGTTCTTCCAGGTGCTTAATACAGTGCTCTGCACACAGTAAGTGTTCAGTAAATACCACTGGTTGCTTGAGTTAGGGCTTTTGAGTTAAGCCAGATCCAGGCAGTTTCGCTTATTGCCCCGCTTTCTTCATTTTCTGATATTACTAGATGTAGGTCTTGCCTAGTATTCTTAAAACTTTTCCGACACTTTTTGGTAGAACTGGGTGTATGATAGTTTTAAAAAGGGGATCCTATTCAGAAAGTGACTAGGAACACTTCGGAGGCTAGAGGCTCTGACACTATACAGGGTTTATATTGCTATACTTTCATATCAAGCAAAAAGTGCATTTCTAATCCATGTCTTGAAGAAAGCAGTAAATTCAGTGCTGCTGAAATCAGAAAGTGGCTTTAGATTCCAATGCACCACTAATATCAATCAATGACATTTATTGAGCTCTTACTGTGTGCGGACCACTGTACTAAGTACTTGGGAGAGTACAATACATTAGAGTTGGAAGACTCGATTCCCGTCTACAGTAGCTTATGACTAGGAAGCAGCGTGACCTAAAGGATAAAGCACGGGCCTGGGAGCCAGAAGACCTGGGTTCTAATCCTGGCTCTGCCACTTGCCTGCTATGTCACCTTGGGCAAGTCACTTCTCTGGGTCTCAGTTTCCTCACCTGACAAATGGGGATCATTCTCCCTCCTACCTAGACCGTGAAACCTGTCTGGGACAAGGACTGTGTCTGACCCGATTAACTTGTATGCATCCCAGTTCTTAGAATAGTGCTTCCCACATACAACTTAATACCATTAAAAAATAAAGGAATGTGCAGTCTACGGCTTAATATGACCTATGCCGCACATAAGATCCAGAAGTTCGGGGAAGAGCATCAAGAACTGTCTCCTGGGATCATACAACTCTTGAAAGCACTCGAGAACATCAATAGGCCTGGGTTCTTGACAGTTATAGAGTACATCTTTCGGCATGATAGGCTGCCTTGAGGTCATCGAGAACCCAAGGCTACTTACTAGTCTTTTCCAAAAAGGTCAGTCATGTCAGAGTTATGAACACCTGATCTGATCCTTCCTCCTCCTCCTCCCCTCTGTGACCATTCCCCCCGAGTCTCATTTGCTGGCTCCACTGCCCTCTCTCACGCCCTAACTGTTGCTTCTCGGTCAATCCATTTATTGAGGGCTTTATTGGACGCTTTTCGTCCCCTCTTGCTCTACGCTCACTTGTTACGTCAGGGAGCCGATCTGCTCGCGTGACTTAGCTCTTCTATAATCGACTGATGGTATTTCATGAGCATTCACAGTGTGCCGAGCAGAGCGGGGATTAGAACCCAGACCCACGCTCCATCCACTTGGACATGTTGTTTCTCATGTTAGTCCAGTGCTCTGCACACAGTAAGTGCTTAATAAATATCACTACCACGCCGGCAGCGGCAGCGTGACGAGCTAAAGAAAGATTACCGAAGGCAAGGACGGCCGAAGAAATGTTTGAAGGAGTCAGGGAAGCTCAAGCTGGAAGATCCAAGAATTACCTTCCGGTAGGCAACGGTGGTAAACAGACCAGCCCTAGAGTGGGATAATCCAGCATTTTCCAGTTGAAACTTTGTGTAGATCTAAATATTAAGCTACTATTTGCAAAGAACCTGTAGGAGAGGCACACAGAATGCTCCAGTGGACCCCGTCAAGTATTCTCTTCATCTTCAATTTCAAAGGACGGCTAGCTAGTGACATTTTGGGCATAGCGTTAACTTCCGTTTCACAAGTTACCTCCCGGTCACTAGTCTGAACTACCCACAGACCTTTTTCTAGCGTTAGATTTTCCTTACCTCCGATCCTGGAACACTCCTGCAGTTTCCAAGGTGGTATTTAACTCTCTGCTCACCACAGTGAATGTCGTCAAATGGTTGCAACTAGAAAGGAGATGCCAGTTAGTAGAAGAAATCATATTTGAGGTGGAATTTTACATATAATGCATTGGAAACTTTTTGAGGCAAGGAAATGTGTCTTTGCCTCCTTTTGTCTCTTTTTTTAAAGGTATTTGTTAGTCACTTTCTATGTGTCAAACACTGTTCTAAGTGCTGAGGTAAATACAAGGTAATTAGATTGGATTCAGTCCCTGTTCCGCATGAGACTCACAGTAAAAATGGGAAGGAGAACAGTCTCTTCCCTTTGAAAAGTGCGTTTTTGAAGCACCATATTTGTTAAGGAGAAATTGCATTATAGTATTCTACTTTCAATAATAATAATAATAATAATGTTGCTATTTGTTAAGTGCCAAGCACCGTTCTAAGTGCTGGGGTAAATACAAGGTAATCAGGTTGTCCCATGTAGGGCTCACAGACTTCATCCCCAGTTTACAGATGATGTAACTGAGGCACAGAGAAGTTAAGCGACTTGCCCAAGGTCACACAGATGACAAGCGATGGAGCCTGGATTAGAACCCATGACCTCTGACTCCCAAGCCCGGGCTCTTTCCACTGAGCCATGCTGCTTTTACCTGACATGCACATGACTGCTTCTTCCAACATCACTCTGTTTACTATCCAAACAGACATGCATTATCAGGAGAATATCCCCAAATTTATCCACAGCATTCTAACTAAATTATGTAATACAAACACTTTTTTTGACAGGACTCAAAGTCCTTTCTCAAGTGCTTAATTTAGTGCTCTGTTCAAACTAGGCACTCAAATACCGAAGGCTGATGAAATAACCTAGGCGTGAGAAAAATAAGAAATCTTCAAAATGAATTTGGTCAATTTAATAGATTAGCCAGAATGTTTTTAGACATTACGTATTATTTTGGACTATTTTAAAGATGAGCTTTAGCAAAAGAGAGCAAGATTCTAGTTTGTTATCAGGTGCAATGGTGAGCATCCAAAATTATTTCCTGGTGTTTAAGTATCTGATGTTACATAAACCACTGACGTTTCAGACACGGTTAAAAGGATACAGAACAAGTTAACCTGATTACAAAAAACTTTTTTAAGTTGGGGCGGCGGGGAGGAAGAATTCATTCAATAATATTTATTGAGCGCTTACTATGTGCAGAGCTCTGTACTAAGCGCTTGGAATGTACAAATCGGCAACAGATAGAGACAGTCCCTGCCCACTGACGGGCTTACAGTCTAATCGGGGGAGGCGGACAGACAAAAACAATAACAATAAATCTCATTCTAAATGTAGGCAATTAATACCTCATCATTTATATTCAAAAGTAAGTTCTATAGACAGAAAGCAATATTTTTAAAAAATATATAATTTAAAATAGTCCCAGAAATGATACAATTAAAAACATTTTCTTTAGGATATCGATTCTTTATGGTATCGCAGGGGTCATAGAAGACATTTGTACTTGAAGAATACAAAGCCCTCACACATTAGAAATTCTACCCTTAAAAGAGTCAGAGCTAGGAATAGTTCTACTTTAAGTATGTTTTTGGGATTCAGGTAGATTAGATGTCAATCAATCGGTCAAACAGTGGCATTGATTGAGCACTTACTATGTGCAGAGCACTGTACTAAGGGTTTGGGAGAATGTAATACAGCAGAGTCGATAGACATATTCCCTGCCCACAAGAAGCTTACAGACAAGAGGGGGAAACAGTTTTTTAATGTGATGCTGTTACCTGCAGTTGATATTTCCTAAAATAGTTCCCTGCTGTGGATGGCAGCCACCTGATTTCCACTCTCTTTCAATATCCCAAAGTAAGCACTGAATTCCGCGCACACTGACTGCGTAGTTTGCTATGCTAGTGAAGTACTTATTTTGGGGTTTTCTGTTGTAATCAGCATCTAGTAATGATAAATAACCAGATCCAGGACCTGAAGTGAAAAATACAAAATAAAAAATAACCTAAAATGAACAAAATGAATCACTTACAAAAAACAAAACCCAGAAGCTTAGCTTAGGTCAAAAGGCAAGGGAGGGGGAGAAGGGAGATGGGAGGTAGGTTAGGGAACAGTTAGCTTTGAACTGTTTGAACTAACTACCGGATAACCAAGAATGCAGTTCTAGACCTCCCTCTCTACAATTATTTCTAATACCATCAGGATTCCTGATGTAAAGATATCATTTCCCAATCCTAGGTCATTGAGATTTTCTAGCTGTCTTGGGAAATGAACCACGGATATGAGCAGCGTGGCTCAGTGGAAAGAGCCTGGGCTTTGGAGTCAGAGGTCATAGGTTCGAATCCCAGCTCTGCCACTTGTCAGCTGTGGGACTGTGGGCGAGTCACTTCACTTCTCTGTGCCTCAGTTACCTCATCTGTCAAATGGGGATTAAGACTGTGAGCCTCACGTGGGACAACCTGATTACCCTGTATCTACCCCAGCGCTTAGAACAGTGCTCTGCACATAGTAAGTGCTTAACAAATACCAACATTATATTTGCAAAAGAAAAAAAAAAGCTGGGGTTATATTATATGAATGAAAAGAATTAGATGGTGCATTTAGAGGTGGATGCTAAGTTCTTAACACGGGAAATGGTTCTACCCTCTAAAAATAATAATAATGGTGTCCATTATGTACTTATTATGTGTCAGCGTGGCCTAGCGGCAAGAGCAGTGACTTGGGAGTCAGAGGACGTGGGTTCTAATCCCGCCTCCACCGCCCATCTGCTGCTTGTTGGCAAGTCATTTCACTTCTCTGGGCCTCAGTTACCTCATCTGTAAAATGGGGATTAAGACTGTGAGCCCCAAACGAGACAACCTGATTACCTTGACTCTACCCCAGCACTTAAAACGGTACTTGGCACCTAATAAGCGCTTAACAAATACCATCATTATGAGCGCTTAGGACAGTGCTGTGCACACAGTAAGCGCTCGATAAATACGACTGAATGAATGAAAGTTAATAGGTAAAGAAACCGTTCCTGTCTCCAAACAAGGCACACAGTCTAAGAGGGAGGAAGAAAGGGAATTTTATCCCCATTTTATAGATGAGTAAACTGAGGCACAGAGAGGTTAAGTCACCGCCCAAGTTCACAAAGTTGGTAAATTGCAGAGCTAGGACTAGAACCCAAGTCTCCTGACTCCTAATCCAATATTCTTTCAAAATCGCCACACTATATTGCTGAATTGCACTTTCCAAATGCTTAGTACAGGGCTCTGCACACAGTAAGCGCTCAGTAAATACAACCGAATGAATGAAAGAATGAATAGGACTCTTTGCTTCCAACCACTCATTGAGAACCACCTTGTTCTGCCATATCAAACCCCCGATTGGCTGCCTACGACTCTGAGCTTGTTGCGACCAGGAAATGTGTCCGTTGGTTGTTATTTTGTACTCTCCCAAGTGTTTAGTACAGTGCTTTGCACACAGTAAGCGCTCAATAAATGATAATAATAATAATTATGGTATCTGTAAAGCGCGTACTATGTGCTCTACGCTGTTCTAAGCACTGTTCTGTTCTAAGCGCTGGGGTAGACACAGGGCAATCAGATTGTCCCACATGCGGCTCACATCTTTTAATCCCCATTTTCACAGATGAGGTAACTGAGGCCCCGAGAAGCGAAGTGACTTGCCCAAGGTCACACAGCAGACATGTGGCGGTGCTGGGATTAGAACCCATGACCATTCTGACTCCCAGGCCCGGGATCTAGCCCCTTGGCCACGCCGCTCGTGTGTGCGTGCGAGACTGTCTCTATAGCAGACGATCCACTTCAGGCCAGGGTAAGATTTTTGGGGGGACGCTGTCACCACGCCTGCCATGGCCATGCCTGAAGCAACCTATAAATCTGGTCAAATGAATTTATTGACATCCTTACCGCAATTCTACAAGTAGAAATTTTGAAAAGCAGTGTGGCCTAGTGGAAGGAGTCAGAGAGGCTCTGGGTTCTAATCCCAGCGCCTCCCCTTTGTCTGCTGTGTGACCTTGGTAGAGTCACTCAGTTCCCTCATCTGCAGAATGGGGATTCAATACCTTTTCTCCCTCCTACTTCAACTGCGAGCCCCCTATGGGACCCGGTCATCTTGTATCTACCCCAGTGCTTAGTACAGTGCATGGCATATAGTAAACGCTTAACAGTTATTATTATGCTTTCATTTCCCGAGTAACTCCACATTGAAAAGGGCAACTCACTCAACATTAAAATGAAAAAGCACTAAAAACTAGCATTTACGGTGCTAATAAGAGCCAAAAGCAGAGCCGCCGCACTGGACGTTTTCATTTAAATGAAATTAAATTTCAGCCTATTTCTAAGGGCTTCTTCGGTTCATCAGTGGGTTCTCCAGCCAAGCAAGCGGATGGCAGCTATCCGATGGGTAGACTTTCTAACACAGAAAACAGGTGGACATTTTAACAATATGAGACATCGCTAACTTTTCAGAGCAACCGCAGGTATAAAGATCTGAACGACTTGATGATCCCAGAAGTGAGTCTGTTTCACATTAAAAAGGAGAGGAGTCGGTTTTTCCAAGAACCTACAAAAAAATTACAGAGAAACGACCATAAGTGTCTGTATCATAGTGTCTTTGTACTATTCTCTGCAAGGAATGCTTTTTATCGCCCAAAGAAACGCTGATAGTTCTCTGCTGTGATAGCCCTATCATCTTGGTAAAAAAAAAATGTTGGTTGCCATAGATACTAAGTACATTCAATTAGTTGGTGGATATAATACTATTTCTAAGATGACCTTAGGAGAATAAACCAATTGATGAGACTCAAGTGCTAATTTATATCATTTAGCTCTGGGTAGTTGGGTATTTAGGCAGGAAATTAATTGTTGCTCAAAGCAATCACTGGCGCGGCCCATCAAGGGCTACTGGATTCAGCCACACATTCCTCACCCGGCCCCGAACCATTCTCTGCTCCACACGCTGGCCTAAAATACAGACAAGAAATGAAAGGAAATAGCGGTGGAGGCTGTTTCGGAGACGGGGCAAACTTGAAGAGAGGGCAACTCTGCTCAGGAGAGCCCAACGACAGCTACATTTGACCCTGTCCTGTGTGAACGATTGTTTTGTTTTATGGTCAGTCAACTGTATTTACTGAGCGCTTACGGGGTGCAGAACGCAACATGGTGTAATGAGAAGCAGCATGAGTGTAGTGGATAGAGTACAGGCCTGGAAGTCAGAAGGTCATGGGTTCTAATCCTGGTTCCACCACTTGTCTGCTGTGTGATTTTGGGCAAATCACTAACTTCTCTGTGCCTCAGTTACCTCATCTGTAAAAAATGTGGATTAAGAGTGTGAGCTCGGTGTGGGACAGGGACGGGCCCAATCTGCTTAACTTCTATCTACCCCAGCGCTTAGAATGGTGTTTGGCACATAGTAAGCGCTTAACAACCTCCCCCCCTCTAGACCGGTAGCTCGTTGTGGGCAGGGATCGTCTCTCTTTATTGATGCTTTCCCATTCACTTAGTATAGTGCTCTGCACACAGTAAGCGTTCAGTAAATACGACTCAATGAATGAATGAACAAGTGCCATAATAATAATTATAATTATCACTACATGTTTAGATGAGTATGATATAACAATAAGCAACACATTCCCTGCCCACAACAAGCTTGGTTTGCTTTATGGAATTTGTTAAGTGCTTACTATGTGCCAGGCACTGTACTAAGCACAGGGGGAATTCTTTCAAGATACTTGGTTTTGATGCTGGAGTTTAAAATAAATATTTCACCGTAATATTTATTAAGAGCTTCTTCTGTGTCAAACGACTGTAAGTGCTGGTGAAGATGCAAAAAAAGCAGAACAGACGCGGTCCATATTCTACACCCTGGGCTTTCAATCTAAAAGATATGGAGAGCGTATCCATCTTCATTTTACAGGCAAGGAAACTGAGGCACAGAGAGGTTAAGTGATTTGCCCAGGGGCACCCAGCAGGTCCCAGGATTAGAACAGATCTATTGACTTGTCCCACGACACCTCACAGCCAACTAATGAAGTAAACTGTAAGCTCGTTGTACTCTCTCAAGTGCTCCGTACAGTGCTCTGCACACGGTAAGTGCTCAGTGAGTACCATTGGTTGACTGACTTCTTTATTCAGATGTTCAGTTTCCTTGAATAACTGCCCACAACAGAAATTGTTTCCCATCCAACGGAGAACAGCTTTCCTGTTTATCATGCCAGCTTAGCGACAGGGCATTTCCTGAAAGACGTCAATTTTAAAGGGAGTTGAACAAGAGATTCACTTCCCAGAATGGAATCACTTTTCCAAAGTACAAAAAATGAGTCATAGGTTGATTTTGTTCTATCAATTATTCTTTTTAATATTTTTAAAAGCATCTCTATGTATCCTTATGCTTCTAACGGGATTTTCTACTGGTGAGAAATGATGGAAGGAAAGATGGGCTTCAAGGTTGAGGAATAGGTCTGTATAAAAATTAGATGGCAAAACAGCCATCATAATCTAATGTAACCTGAGGTCAGGTGGGAAGGTTTAAAAAGAATACTCTAGTTCCATAGCTTACCTCACTAATAGCAGCACAGGGAAAGTCCTCGAGGTTGGTTTAGAAAATTCCACTGTGATTTGCAAAGATTCTTGGGAGCTTTTAGGAAGCCACCTGAACTGATGGAAGTTCATTTTGTCTCGAGACAATGAAAATATTGTCCTCTTCTCATTATTCTGTTAAACCAGAAAATACTTCTAGATAGTCTGTTGAAATCAGTAAACATGTTTTAAGCATCAAACAGCACCACATAATAATAATAATAATAATGTTGGTATTTGTTAAGTGCTTACTATGTGCGGAGCACTATTCTAAGCACTGGGGTGGATACAGGGTAATCAGGTTGTCCCATGTGAGGCTCACAATCTTCATTCCCATTTTACAGAGGAGGTAACTGAGGCACAGAGAAGTTAAGTGACTTGCCCACAGTCACACAGCTGCCAAGTGGCAGAGCCGGGATTTGAACCCTCGACCTCTGACTCCCAAGCCCGGGCTCTTTCCACTGAGCCACGCTGCTTCTCTGCACATGGCAGTAAAGCGCATGGTTTAGATTTATTGCTCAGACTCTTTCACCCCAAATGTTATCCAGGCTTCTGTGACTGGGATGGTTGCTTGAACAAGACGGCTCACGGGTTGGGTTTTGCTCATAATCCTTCCATTTCTGTAAGCCCACTGTGGGCAGGAATTGTCTCTCTTTATTGTTGTATTGTACTTTCTAAGCGTTTAGTACAGTGCTCTGCACACAGTAAGCACTTAATAAATACGATTGAACGAATGAATACAGAGGCTCTTTAGTAACTTACTATAGCAGAGTCAAAGAGGGAAACTTTCATACTATTCCCATAAGTATCCTGGGACACACTCAGAGACAGAATACTGTGCCCGAAGGGACCTTTCGTCTCACCCAGTATGGCACCGTTTATGATCTGATGTCCAAAACCAAAACCAAAAAAGTAACTTTCAATTTGTTTTCTGTTACCAGCTCAGGCATACTCCATCACTCAGTGAAAGGTACCATGAAGCTAATCTGCGCTGAAGGGCAGAGAGCCACATGGTTAGTGAATTCTTCAACGCTGACTGCTCTAGAGGCGTCTTTACAGAGAGATCATTTCCCTTCTCAACTCTAATCAGGTTTGATTTCAACCCTCCTGGAGAAGAGGTGGTGGGGCAGGGGGAAGGAGGTAGAATGGGACAGGGTCTGGCCCCCCTCATCTGTCCTCCCAGAGACCACCCAATTACCCCCAGTTTCCTTGAAACCTCCCTGCTGAGAGTCAGAGAGAAGAAAGCCATAAGTAGAGCCTGGCATTTCCTAGGGATTTGTAGGGAAGAGAGGGAAAGCTACCATGTAACACCAACCTTTCCCACAGTCCACCCTTTTTTAACCTCGATCGTCCTGGAGCCAGAAGCCAGGGAAGCCTGCGGAGACTGCTCTAAATCCCAATTTCCTGGAGATGATACACCTTTATTCATTCAATCGTATTTATTGAGTGTTTACTGTGTGTTGAGCACTGCACTAACCTCTTGGAGAGTACAATTCAGCCTTCAATAACTCTGCTTCACAGCCAGGACAGGGATTTGCTCAAAGCCGCACGTCCCACATCCCAGAAGGAAGGAATCGAGAGAAAGAGATGCACTCGGGTTTGGCAGAAGAGAGCCTATCGCTGACACTAAACAGGCAGATTTGCCCATAAATCAGATCCAGCCTGGTACAACCAATCAGAGGATGGCTGTTTCAGACATGGGAGACCAATATTAATAATAATAATGATAGTATTTGTTAAGCCCTTACTATGTGCCAAGCACTGTTCTAAGCGCTGGGGGAGATACAAGGTAATCAGGTTGTCCCACGTGGGGCTCACGGTCTTAATCCCCATTTGACAGATGAGGTAACTGAGGCACAGAGAAGTTAAGTGACTTGTCCGAAGTCACACAGCAGACCAGTGGCAGAGCCAGGATTAGAACCCATGACCTCTGACTGCCAAGCCCCTGCTCTTTCCACTGAGCCACGCTACTTCTCTGAGGAAGGGATGTGGCGAGTACTCATTCAAACAATTAGATCCTGCCTCGGGGAACCAAACAGAGAAGGGGGCGGGAGGGGTTGATGGTAAACCAGAACAACTTGGCACATAATAAGCGCTTAACAAATACCATCATTATTATTATTATTGTTAAACAAATCTTTTAATTGGAGCCACCCCTCAAACAGAAATTGCCCAAATACCTCTAACAGATGAGGAAATTGTAGATTGGGACCCCTTTGGGTACCCTCAGGAAACTCTAGTTACTTTTACCTCAGTATCTTTCCTTTCAAACTCTACTGTGACTGGATTTACAAGTCTCTGTATATTGATCTTCCTTCTGCTAGCGCAGCTGTAGAGGCTCAGGTCAGCGGCGTCCCCAGCAATCTTCGAAAACAACACATTCCAACACGTTCAACCAAAAACAAATTTTCCAAAATGAGGATTCTTTATTAAGCAAGCCGCTAGGATTTAGGGTGGACGGGAAGTCTGAGATTGCAGACCCCTTCACTATCAGTGCCATGAGGATGGGCGGAGAAAGAGCATACTTATTGGGACAATCAAAAGGGTCACTTCTGGGAGTCAGAGGCTTTGGGGGACGAGTCGTAGTTTGGGGGTCCATTTTGGATTGAACTCTACTTAGGACAGGGTGGACCCCGGTCTTATTTAGTGAGTATCAGGGTTAGAATCACCTAAATTCTCAGGGTTTGGCCACACAGATACTGTTGTCATACACCATGCACACTCGAAGCCCTGAAATAAAATTCCCAGTAGCAATTGAGGATTTGTAAGGCTCTCTTAATAATAATGTTGGTATTTGTTAAGCGCTTACTATGTGCAGAGCACTGTTCTAAGCGCTGCGGTAGATGCAGGGGAATCAGGCTGTCCCACTTGGGGCTCACAGTCTTCATCCCCATTTTACAGATGAGGTAACTGAGGCACAGAGAAGTGAAGCGACTTGCCCACAGTCACACAGCTGACAAATGGCAGAGCCTGAATTCGAACCCATGACCGCTGACTCCAAAGCCCGTGCTCTTTCCACTGAGCCACGCTGCTTCTCCTCTCCCCCCCACTCTCTAACCTTCAAGAAGATGCCCCGTCCCGGTAGACTAAAGTCAACATATTCAAGTGAATCAAGAAGCAGACGGGTAATCAATACAGACTAAACATCAAACAGCTTCTTGCAGCTCACAGCCTAAATTTGTCAGGCCATTTTCTTCTAGGACTTAAAGGACCTAAAGGAGCATCTCCTACATTTCACTGTTCAACATGGACGTTTCAGAGCAGATCTTGCTTGGCTGAAATCTATAATTTCAGAAGAGATTACTACACAGGCTAATTTCAAGTGAAAAAAAAAATCCCATGGACTTCAGCTATCCTATCAGAGATGAGCGAGAATACCAACGAAATTTCACCCCTGAGGATTACTTTATCATCTGAAATAACAAGAAAATAACCCTAAGTAAACAGTATGACAGCATGACCCAATGAATATTTGTAAATCAATACTCGACTTTCCAATTTCTTTTTATTACTCAGGAAGAGAATGTTCGGATGTCTGTGTGCATAGCTATGGAAATTTTTTTCCGTTGGACTCCTTTTTCAAGGGAAGGTACTCAATCAGTTCAGAATACCAAGGAGGGTTGCTTCTTTCAGGTAAGAAGAATCACTCCAAACAGCCCCCACCCAATTCTCCATAAATTATGCTATTTCCTATAAAGAAACTCTCCTGATCTTGGAGACTGGGAGACGAACATTAATAGTTCATGGCCAAAGTACCAGATCATACCTGAACAGGAGCCGTTCTCCAGAAATATGGGTTTTTCCTGAAGTATATTATTTGACTGATAAAGCACTGTTGGAACAATCCAGATCTAGGAATGACTTGCTGATCCAAAGCATCTGGTAAGTGGAACTTGGTGGAGCCAACGGTGAGCTTGGTCCTCCGAAAGGTGGAATGCAGAGTGGTCTGAAGTTCTAACTGCCCCGTGCTGATACTAATCTGATTTTCCTTACTCGAGGAGATATATCTCTGAAATAAAGCAGTTCATGATGTCAAAGTTGAGGTGATCAGTACAGATGTAGTTTTGACTCCACACAAAAAGCACACAGAGATAACAGTGATAGAACGAAGAGCTGGTGATGCAAAAGAGAACAAAGAATCTCATAACCCTGGTTTTAGAATTATTTCTCTCCCACACTCTAAGGGGTCCCCTAGACTAGGGAGAACCCCAATCCCCATTCTTTCCCCTCCAGGACCAATTGTGAGCTTCTGAGCAGAGCAATAATAATAAACAGCTGTGGTATTTGTTTCAGTCCTATGTGCCAAGCACTGTACTAAGTGCTGGATAAGATAGAGATGAACAGGACAAATCCACTCCCTGCTCCATATGGGACTCAGAGTTCGAGGGGGTCCGTGCCCAGGGGACTAAGAGCAAGAGTGTCACCCAGGGGTTGGGTTAATCTATATTTATTTCAAATTCTCATAGTTTAATTAGAAGGAAAATAAATCATTTCAAGGGTCCCCATTTTAGCTGTGAAGCAGTGTGGTCTAGTGGAAAGAGCACAGGCCTGAGAGTCAGAAGGATCTGGGTTCTAATCCCAGCTCTGACACTAATCTGCTGTGTGACCTTAGGCAAGTCAACCTCCCTGTGCATCGGTTACCTCATCGATAAAATGGAGATTAAGACTATGAGATCCACGGGGACAGGGACTGTGTCCAAACCGATTATCTTGTATCTACCCCAATGCTTAATACAATGCCTGGCACATAATAAGCGCTTAACAAATACCATTAAAAAAAAGAAGGATTAATAAGGCCAACATCTTTCAGAGCCATTCCATTCGTGACCCAATATGGAAATAATTCATATTATTTTTTATTGAATACAGGTATTTTCTTTTCTTTAAAGCGTTAATTCACAGTGAATATACTAGGAAAGCTTATAACAAGTATAACAGGTAAATAATATGATCTTAAGTAGGAAATTCAAAAACCCAAGGCAAACATCTCACTAATATCCCTTTTTCTGTGAACTAAAATATCCAGGAAAGAAAAGTTTTTTTCTGGCGATATCATGGCTAAGACTCTAGCACGCATTACTGGAAATTCAAAATCTACCTTTTCAAACATACGATAAGTATCCCCAACAAAGAATTCAAGTCCTTTAGCAATAAACTCCTTCATTTTATTGTTCAGAAAAGTAAGAAGCCTGTTTCCTAATTTATCACCTGCCTTAGTACAAAGGAATATTTTACTCAGGAAGGAAAATGTGACTTACTAGTGTCACATCTGTGATGACCTTGCTTCCCTCTGACATCAGATATTCAGCATGCGCAGATTCTTCCTGTTCAGAAATCTTCAAGACACCAGATGCCAGAAAGACCAACTTAGTGGTCAGCTCTTTATCCAACACAAATATGCCAGAGAATGTGTTATGGTTGGTGAACTGTTTTACGTATTTGATGATCTGCACTGCACTACTGAAAGTTACCTAGATGGAAAGAAAAATACAGCTGAGTAAATGTTCTTATACAGCCTTACTAAAGCAGAACATTCCCCTTTTCTTTTGTTATACTTGGAAACCAAAAAATGCCATTTCTAACAGTCATTTTCAGGGAGGCATCTTTCACACACGAGAAGCAGCATGGCCTAGTGGAAAGAACACAGGCGGACCTGAGTTCTATTCCCGGCTCTTCCAAATCCTTGCTGTGTGACCTTAGGCAAGCCACTTAGAGAAGCAGTGTGGCTCAGTGGAAAAAGCACGGGTTTTGGAGTCAGAGGTCATGAGTTCGAATCCCAGCTCTGCCACTTGTCAGCTGTGTGACTGTGGGCGAGTCACTTAACTTCTCTGTGCCTCAGTTACCTCATCTGTAAAATGGGGATTAAGACTGTGAGCCCCACGTGGGACAACCTGATTCCCCTATGTCTACCCCAGCGCTTAGAACAGTGCTCTGCAAATAGTAAGCGCTTAACAAATACCAACATTACTTAACTTCTCTGTGCTTCAGTTCTCCTGTTGCCTCTCCTACTTAGACTGTGAGCCCCATGAGGGACAGAGACTGTGTCCGACTTAATTAACTTGTACTTACCCCAGCACTTTGAACAGTGTTTGACATATGTTGTCTTGTTTTTGTCTTGTTCTGTTTCGCTCGGCTGTCTGTCTCCCCCATTTAGACTGTGAACCCGTCATTGGGCAGGGATTGTCTCTATCTGTTGCCGAATTGTACATTCCAAGTGCTTAGTCCAGTGCTCTGCACATAGTAAGCGCTCAATAAATACTAATGAATGAATGAATATAGTAAGCGCTTAACAAATACCATTGAAAAACAACAGCACACTAAATGATGCAATCTGAATCTAATAATGAATTTCTATTGCTGTTGATATTGCCAGAAGTAAACCTCTAGAAAGGAAACACTAAAAATTGCTCTAGTTTGCATTACTGGCTCCTTATTCAATACCACATATGAGACCAGACCAGAGGCTCTTACAATTAAGCAAACAGGAAGAAACCCCGCCTTGAAGTAAAAAAAACATTGAATGGCTGTGTCATGTCGAACTTCAGGCATATGATTCACCTCTGTGGCAGTGCTTATAAGATCAGTCAGCATTAGAACCGAATCCGTAAGTTCTTCCTGAGGAAAAAAACAAATAATACTGGAAAATGAGTGATTCCTTCTTATACCAAAGCAACCTAGATGAAAACTTTTATTGATTATAAGTTATCACTTATTATTCAAGGGTTTGAATAAAATTTCTACATCTGAGTTCTTTAGGAAAACAGCTCTAGTTTGGGAAAGCTGCCTAGAATTAACAGATAACTGTGTTTTTTTCACCCCCAATCCTGACCCTTCTATACTCCCAGGAATCGTGTGGGGCAAAGTCCCTTAACCCACCTATCTATCCCCTGCTCACCTTTCCAATTTTTCCCAAACCTGGGTATAATCCTATGACTATCATTCCTCAGGCAGCTGTGTCCTCCACAGCCGGGGAAACACAGTTTCTCTGCTGGTCTTCAACACAGTTTCATTTTTAATAAGAACTACTTACTAGTAGGAAGGAGTACTATAATAAGAACAGTGATAAGACAGCAAACCTAGGGAGGCTCGTTTATGCACCCAAGTCATTCCTCAGAAATTTATACCTGCTCTTGGAAAGGCAAGTTGCATACTGAAGAAATCAATGCACTCCTTATTTGCGACGGTTTGTCTGGATCTGTGTCTCTGTCCTCCGCATATAAACGATTCAGAACTCTGGTGAGCACGGTGACGTAATTTCTTATTTCTGTATAGCTACCCATCAGTAAAAGGGTGGAAAGATTTTTCAGACCCGAACTATATCTAAAAAAATTAAAAGATTACCAGCACTATTAGAGTGGCCATATAGAGGAATTGTAGAGATAGTCTACGACTACTTCAAGAGATGTATGCTGATGAGCTAAAGGATGGACATGTGTGGTCCTCTAGACTGTGAACCCTTTGTGGGCAGGGATTGTCTCTCTTTATTGCTGTATTGCACTTCCCAAGCACTTAGTACAATGCTCTGCACACAATAAGCACTCAATAAATACAATTCATTCAATTGAAGGTGGGTGACAATAGGATATCCAAACAACTTCTGCCTTGGGGATTATGATAGGCAGGGTAGGCAGAAAGGATACTTCGATGACCAACTGAAGCACAATTTCGGAAAATAATTATGACAATATTGATTAAGCGCTTACCGTATGCCAAGCACTGTACTAGATGCTAGGGCAGATACTAAGATAATCAGGTTGGATACAGTTCCTATCCCACTTGAGGCCCCCAGTAGGAGGGAGTAGGAGTTAATCTCCATTTTACAGATGACGAAACTGAACCACAGAAAAGTGACTTGACAAGTCACCCAGCAGGCAAGAGGCAGAGCTGGGATTAGAACACAGATTCTTTGATTCCCAGTCCCGTGTTCTTTCACTAGGCCACACTGCTTCCCTCCGGAAAATCTGCTCTACCTGTTCCCAGCTGGGAAACAGCAGCAGGAGGAAGACCAGAATGGTCTAAATCTACCTGAAATGGGACGACCTATTGAGAGCAAAGGTACCAGGGAGGCTAAAGTGCAACAGAAATAGGTTCAAAACAGGGAGTTCAGACCTGCACTTCCTACTGGTCTGTTGCCTCCCTTAACTGCAATTTATTTTAATGTCTGTCTCCTCCACTAGGCTGTAAGCTCCTTGAGGGCAGAGTTCAAGTCAACATATTCTATTGTTTTCTTCCAAACAGTACAGCATTCTGCACACAATAAATAACGCTGAGTGATTGATTGCCTAGGGGAATCACAGTCTTTAGAGTCCCACTTTTATATATGGACAAAGCAGCAGCCGAAACCTCTTCGGAAATGGACAGAGCAGCAGCTGAAACCTCTTCAGAAATGGGCGAGAGCGATGGAGACTGTTAGTCTTTCTTTCAGTATATGCTCACAGTTAATATGTTAGGCTTCCTCTAATGTAAATGAAACAGAAGAGATCAAATCTTCTCCAGTGCATAGAATTGTTCTAATGGTTGTGAACAAAAAAAATCAGGTTTTATCATTCCATCAAGTGTATTTATTGAGCATTTAGTACGTGCAGAGAACTGTAATAAGCAGCCTTTAAAGAGCTTAGCCAAGCAGGGGAGAAAGACGTGAAAAGAGAGGGAACAGGTAGAGGGAAAGCAACACAGTTTCAAATTCTGTGTGGAAAGAGGAGAATATTTATAGCTCTTATCGGTCTAAGATGGCAGGTGAACTTGTTGAAGCGGTGGGGTAAGTCATTTATTTCGCATCTTCTTGGACAGGGTGAGTAGTTTCCCCTACTGACCGAGAGTTAGGGCAGAAGTTAGCTGGGGCAGGTCCCGGTTATTTTTACCTCACAACAGCAGCGTAACTGCACAGGTTTTGGGGCAGGAGAGAGTATGGAAGGAAGGGCCAGCTGGGTTCCCTCCCCACTTCTCTCCCCACTGTTCTCAGCTTAAAGGAGTGTCCGGAACCAAGCAGCTGCTCAATAAACGTGACTCCAGCTATTAGGGGATTTTACTGGTCCTTAACTTAATCTAGGTAACCCCCTGCCAAAAGTAGCGTTCACTTATCTTTTCACCTCCGGCAAGACTCACCTCATGACTTTCCTAGACTACAGGCCAAGACACTGACTTCGGTTTGTAGGCAGGAAGCAAGAGATAATTCTTCCTCTGCATCTAACCCTTCCTCTTGAGTTCCCTTTTGTTCCATTCCTCCCTTTGAATTGGTTGGGCTCCAGTCGGTGTCACCAGTGAAACAGCCACTCCAAGAGTGAGTGACAAGGCATGAAAATGAATTTCTCCTCTGAGGCCAAGTAAACTTCTTGACAGAAAGCTTCAATTTCCCCTTCTGTTGCCCTGCTCAGACTGGGCCAATCATCACCCCCAAAACTTTTGACATCCTCATAAGCATTCAGCTCTTCCTCTGAGAGCCTTTCCTCTCACGAATTCCCCATCTTCCTGGTCATACCTCCCCATCAGTCACGACTCTAACATTTAAGAGTATATTTGTTTATGATTCATTTTCTTTTTATTATTGTATTTACAAACGTATTCTTTCACCTCTTGTGTATTTGGTAATTTGTGCCCCCTTGTCTCCCCCCATTAGATTGTAAACTCCAGGAAGGCAGGGGCTACATTTTATACTGCCCATGTAGAAAGAAGCAGCATGGTGTAATGGATAGAGCCGGGGCCTGGGAGTCAGAAGGTCGTGGGTCCTAATTCCTGCTCTTCCACTCGTCTGCTGTGTGACCTTGGGCAAGTCACTTCACTTCCTCTGTGCCTCAATTACCAGTAAAATGGGGATGACGTCTGTGAGCCCCATGTGGGACAGGGACTGTGTCCAACCTGATTAACGAGTACCCACCTCAGCGCTTAGTACTGTGTGCCTGGCCCATGGCAAGTGCTTAAAAATATCACAAAAAGTAAGCATTTAATAAAAATTATTATTATTATTGTTATGTGTATTTTTCAGATTGAAATATCAGAGTCAGTGTTAAGCCACTTAAATTCTTAGCTACCAAATTACTGCAATTTTCCTTCTTATTTATTCTTTTAGTTTCCATCTCAGCAGCAGGCAGCACTCGATCAGAGTTCAAGTATCCTCAGTTTTTCTATAACAAATGTTTTCAGGAAACTTGTGGGACAGGACACTGTTAAGGAATTAGAGTATGTCCTTCTGAAAGTGTAATTGTTTGTACAGTGCTCTGCACACAATAAGTGTTCCATAAATACGACTGATTGATTGAATGACTGATTGGGAGGAAGTGATCTCTCCCGAGCTGACTTGGAAAAATCCAACAATTACAATTACGATTGATCTCAGTTGAGCTCCACTGGCAGTACATTGTAAAGAAACGTAAGTTTTCTGGGTTTTCCCAAGAAAAAGGATACTTACAGATCTTCCTCGGGGCTGTAACTTGAAGACGAGCTTCTAACAAATCTTGGCAACACAGTCACATCAACAGCACAGGGCTGTGACTTGGAGCCACGCCCATTGGTTACCTCAGTGTAAATTGTTACTAAAACAAAGCAGCAAACACGTTTCAGAATGATTGACATTCTCTTCCATCCTGCCCTCACTACTTGACAGTCATTTCATTACTTGGGAAGATGGCTTCCCCTGGCTATCTCAAGGTGAGAAGAAATGCCTAACTCTTGGACCTCACCCCTGGATAAAAGATAATGGAATGTAATCGAGAAGCAGCATGGCCTAGTGGATAGAATACGGGTCAGGGAATCGGAAGGAACTGGGTTCTAATCCCGGCTACATCACTTGTTTGGTGTGTGACCTCGGGCAAGTCATTTCACTTCTCTGGGCTTCAGTTCCCTCACCCGCAAAATGGGGATTAAGACTGTGGGGCAGGGACTATGTCCAACCCAGTTTGCTTGTATCCACCCCAGCCCTTAATACAGTGCCTGGCACATAGTAAGTGCTTAACAAATACAACAATTATGAAGTGCCAAGGGGAGCTCAGAGATTCTCTTTTAATAATAATAATAATAATGATGATAAAGTTGGTATTTGTTAAGCGCTTACTATGTGCAGAGCACTATTCTAAACACTGGGGAAGATACAGGGTCATCAGGTTGTCCCACGTGAGGCTCACAGTTAATCCCCATTTTACAGATGAGGTAACTGAGGCCCAGAGAAGTGGAGTGACTCGCCCACAGTCACACAGCTGACAAGTGGCAGAGCTGGGATTAGAACCCATGACCTCTGCCTCCCAAGCCCGGGCTCCTTCCACTGAGCCACACTGCCGCTCTTTTAGAGTCCAGTAACTATTCCTGGGGAGTAGCTGTCCCTAATCCCCACCTCTGCCTCCCTCCCTGGACCCTGATACTCAACTCTCTCCCTTCTGCAAAGAAGCAGAGAAGCAGCATGGCTTAGTGGAAAGAGCCCGGGCTTGGGAGCCAGAGGTCGTGGGCACTAAACCCGGCTGCGCCACTTGTCTGCTGTGTGACCTTGGGCAAGTAACTTCACTTCTCTGTACTTCAGTTAGCTCATCATTAAAATAGGGATTAAGACTGTGAATGGGACAACATGATTACCTTGTATCTATTCCAGCACTTAGAACAGTGCTTGGCACATAGTAAGCGCTTAACAAATACCATTACTATTATTATTGTTATTATTCTGCGTCACCTATGCATTTGGATCTGTTCCCCCTTATTCACTTGATATTCGCCCCACCCTCAGCCCCACAGCGATTATGTACCTAGCCACAATTTATTTGACTATCTCCCCCGCTAAACTGTAAGCTCCTTGTGGGCAGGGAATGTGTCTACTGACTCCGTTGTACTGTACTCTCTCAAGCCCTTAAGACAGTGCTCTGCACACAAGAAGTGTTCATTAAATACCATTGACTGATTGACTGAATGAGGAGGAGGAAGTGATTTCTGTTGAGTTGACTTGAAAAAGTCCGACAGACAAATCCTGCCATAATAATATATGCTTATGCCCTTCCTGGGGTACAAATCTAGACCTCGGGGTCAAGAATTACATCTTTGATTTTAGATCCTTTACAACTAACGAGTAAGCCACTACCAAGAGTTGGTTCTGGAGAAATGAGATTTGATATTATGAGTGACCTAATGGATGGAGAACAGGCTTGGGAGTCAGGAGACCTAGGTTCTAATCCGGGTCCTGTCACTTACCTGCTGTAAAACATGAGCAAATTCCTCTGTGCCTCAGTTTCCTCATCTGTAAAATGGAATTAAACTACCCACTCTCTTTCTCTATTTGATTGTGAGCCTCATGTGGGACAGAGACTGTGTCCAATCTGCATATATCATACCTCCTCAGCATTTAGCAGAATGTTTGGCATAAAGTAAGTGCTTAAGAAATAACACAATTAGGATACAGCTAAACCCCTTTATTCCTTCATTCATTCAATTTTATCTATTGAATGCTTACTATGTGCAAAGCACTGTACTAAACGCTTGGGAGTGTACACTATAACAATGAACAGACACACTCCCCACCCACCACGAGCTCACAGTCTTTAGAAATTAAAAAGGTTGTGAGAAATTAAACCAAAACCATGACAATACCACTTACCTCTGTAATCATCTAGTGGCTCACCAGCTGGCAAAGTAAAATAATACTGGATATCTCTCCCTCGGTACAGAGGCATTCTGGAGGAGTTTCCGATAGAGTAACTGAATTCATAATGGAAGTCCTACCCTCCGTTAGATCGGAAACATTAAAGACAAAGTAAACAACAGCAGAATTATTTTATGTGAAATTCCATAAAGTACCAGTCGAACAACTATGGCCTCATCTCCTAATTCTCAAAGGACCCAGTTAAAGAAATGTTCCTATAAGGGAACAGCAGACAAAACAGCATGAGTTATGTTATCATTTATCAGAATGATGAACATCCAGCAGGGAAAGAATAACCACCCTAATTACAATATGTTTTAATTGTTCAACACCAGATACCCAACTTGAGGGACACTTCCTACAGCATTCATTCACTCTAAAATAGAGGCCAACTGCTCAAGATCCAGTGATCCATAAAAATGAGTTGGAGTGGAATTTGGATTTTGTCTCTCCTATCAAAGGTTCTATCACCAAAACAACCTTACTGATTGACTGATTGTACTGCCCCACAAAATAAGGGTTTAACAAATACTATTATTCATTCTGTCAATAATTATTGATAGTTTATTGTGTGCAGAGCATTAGAAGTTGTAGTAATATTATTTCAAAGACATAGAGGCCTTGTATTCAAGGAAAACATACCCATGAAGAATCACTGCTTTAGTGAACCACCAAATAGGAAAAACAATTCCCGTTCTAGTGAAGAGTGGGTTTAAAATATCAAAGATCGACCGTCAGTAATGGCTGCTGAAAACATATTTCCCCATTGATGACAGCATTATAGATTGGAATAAGTAAGCAGTACCGCTTGGCCTGACGTGCAGAAGACACTGAAGACTGTATTGGCCTCAGAACCATTGCTGGGCTGTACTTGGCAGGTCATCCCCTGTGGAATTTCATTGACGGCAAAATATAACTGTGCTTTACCTAAAAGGTTGTGGTTTGAGGCTAAAGAGAGAAAAATGTCAGATGTCAAATCCACAGTATTGGCCGACAAAGGTAAAAGCTAAAGAAAGGATCTAAATCTACTGTGAGATTATCATCATGGAACCACTTCTGAGCTGTGAACTACACAAGTAATGGACTATAATCAGGCCACTAAAACTAAGATTAAGTTAAAAGCTGAAAAGAAGCTTTAAAGAAGGTGTTGTTACTAATGGTCCAGGAGGCTATACTGGGCGTGTCGTGTGGCAGTTGCCGAATAGAAGCAGCATGACACCCTCACTGAGCCCTCTGAGTCCAGGGCGGACAATCTGACCACCTCTGGAACTGCTCAAGGAGAAGGTTCACACGTATCAGCATCCACATAAGAATCTCTCCAGGGGAATATTCCCACATACTCTAAGGCTGAGGAATCAATACTATTTAAGTCATCCCAAAGAGAATTTCCTTTGGGAAAACCATGCTCCCTTACACTATCATTGAAGGAAAGGAGGAATTTGCTCAGTTATGGGATTCTTATTTCAAATTCTTCGAATATTCTTATTCAAAGTAAGGAAAGAGAGGGAGCTGTTTGAGTGCTCTAAAGCCAATGGTAAGGAATTTCTGATTGATGCAGAGGTGGATGGGCAACCACTGGAGTTTCTTGAGGAGTTGCGGTCATATAGAATAAACTGCTATTTAGAAGACCTGCCGGTTTCACCTCTACAATATCGCCAAGATCCGCCCTTTCCTCTCCACCCAAACGGCTACCTTACTATTACGGGCTCTCGTTATATCCCGGCTAGACTACTGTGTCAGCCTTCTCTCTGACCTCCCTTCCTCCTCTCTCGCCCGCTCCGGTCTATTCTTCACTCCGCTGCCCGGCTCATCTTCCTGCAGAAACCATCTGGGCATGTCACTCCCCTTCTTAAACAACTCCAGTGGTTGCCCATCGACCTCCGCTCCAAACAAAAACTCCTCACTCTAGGCTTCAAGGCTCTCCATCACCTTGCCCCTTCCTACCTCTCCTCCCTTCTCTCTTTCTACCGCCCACCCCGCACGCTCCGCTCCTCTGCCGCCCACCTCCTCGCCGTCCCTCGGTCTCGCCTATCCCGCCGTCAACCCCTGGGTCACGTCCTCCCGCGGTCCTGGAACGCCCTCCCTCCTCACCTCCGCCAAACTGATTCTCTTTCCCTCTTCAAAACCTTACTTAAAAATCACCTCCTCCAAGAGGCGTTCCCAGATTGAGCTCCTCTTCCCCCTTCTACTCCCTCTGCCATTCCCCCTTTACCTCTCCGCAGCTAAAGCCTCATTTTCCCCTTTTCCCTCTGCTCCTCCACCTCTCCCTTCCCATCCCCACAGCACTGTACTCGTCCGCTCAACTGTATATATTTTCGTTACCCTATTTATTTGTTAATGAATTGTACATCGCCTTGATTCTATTTAGTTGCCATTGTTTTTACGAGATGTTCTTCCCCTTGACGCTGTTTAGTGCCATTGTTCTTGTCTGTCCGTCTCCCCCGATTAGACTGTAAGCCCGTCAAACGGCAGGGACTGTCTCTATCTGTTGCCGACTTGTTCATCGCAAGCGCTTAGTACAGTGCTCTGCACATAGTAAGCGCTCAATAAATACTATTGAATGAATGAATGAAAAGTCACCTGAGATTCATAGACCGTCCCTAAATACTGGGAATGCACTTGAAATTTGAGGAGACTAAATTAAAGGTGAAACCCCAAATCTTCTGTTTTTTCCTAGAAGCAGAGTGAAGTCCATTTAAAAGAATCAGAAGCACTGTTCTGCTTACCCACAGAAGCTTCTATCATGTACATCTCTCCACCTCTCAACACAAATGGCTTAATTGTCACTCTTTGGGATGTGATACCTAATGGAGAAAAAAAGATGTACATATGGGAATGGTGATTTCAGAACGTTTCACCTCTGCCCAGAAACCGTATGCCTTGATTTCTGGATTTGACTACTTCATTTGAAAAACTGTCTCTTCATTCGTATTAGGCAATTCTGAAACATCCTCAGCCCTGCAACACCCAAGTACATATCTATGAATTATTTATGCATATAGTCTGCCTCCTTCTCTAGACTATAAGCTTACTGTGGGCAGGGAACTTGTCTACCAACTCTGTTGTATTCTCCCTACTGCTTAGTACAGTACTCGGCACACAGTAAGTGCTCAATAAATACCACTGATTGATTGGCTGATTCTAGTACAGCTCTCAAGAACAACCATCAATAAGATGGTTGAAACCAAAATGGCCTTTAAGTAATTTATTTATATTAATGTCGGTCTGCGCCTCTAGACTGTAAGCTCACTGTGGGCAGGGAATGAGTGTTTCTATTGTTGCATTGTACTCTCCCGAGCACATAGTACAGGGCTTTGCGCACTGTAAGTGCTCGGTAAATACGAGTGAATAAATGAATGAGTCTTTCTCATATTTTGTCACATCTGGTAGTTTTTTCTTTCAAAATAATAAATATTTAATTTAATTTATAATTATTTATAATTTAAAAATAAATAATAAATGATTTACCACCAGTCTCCAGATCTGAGTCCGATCAAAGCTGAGAGAACCTGAAGAACTGGTTGGTTGTGAATGATTCTCTGGTGTTACACCAAACCACTTACTTATCAATAGGGACACACATCATATATTAAAATCTGCCTCTCCCTCTAGACTGCAAGCTCATTGTGGGCAAGGATTGTGTCTGTTTATTGTTGTATTGTACTCTCCCAAGTGTTTAGTACAGTGCTCTGCACACAGTAAGTGCTCAGTAAAGGCCCTTCCCCCTCTGAAAACACACTGGATTCTGAAATCAAATACACATGATCTGGTAGAATAAAGGAAAATACACCTCCCCTACAACTGCTGTTTCACGGTGAGCTCTGACTGATTGTCTAAATAATCTCTAATTAAGGACGCTCAAGAAAATCAAATTCTCTTCAACCGGAATGAAAATTTGGGTGGGGTGGAAAGATTTCATTTCTAAATCATTGTTCCATTTATTGGGAAACAATATCACAAAGCATTAAATGAAACTTACCCGATGAAGTAAAACTTTGAAAAACATCTGTATCGATGGGTGATTTGGACCAGTCAACCATAAGTGATGATCCAGCACTGTCAGTAGAGTAGAAAGAATCAATGAGATTATAACCTTCCTCTTCAGTGGAAAAGGAGTTTGTTTCTTCATTTATAACTGGTCCTGAAATACTATTGGTATACCCTAAAAAGTAAATCAGATAAATGTTGAGGAAAATAGTCGTCATAGCACATTTTAAAACTTCAAAATCAAAATGTTTAGATTTCTGATCTAATAAGTGTTTTTGGATATTCTCTGACAAAGTTGCTAAAGATAGGGCATAGCTCGCTCATTCATTCATTCATTCATTCATTCATTCATTCATTCATTCATTCGTTTGTACTAAGAGGTTACTGTGTGCAAAGCATTGTACTAAGCTCTTGGGAGAGAAGAGTATAACAACAAAGGACACATTCTTGCCCACAGTGAGCAGAGCACTTAGAGGGGGAGAGCTCAGATGCAATTTCTGGCAGTAATTCCTGTCAAAGAAATGTGGTTAACTGACTCGGCTTTATACCGTATTTAATTTGATAATGGAGTTGCAGGGATGATAAATAAATTCAGAAGACAAAAATGCTAATGGAAAATAATGGCTTAAAATGGTCTCTTCACGTCTCAGTAGAATTTAAAGTTGACTACTCCACTTTGGAGCTCCGGTACGGCTAGAGCAGTCCTCTTTCATCTCTTCCATAGTGTTTTCTTTCCTCCAGCTCCACTGGTTTCTTGGTCTAATTGTGCCTCCTTCAAAGAGCTGTTTCCTGAGAGCTCGCTAGAGCAGGGAGACACAAAGCTGAACGTCACTGGACCAGGGGTTTGTTCCAGTTCTAACCTGCACACTTCAGAGCTGGTGCATCTGGATGGTGATCCACACAGAGGAGAGGAAGATCAGGACTATCAACCATTCAATCAACGGTACTTATTAAGAGCTTACTGTATGCAGAGCACTGTACTGATTGAGAAAACACAATACAATAGAATTGGTAGACACAATACCTGCCCATGAGAACATTAGAGTCTACAGGGGGTATGAACCAGTAAGAGCGGTACTAGACAATGGGAAGAAATATAAAAACATTCAGATTCAGACCTTGGGACTCTAGGTTTCAGTCTAGGGTGGCCATTGACAATTCTTGGGGATACTGAATCCCCAAATGTAGATGGTATTATGTGCATTTCAGATGTGTTCATTGGCCTACAGGGGCCTCATGATCTAAAGCGTGGCAGGAGAAAAGAGCCAGGGAAAGAATAAGAGAGTAAATTCTGCAAAAATAACAGCTATATAAAAGAGTCCTCAAACTCCTCACTGCTCCCAGCTGAGCTGTTCTTAGTTCAACTGCCCCAATGTTTCCAACATCTTATATGTGGAGTAGGCAGACTTCTGCCAGCCCTCAATTCCAGGACTGGGCAAAAAGAGGTTCTCCCACGGAATGGTAGGTGAGGATTAGGGAGATTGGTCACTTCTCTGGCTTCATTTTGGGGACAATCTGATTTCCATCTGGTCTGTCTTTGTCCAATACAGACAGGTCCCTGGACGACTTTCTATCGAGCATCTTCATTTTCTGCCCCGGCCTCCCTCCACCTCAGCTCCTGCTGCTTAGGTTCTGTAGGATGGAAAGAGTGACCATGCTCAGATGGGACATGGGAGGAGCACAAGGCTTTGGAGCAAGGAGGGTGGAACAGGGATCTCCTGATTTGAGTGGATGTCTACAAAATGTTCCATGGGAGATTACATCACGTGGTGTGCCCAGTGAAATATACATAATACCATCTACATCTGGGGATCCAGTATCCCCAAGAATTGTCAATGGCCACCCTTGGCTGAAATCTAGAGTCCCAAGGTCTAAGAGGGAGAGGAAGAGCCATTTTAATCTCATAACGCCTCTGGTCTGTTATCAGTTCCCAGGCTGGAGATTTCCTGGAGAATGCTATTGAGGCTATACCTGGATAAGCAATTCTCCATGGAAGGTGAGATACAGAGGACACCAAATAGTAAAGTGATCTGCTCCAGATCACACAGCAAAACCAATGAACCAAAGTCCTCCCGATCAGAGACAAAGCCGATTTAAATAGCTTAAAAATAGTACATTATTAGAATATAAGATCCTTGCTCACGCCTACCAACTCCATTGCATCACACTCTCTCACACGCTTAGTATCATGCCCTCCTCACAGTAAGCACTCAATAAATAACACTGATTAAATGATTGAATGAAAATCATCATTGACTAACCGATACAGTACAAAAACACAGAAACCTAAGGCTTGCCAACAAAAACTAGAATTTCTACAACAATAACTGTGATAAAACAATTTTCACCTGGCTGTCTTCCCCGTGGTGGTTCCACAGCTTCCTTGATGTTTCCATAATAAAGGTCGAAATCTATCGGAGAGAACAAAAGCACCACTGGAAAAGCAGCCGCCCGTCAAGGTGGTTTCATTTTCAAAGAAGCTCTCTCACGCTGGCAAAAGCTCCCCAGGATTTGAAGCTCAGCTCTTCCCAACTCAATTTAGGGGCAGAGCTTTCTGACTCTAATTTCTTTAAATAGATTTTAAAGACTTAGCTGCCCTTTAGAACAAAGGCATCTAAATCCCCTGGAATTAAATGGGACATTTACTTTCAGTAGTCCTTTATACGGAAAGACATCGCTGATGGTGAAGTTCACTTCTGAGTGGATGGGTGGCTGAAAAGGACACTGTGAGATCCACAGTTATGGCCACATTGGGCACACAAAAAAGTTGTATCTTGTGGATGTGCTTAATGTATGCGGCAACTGGCATTATTTATTATGGCATTTGTCGAGCGCTTACTAATGTGTCACGTGAGCACTGTTTTAAACACTGACACTGGTGCTTTTTCTCTTTTATATCCTTGTCTCTCTTTTTATGCAAAGCTTTTGCTCAAAGAGAGCCACTTCCTTCCTGATGGCAGTGGCCATGCAGATCTGTACTCAGCAGCTGACACCCAGTTTTCACCTGGGAGGCAGGATTATCATAGGTCTGGTATTACTGTGTACTTAAAACAGTTCTTTCATTCTCCTTATGTTTCTTTCCCAATTTCAGCTCTCCACACAAGTCCCACTAGGGCTCGCATTCTTAATTCCCATTTTACAGATGAGGTAACTGAGGCACCAAGAAGTTAAGTGACTTGCCCAAGGTCACAGCACAGACAAGTGGCAGAGCCGGGATTAGGATCCAGGTCCTTCTGATTTAAAGGCCCGTGCTCTATTTGCTAGGCCACGCAGCTCCACTTCAGAAAGCCATCAAATGGGTCCTGACTGAAGTCTCTAAACACCATCTTCCTTGGCTTGTTCTTAAAACAGGATGGCTAACTTTGGACCTAGTTTGGTGCTATATACCTAAGGATAACCAATCCCAGCTGAATGAAACAAAAGTTTCTTAGTGTAACAGGTGGTCAATCCAGGAAGGTTAATGACAGTAGAAAATTTTTTAAAAAAATTGTGACCCTCAACTCATTTTAATAAAAATCCAAATAGAGATTTATATTTGGGATCACAATTAGGACTTTCCCACACAATCAATCACTTTTTCTTCTCCAAGGAACGAGAGGCGAAACTCACAGATGTAAGGGACAAAGTAATTACCAGATAGACTTCCTGATGATCTTTCATTCTGGGAAGCTCTGAGATCCAGAAATTCTTCTTCAAATAATTCCGGTTCTGAGTAAGGTAACATGAACTGCATGAGATCATCTGCATCTGAAAAACTGCTGTTCTCCGTAGGAACATCAGCTGCAAGGACCAAATGAACTTCAGTTGCTGGCCTGCTCATGGAATCGGAGGAGGCTGAGGTTGTCACTGAACCTGGGCTTTTTTCCACAAGAAAAGCTGGCTGGCTGAACGGCTTCCCAGAAATTTGCTGTGAGAATGTCATGGATGTAGGAATAGGTTGAATCATTTGTTTTCCTGGAGAATCTACATCTGTCTTTGAAGCAAGCATTACAGATGTTTCTTGTGGAACAGTCAAAAACTGACTCAAGAAGACAGACGTGCCTAGAAAATCCACCGTGCTACAAAATGGTCCTGAAAAATATTAGGAATGATGATCACGGTGTTAAAAATTAAATAGTGAAAATTGGTATTCCTTGATTTTATATATAAAAAAAGGTCAGGATTGAATTTTTATAGCTGTTTCTCTTCAGGCTTCCTCACACTCATTAACCAAGATCCTCTCCCAGTTCCTCAGACTTTTATCTTCAGTTTGTGAGGAGAGCAATTGATATTTTTTCCTGTATATTCATCATGGGATCAAGATATATGTGAGAGCTTGAGACACAGGTAAAATCTCAATTGCTAATTTCCCAAAGCCTAGAAGTTCCCATTTACTAGACTTCAGCTTCAATTTTTCCTCTAGACTATAGAGATACTGGTAAAACTTTCAAGATAATATGCAGACAATATGCAGACATCTGATAATGATTTTTATGGTATCTGTTAAGCAGCTACTAAGTGCCAGGCACCGTACTAAGCACTGAGGTAGATACAAGCTAATCAGGCTGGAAAAAATCCATGATCCACATGGGGCTCACAGTATTAATCCAGCTTTTGTGGATGAGGAAGCTAAGTGCTTACTATGTGCTACGCACTGTACTAAGTAAAAGGGTAGTTAAAATATATGCAGATGGAACACAGTCCTGGTCCCACAAAGCACTCGCAGTCTAAGTAGGAGGGTGAACAGGTATTAAATCCTCATTTTACAAACCAGGAAGCTGAGGCACAGAGAGTTAGGTGATTTGCCCAAGGTCACACAACAGACAAGTGCAGAGGTGGAATTAGAACCCAGGTCTTCTGACTCCCTGGTCTGTGCTCTTTCCACTAGGCTATGCTGCTTCTCTAAAAAACGTTCTAGAGGCAGGGAGACTGGAAAAATAATCAGGGACACGTCTTGACTAACATAGGCATTTAATTCCTTTGTCAGTAATATAAGCTGTTGACTATAAAAAATAAACAGTAATTCCTACCTTCACTATCATTTGGTTCTGTTGCATTGATCAAATAAAGATTCCAGTTATAAGAAGCATCAAGTATTTGACCGCAGTCTTCACAAGTAACTTTAAAAGAAAGCTCTTCGTTCCAGTTTCCAGAATTGCCTTTAAAGCTGACCCACGATATATGTACTGATCTACAAAATGCAAAACTAGTTAGATCTGCATCTTATTTATTAAATTCTTAGGGCTCTTTGGTGGCCGGGGCGGGGAGGCAAAGCGAAATTGGGGGATATCATTTCTTCAGTCTCATGATTATTTAAAATATTATCAACTGCCATCTTTATTTTCATAATTTTCCCACTTTTTTGCATATTTGTTGCAACCTCTAAACAGAGGAAGGGCTATTATGTGGGGAACTAAGATTATGGTAATCCTCACCCCCCCCACTCCTTTCTATTCCACTTAAACCAGCAGGAGCTACAGTAATTGCTATAGGATATGGTACAAAAACATTTTATTTCCTCTCCCAAAACTGTAGGCAGGGTAGTAAGGAGGCAAGAAATTGTGTGGTGGAGGAAATTATGCAAGTGAATACAGGAACCGGTTTAAAGAACTACTGGAACAAGGATGGGGATGTCAAGGCAAATCCCTTGTCACCAATTGAACCCAATCATAGGTACATGTGTGTGTTCATATGTGGAGGGGAGGGTCAGAAGCATGCTTTTCAATCACTCCTTTGATTTCATATAAATTTGCGTATGTGCATAAACATGGCTCAATATGTCAAGTTGAAGAGGCATTCAAATATTCCTAAATGATGGCAAATGTGATATTTAATAGAATAATCTCATTTTAAGCTGAATCTTAAAGAGCTGAATAAAGCAATATTTCCTAAAATGATGGTATAATGTGGATATTTTGTTAAATCTAAGTGCACATTCTTTTAATGTTCTTTTGTGGAGTCTACAAGGTGTGAGCTCTGCTGCTATTCAAAAATAAGGCACACGATTGGCATTGGACTTAAGTGTAATTATAATAATAACGGTATCTGCTAAGCGTTTACGATGTGCCAAGCACTGTTCTACGCACTGAGGTAGATACAAGGTTATCAGGTTGTCCCACGTGGGGCTCAAAGTCTTCATCCCCATTTTGCAGATGAGGTAATGAGACACAGAGAAGTTAAGTGACTTGGTCAAAGTCACACAGCTGACAAGTGGTGGAGCCGACATTCGTACCCATGACTTCTGACTCCCCAGCCCATGCTCTTGCCACTATCTGATGTATTGAAAACGAACTACACCGGGTGTGAGAAATTCTCCTGACAAAGGCATCGCCGGAGGAATGTAACGGCGAGAAGTCATCCAGAATGAAAATCACGTAGGTGCCGAAAGGCAGAGCGGTGCTGAACTTCCAGGAGGGTGCCAGAGCCTGGCCTTCTGGTAAATTACAAAATCAAAACTTTCCTCCTGTTTTTCTCATCTTAATTTAAACCGTTGACCCAGTTCCCTCTTTGGGATTTCTTCGGCATTTACTTCATGACATTCACAAGAGGAATTTTCAGGCTTACTCGATTTTCATTAACGGATTATGGTCAGGAGAAGTTCCCAAGGAACCTGGTACCTCAGTGTGGGGCCTGATGAAACGGATAAAAACAGCTGGGCTTCAGAAGAGGTACGGTGGCCACTGGATACAGTTAACGTCACCAGAAACTGGTCGTAAGTGTTATCGAGAAGTGTGGCGGGGAAGGAGATGACGGGTGCACGGCTATTGAAGGGTGGGTCCCCCGAGGAGTTGAAACACACCTGCTGTTGTCTACTCGCTGGAGCGCATTTCCAATGATACCTATTTGGAAATACCAGGTTAAAAGTACTTTAAAACTATCCCTTTATAATTAAATGAAACAAAAGGTATCTTCCTTTTCTTCCTTGATAGTCAACTATGGCAAACGTGGAATTTTTAATCATTTCCGGGTACACTGGTCTCCTGGAATTTTGCATTTTATTGGTAAAATCAGCGTGTCTCCTCCTCTCCCAACCCTGCCCAATATTGAACAGTTGTTTTTGCAACAGCTGTTTGACCCAAGGGTGTAAGACAGTATGCTACTGTGGAGCAGAGGCAGGAGAAGAGAGGGAAAATGGGAGAGGGAAGACATACTTGAGATAAAAATCCCCACCCCGTCAGCCTGTTCGCCTTCATTATTACTATGGTATTTGTTAAGCGCTTACTATGTGCCAAGCACTGTTCTAAGCGCTGGGGTAGATACAAGGTAATCGGTTTGTCCCACTTGGGGCTCACGGTTTTAATCCCCATTTTACAGATGAGGTAACTGAGGCCCAGAGAAGTTAAGCGACTTGGCCAAGGTCACGCAGCAGACAAGTGGCGGAGCCGGGATTAGAACCCATGTCCTCTGACTCCCAAGCCCAGGCTCTTTCCACTATGCCACGCTGCTTCTCTAGTCTTCATCCCACTCAGTTGGGCAGTGGCATTCCCATTAAGTAACGGAGGGAAAATGGGCGTGGAAAGTGTCTGTTGTTGCACTGTACTCTCTCAAGTGCTTAGTATAATAATAATAATAATGTTGGTATTTGTTAAGCGCTTACTATGTGCAGAGCACTGTTCTAAGCGCTGGAGTATACAGGGTAATCAGGTTGTCCCACATGAGGCTCACAGTCTTAATCCCCATTTTACAGACGAGGTAACTGAGGCCCAGAGAAGTTAAGTGACTTGCCCACAGTCACACAGCTGACAAGTGGCAGAGGTGGGATAGTGCTTTGCACACAGTACACACTCAATAAATATGACTGAATGAACGATAATAATAATAATAGTATTTGTTAAGCACTCACTATGTGCCAACCACTGTACTAAGTATTGGAATGAGATGCCAGATAATCAGACCGGGCACAGTCCCTGTCCCACGTGGGATTCCCAATTTAAGTAGAAGGGAGATCAGATATTGAATCCCCAGTTTACCCATGAGGCAACTGAGGCACAGAGAAGTTAAGTGACTTGTCCAAGGTCACACAGCATGTAAGTGGCAGAGGAGGAGTGTGTGTTTGCATTGGAGGGTTAAGATGATAGTCACATTAGCCTTTCCTCATCCTCTACTTCCTGCTAAACTGGCCAGAAGGTGCATGCTTGGAGAATTGGGGCTGGGTAATTAACGTGAAAATGTGACTCAAATCAATCCACAATATAAGAGGATGGAGCAAGCAATCTGACAGGGTAATGCCATTCTAATAAATACAAAGTACATCCCAAAAGGGATCCTATCTTATCCTCCAACCTTTTGCATTTCAATGAAGAAATCCATGAAATAACCACCTTTGAGAAGCCCAAATTCCTCTACTGAAATTTTCCCAAATTGTCCTAAATTTCTTAGGGTTGTCTCAAAAATGTCTAGGCACCCGTTTTGCCCAACTGTCAATATCTTAAAACGAAATGATTTTGAGAAGCTCAAAAAACTGCACAAACCTGGGCCACGCATTTGAGTTCGAGTTACTGAATGAGGGAGGATGATCCGGAATATTTAATACTCACTGCAATCTAGCACCAGGGTTGTCGGGATCATAAGATTCTGAGCCATTGAGGGTGATGATCAAAGAGGCTGTCCTGGGGACAAACAGATGAGTACCCTCAGAAATGGTACTGACCAGGTCACTGGGTAAAACCTCCATCTGAACTGTGTAATTACTATATACCATGCTTCCTCCTATTTGAACCTGAAGATAAGCAGGAAAGGAAAAGACACCAAGGAGTCAAATCCTAAAAGGAGTTGAAAACACACCTTAGAAGTAGAATGAAAAATAAGAACTCTCAATGCTGCTTTGTTTATGCAATGTCCTGGGACTAAGTGGTATGTTGAGAGGGGGCAGTAGGTAAAGACCCATCAGGCTTGAAGAATGGGAAAATGAAATTATCTTCAAGGATTCTCAGTTTAAAGTACAAAACTGGAATCTGCACGGGTTTGCAGATAGTGTACGTGGGTTTAGGCTAGAACAGTTGGGCCAAATTATGGAGTTTTCCACTTTGCCATTTTGTCCTTTTCAGAACCCACTTATATCAAACACACACATGCACAAACACACTTATTGACAGAACAAAAGCAAATCACCAACCCGTCATTTCTAAAGGATCAAGCTCCAGGAGACTGTAGGCTCCCTGTGGGGAGGGATTGGGTATACCAACTCTGTTGTACTGTACTTTCCCGAGCACTTAGTACAGTGCTCTGCATTCAGTAAGCGCTCAATAAATACCACCGACTGAGTAATCAAGAGGAAGAGAGCTAAAAGATTCAGCAAGGTAAAGAAACTTCAGATGCGTGAGACCTTCTCAACTTTCATTCATTCAATCTATCTAGAGTATTTATGGAGTGCTTACTCTGTGCAGAGCACTGTACTACAAACTCGGGAGAGCACAAGAGGTTTACTGGAGGGGGAGACATCAACTTGCCAAAGGCACCGGTGGAAAATCTCATCTAATTCTTTCATAGCATCCATTTATAGTTCTATTTCTCTAGAGTATAGTAGGAAGTTCTGAAAGTGTCAGAAGTCAACAATCAAACCTTTGCAATTGCGGAATAATTTCCATAATCCAGAAAGTAGCGTGGAAGAAGAACGGTTTGCTTGTGGGTGTCGGTAGTAGGAGGCAACGGCATCAGAAAGCCATTGGACTTGATTAAAATCCAGCGATAGCGGAGCCCTCGGGATATGTTACACATAATAGGAGCTGCAAAGGTAACTTGCAACGTAACGGTCTCATGTCGTCGAATCTAAACAGTCAAAAAAAAGTCTAATTAAAAAGTTCCCATTATACATGTAATTAAAAATCTCACTAATTTATCTGCAAAAGTCAATATCTTTGTACATCAGAGGGCTCCATTTTTACCGTTTTACTGTCTACTGAGCAGCATAGGATTTTCCTTTGATTTTTGTTGCTGTCTCGATAGATAAGTGCACAGCACGTGTGAAGGAATTGTACTCTCCCAAGTGCTCAGTACAGTGGTCCGCAGCACACAATAAGCACTCAGGTCAGCACAGAAGCCCCCGGCCATTAGTACCAGATACCATACCTGGATTCTCCCGGGGCCCATGCTTTGCAACAGAGGGGGTTGGCATGGTTCTCGCACAACAAAGATTTGCTTGCGCAGTGAAGCTGAACTTACTTTATTCACCACAAGTACCTCCACTGTATATTCTCCTTCCCTAAGCGGGTGAAATGTAGAGAAATGAAGCATTAGGGAAACCATAAATCGATCTCTCTCGTGCCCACCCCTACCTTGTTGAGGCAATCCAAATAGCCCCCTGATCACTAAGGCCCCAAAGAGTAGGTAGAACTAGGAATACAGGCTCACGGGCATTTCTGCAGGGCTTGCCAGCCCTGGGCAAACTGGAAGTTCGTGACCTCGGGGTCACGGTCAGGAGGCTGAAAAAGAGGAATTTCTAGTTCTGTGCTTGAACTTAGTTCTTCTCCCGTTGAGCTCAGGGCAGTGTGGATTGGTCCAGGAACCAAACACCTCCCAGGGAGGTGATTTAAAGAACCGGAGGTAATTCTTCTTTTTAATCTCCTCACCACCTTGGCTGCAGAATGGCAGATTGCCTCAGGCCACCAAAATGGTAGCCCCAGCCCTCCTTAGGTGAGTGGCCAGATGCAAATTTCCATTCCAGCATAATATGCTGCTGCATGACCTTGGGCAAGTCATTTAATTTCTCTGTGCCTCAGTTCGCTCATCTGTAAAATTCATTCATTCATTCAATAGAATTTATTGAGCGCTTACTATGTGCAGAGCACTGTACTAAGCGCTTGGAATGTACAAATCGGTAACAGATAGAGACAGTCCCTGCCCTCTGACGGGCTTACAGGCTAATCGGGGGAGACACACAGACAAGAACAATGACAATAAATAGAATCAAGGGGAAGAACATCTCATTAAAACAACAGCAAATAAATAGAATCAAGGTGATGTACATCTCATTAACAAAATAAAATGGTAATTGAGATGGGGAGCCCCATGTCGGGTATGGACTGTGTCCAAACTGATTAGTTTGTATCTACCCCATTGCTTTGTACAGTGCTTGGAACATAGTAAGTGCTTAGTAGATATTATTTTTTTAAAAAGTGGCTCAGAAACAAATTCCCATTTTCCATACGGGCACTTAAGAATCAATAGCAGTAAAAGGGTTGCGTCAGGAGTTCTCCACCAATTCTAGGAGTGAAATTACAATCTCTTATTCCAGTCTATAATGCTCATTTCAGCAGTCGGTACCTATTTCCAGCTTCTTCCACCTTAACTGGATTAGTTGCGCAGACACTCGAGGCTTATGTCCTAGAGGCAACTATAGCTTCCCAAACTTACCTAGTATAAACGTGGCTTTCAGTGCTCTTTCCTGGCCGTATGCTGCCATCTCCAAAATTCCACAGGTGAGTGACGTTGGTACCAAAGTTAATCCTGCACTCGAAACTCAAACTGGAATTGATCAGGACCGACGATCCGGACACCAGCCGATTGGGCACGATTTTCCTTTGAACGCAGATGGAATGGGGGTCTGATGTGATAGAGCTGATCTTATTGGAAGCTTTTACCATCACCTGATAGCTGAAAGATCCAGGAGACCAGGGTAAGAATCAGATAATTGGATCGTGAACATGTTTCTTTACTCTGCTGCAGGGATCATTTCTCTGAAAAATAGTTGCACGCACATCTCCCCACGCTTCAGAAGTCTCCGTCGGTTGTCCACCCAACTGAGCACCAAGAAGAAACTCCTCAGCTTTGGCTTTAAGGCACTCACTCAGGTCTCCTCCCCCTACCGATCCCTGCCCCTTTCCCACTAAAACCCAGCCATTACACTTTGCTCTTCTAACACCATCCTATTCACTGGGATCCACTCCGATTTCTCTCACAGCTAACCCCCACAGTCCCTCCTGCCCGGAACTCTAACTCCCTTCAAATGCAAAAGACCACTACTCTCCCCATCTTCAAAGTCCTACTAAAATCTCATCTCCTCCAGGAAGGCTTCCCTGACAAATCTCTTATCTCTCCACCCAATTTTCCTTCCCTCCCGGGTCACCTATGCACTTCAGGGCTCATCCACTAAGCACTTAGGTACTTACTTTTCAGCATTAATACACATATCCTCATTGTTCTAGCTTTATAGTTAGTTCTCTCCCCTACCCATTGTTTATTTTAGCATTGTAGTAGTAACAGTCATAACGTTTATTAAACACTTACTATGTGCAGAGCACTGTACTAAATTCTGTCTCCCAAGTGCTATGGGGTCGAGGGTGGGACAGATGCCAAATGTCCAAAGGTCGCAGATCCACGTTCATAGACAAAACAGAAGGGAGAGGGAGGCAGGGAAAAATGAGTAGGGGAAGACCTCTTGCGGGAGATATGACCATAAAAGCTAATCAGGTTGGATATAGTCCATGTCCCACATGGGGCTCCTGGTTTTAATCCCCATTTTCCAGATAAGGTAACTGAGGTACAAAGAAGTTAAATAACTTGCCCAGTATCACCCAAGGGACAAGTGGAGTCAGGAGTAAAACCCAGAACTTTCTGACTCCCTTGCTCCTGCTCTATCCACCGCGCCATGCCGTTTTTCAAGAAGTTTCAAGGAGAAAAACGCGGCCCACAGTGTTGAAGGCAGCTGAGAGGTCTAGAAGGATTAGGATGGAGTACAGACTCTCAGATTTGGCCAGAGAAAGGTCACGGGTTACCTCAGAAAGGGCAGTTTCCGTGGAGTAAAAGGGGCGGAAACCAGATTGATTGAAGGGGATCAAGGAGAGAACTGGAGGAGAGGCAGTAGAGGAAGCAGAAAGAGGAAGAAGTAAATATTTCTCTCAAGAAGTCTGGAGAGGAATGATAGGTGGGAGATGAAGTGATAACTGGAGGGAGTGGTGGGGGTCCAGGGATTTTTTTTTATGATAAGGGATATGTAAGCATGTTTGAAAGCAGTGTTTGCAGAGCACTGCTCTAAGCAGAGTACTAATAAAGTAGACACAATCCCTGTCCTCAAGGAGTTTACCTTGTATCTACCCCAGTGCTTAGAACAGTGCTTGGCACATAGTAAGCACTTAATACCATTATTATTATTGTCATTATTATTATTATGTGAGCTGGATTTCTACCTACAGCACTGGAGCATGGGGATGGGAAGCAGTGGAGGACATTGAGTTCCAGCTACAAGAGAAGCAGCGTGGCCTAAATGGAAACAGCACAGGCCTGAGAGTCCGAGGATCTGGGTTCTAATCCTGGCTCTGCCACCCGCCTGCCCTGTGACCTTGGGCAAGTCATTTTACTTTGCTCTGCTTCAGTTACCTTAGCTATAAAATGGGGATGAAAGATTTTTCTCCCTCCTCTTTAGACAGTCAGTCTCATGTGGGACGGGGACTGTGCCCAACCTGATTATCTTGTATTTATCTGAGAGCTGAAAATAGAAAGTACTTAACAAGTACCATAATTAAGAGAGCAGGCATAGCCCTAGGAAGAAGGGAGGGGAATAAATGCGTAGAGAAGGGTGGAGAGAAAAGATTAATAGTATAATTTTTAATAATCTGCAGGCCCCCGTCAACATATCTGGGCTGATTTGGGAAAGCAACCTAATAAATTGCATGCGAATCTATAAGAAAATGTATCTCATGCATGCGGCTATTCAAAATACATCTACATTTTCAAAGAGAGCATCATGGTAGGGATCGTGTCTAATTTCCATCTGTAGAGACCCAGCCTTCAGTACAGTGCTGTGCACACAGTAATAATAATAATAATAATGCTATCTCTTAGCGCTTGTTATGTGCCAAACACTGTTCTAGGTGCTGGGGGGAATACAAGGTAAAGAGATTGTCCCACATGGGGCTCACTGTCTTAATCCCCATTTTACAGATGAGGGAACTGAGTCATAGGGAAGTTAAGTGGCTTGCTCAAAGTCACACAGCTGACAAGTGATGGAGCCGGGATTAGAACCCAAGACCTCTGAGTCCCAAACCCGGGCTCTTTCCACTGAGCCATATGGCTATTAGTAGTACATCATTTTGAAAGAAAGAATGAAAATTATCCTAACAAACCAAACACCAGGTGGAGTTAATTACAACATACATTTCAATTCCCTTGCCACACTCCACGTGAAAATCGTGTCATCATTTTCACATACCTATTGGGAAAGTTATATCTTTTTGTTATGCTTCTTGAAGTTGTTCTCTCTGGTGGACTCCTGTCTCCAAAAGACCACAGAAATTCTAGCGGGTTTGTTTCGGTTGTCAAAGCTAAAAAGGTGATGTCGGTGTCTGTGGCAAATACTGTCCCATTTGTGAAAATAGAAATGGCTGGAGGAAAATCATAAATGGTAAAATGACTAAAAAAAGGCTTAAAATATTTTACAATGTATTGCGTGTACACAGAATAGCAAAGTATTCCTGTAATAGTTGATTCCACTTTTATTTGGCATAAATGTTCCAGAGTAACAGGTGTTTGAAGGCAAAAATGTTAAGTGCCGAGGTCTGTAACTCTCCAAACACAGGTTAGGACTGAATCAAATGGTTGCACTAGCTTTTGGACAGTCACCTAGCCTCATTTTTGAAGGGAGAGTGGGCAGTGAAACTTAAGAATATTTCTACTGCCCAGAGATTTGCAGATTTTTTTCCTCTGTGCTAAGGGCACTATGACAAATCCTCCTGCCCTTACTCTCCCCACCTTCAAAGCCTTATTGTAGGCATATCTCCTCCAAGAGGCCTTCCCTGACTAAACCCCCCTTTCCTCTTCTCCTACTCCCTTCTGTCTCCCTGACTTGCTCCCTTTACTCACCCCCCTGGCCCCCCCAGCCCCACAGCATCTATGCACAAATCTGTAATTTATTTAGTTATATTAAAGTCTGTTTCCCTGCCTCTAGATTGTAACCTCATTGTGGGAGGGAATTGGCCTCTTTATTGTTATATTGTACTCTTCCAAGCAGTGCTCTGCATACAGTAAGCACTCAATAAATATGACTGGTTGATTGATTCAAATCCGATCTTGACTTTCAGAGCCCCTGTGTGACTGTGGGCAAGTCACTTAACTTCTCTGTGCCTCAGTTACCTCATCTGCAAAATGGGGATGAAGACTGTGAGCCTCACATGGGGCAACCTGATGATCCTGTATCTCCCCCAGCGCTTAGAACAGTGCTCGGCACATAGTAAGCGCTTAAACACCAAATCATTCTCTGGGGTGAATATTTCCAATGACCATTTGGGATGGGTATCACTGACACCATTTTGAAGCGAACAGAAGTCCAGAGATATAAGCGGCAAACCCCGGGTCGAACTTGGAACCCAGCCCGTTTCCCTGATTCATTTTCTTGTGTGCCTTTTCCTAAATTGTGCTGCCTCCTCACAGTCCCTAGAACGAGGCTAGATGAGACGGGGATCACTCACACTGGATACTGTCCAGAACAGTCACCAGGGTCCACGTTTGGCAGATTCCCACCCTATTCCAGGCAGTTAAGGTCACATTATAAGATGAAACAGATGAAAACTTGTGGATAATGTTAAGTTCTAAAGTGAGAAGAAGAAAGAGTGATGTCATTAATTACCTATCGGAAGATGCAAATCAGGTCATTAGCATCCTGGAATGAAGGGTTACGATGGTAAATGGTACTTTCACATATTTAATTTCCCACCTATTTGGTGGAGAAGGGTGATTAATGAAAGGGAATAAGGTTTTAGTCACCAATTTCTTCCTATATGACTTTGCTTTATCTCTGTCCCTTTATGATACCTGCCATCACTTTTAATTAACATTGCGCACTAAAGATAAGTTGATATGAATCTACTTTGTTGTGAAATCTTATCACTTTCTGCGAAAGAGGTCTTGGTTTACAATTCTGCCCCAAACCAAGTTTTCAGCCTGCTTTTAGACTGAAATTAATGGGGCCCTTTGATTTTATTTTGTTTTTTGTTCTTCCAAAATATTCATTTAGTGGCCATAAAAAATGGAATGTGACTTGTCAGCACTCCATCAGAGTGGCTTGCTTCTCTTGGCTTTACAAAATAGAAACTTTAATTTCTTCTTTAAAATGGCAAGGACTCAAATAGAAATTAATTAAAGGGAAACATTCTCATATTGACCAAGGCTCAATATCCAGTCTCCTGTCCCTAATGTTTACAGTGCTTCTTCATTGGGTCAGAATCCTATGAGTTCCACTTCTGTTCAAGGTGACTTTCCCTATGAAGCTAATAGCATCCAAGATTCATTCATTCATTCAATAGTATTTATTGAGCGCTTACTATGTGCAGAGCACTGTACTAAGCGTTTGGAATGTACAAATCGGCAACAGATAGAGACAGTCCCTGCCCTTTGACGGGCTTACGGTCTAATCGGGGGAGACCCACAGCAGTGACTTCATTTAGGATCAAGGAATCTGTAAAGTGGATGTGTTTCCACCTTCCTATAGCCAGTTCCCACCACAGAATCACAAACCCCCAAAAGAATAGTGAAATTGAGTTCTTGCCTTCAGCCACATAGATGGTCTCATCTCCCATGTTCCATGTAAACGTTACGTTCGTTCCCTTCATGAGAGATGCCGTAAAGAGAATCGGTTCATCTTTCTGGATACCGCTCGAATTCATGGACAACGATAAGCTTTCTGGGGCCATTTCAACATAATAGGGTCCTAGCTCATCTTCAATTCGGTAAAACTCATTGAAAGCAATCACTCTGATCATATATATACCCTCTGAAAAAGAAAAAAGAACATAATGGATATACTGCAATTTTGAAAGACAGAAGAACAATCTGAGTCTGAAGTTTTCCAGAAGGCAATAGATTCGCTTTACTAATGATAGTAAAATCTCGTACTTTAAAAAAAAATGCAGATAGTAAGACATAAAACATTTTAAAGTTCCTAGAAAACATTCAAAGGCCATCCCCTCATTTTATTACAGTCCAGTTTTCCCATTTTAAAAATTCAGTGTCCATTTCCAGTAGGTTGGCAGTTGAGGGATGGCTGAGGGAGGGACTGTTTGGTGAAGATTTAGGATTCGTTAACAGCCTGGGTCTGGCCCAACACACTGCAACACAAACGGGGGGCAGAAAAGAGATGGGGCCTCTTAGTCAGAAGGACCTGGGTTCTAACCCCGAGTCCGCCACTTGTCTGTTGTGTGACCCTGGGCTAGACTTCTAACCTCCCTGTGTCTTAGTTACCTCATCTGTAAAATGGAGATTAAGACTGTGAGCGCCATGTGGGACATAGACTCTGTCCAACAGTTTGCTTGTATCCATCCCAGCGCTTAGTACAGTGCCCGGCACATAGTAAACCCTTAATACTGCATTTATTTTAGGCAAAGAGAGTGACGTTAGCAACTACTCTTATTATCATGGTATTTGTTGAGCGCTTAGTTTGTGTCAAGCACTGCTGTATGTGCTGAGGTATTTACAAGATAAATCAGGTCAGGCCCAGTCTCTGTCCCATATGAGACTAAGAGGGAGAACAGGGATTGAAAACCCATTTTACAGGTGAGCAAACTGAGGCAAAGAGAATTTACATGACCAACCCAATTACCTTGAATCGACTTCAGTGCTTAGTACGGTGCCTGGCAAATAGTACGCACTTAACAGAAACCACAATTATTGCTATATAATTATTCTTAATTATATCTAGCCCAGTGCATTACTACAGTGCTGGGAATATAGTAAGCACTTAAATACCACAAAAAAAGTTGCAGAATACCTTTCTTGTAGTGATGGTGGGCAGTAATCTCTACCTCATAGGTTTCCTCTCTTGCGCTGTTGCAAATGCCTGGTGAGCCATCCCCAAAATCCACTATTACAGAAGGAGTATTTTCTGAAAAAGCATGAATTTGGAATCCCAGATCTCTGGTGGCATATACGCCATTTACTTTTAGCAAAAGAATTGCTTGGTTCACTTCAGCGGGATATGTTTTCACTGCAATTGCTCCTCCGACTCTGATGTCAGGAATCTTCACAATGAAGCTGTGGTCCAGTAGACTGGATATCGACACCGAGAAATTCTGTGAGCCAGGTTCTCTATGAATGATATTAACAGAAAAGGAAAAACAAAGCTAAATATAGTTTCTTTGCACTGGGATTCTAATCGACATTTCTCCCCTCCAATTACAAGAGGCAGAAAAGCAATCTGTCAAATACTATTTGTAACCAAAGTTGGAGAGAGCAAGTTGTCATTTCTGTAAATGAAAAGAGAGGCGTGGAAGATAAAAAAAAAAAGGTATCCTGTTTTTTGCAACAGTGAATACTGCCTGATCTTCTTAGCTCAATCTAAAAGAGTAAGTAATTAAAACTGACGGGTTTAGTATTGGGCCAGATTAATTTTACAGAAGGAAATGCAAATGAAACGAAAGGAAAAGCCAAGATAATATCCACTCGTGAAAAGATTTAGTGAGATCAATGTGCCAATGCTTAATTTAAAAACGGTGCCTCTTACCTCTGGAGGAAAGTATAATTGGTGGAGGGGCAGGCAGTATGCCCCAGAAATGTTAGATGAGTGCCAGTTTGCATCGATAGCGAGGTATTGATGGGAGCTTCCATCTTAATGATGGGAGGCAAAGACAGAATCCTGGGGATTTCAGAATCTGAATCCTCCACCGGTACCTGGTCAGACTGAGCCAGCCCACCGATGGAATTGGAAAACACCACAGTCATACTGTCACATGCCACCGTAGAAAGATGGTGCCGAAGTGAGAAAACCGAGCAACAGAGGGAGGTAGAAAAGCACTTCTCCGAACAAGTCCATCGCTGAGACCCAGTACTTTGGCTCTTTCGGTCACCGAAATTCAGTGTAATTAGATATTCTCGATGTGGGTCAACTTCCACGGGAATAATGGTAAGTTTGCACCAAGAGGCCTCGGGTACCTTCGGAATGATTGAACCGCTGTGGACTTGGCTGTTTGTCATTTTACTCTCCGGGGGATGACTGAATAATGGTACTGTTAAGTTGGCCAGCAGGCTAATTGTCAATATCAGCTGAAACAGACAAAAGGTTTGCTTTAATGAGAGTTTCTAATCATCATCATAGTAATAATAAGAAGAAAAATGATAGGGGATCAGTTAAAGAAGAGGGGGAAAGATGGATGGGATGACGGTGGTTAATGGGTGGATGGGATGGTGATGGATAGGATGATGATGCTGGGTGGGTGGGTGGATGGATGGATGGAGACGTTGGGTGGATGAATGGTTGGATGGAAAGGACGATGATGGTAGGTGGATGGATGGGATCATGGCAGTGGTAGGATGATGGGATGATGATAGTGGGTGGATGGGTGATCGGGATGATGACAGTGGGTAGGTGGATGGATGGATGGATGGAATGATGATGATGGATGGATGGATGGGATAATGGTGGATAGGATGATGATAATAATAATAATTATAATGCTAACAATAATAATGCTTTAAATTTGTAAAACATTTTTCCAAAGAACTTTCATAGGAGTTATCACATTTAGCCTCGTGATAACCTTACGAGGTAGAGAGGCAGGTATTTTTATCTCCATTTTACAGACAAAGATACTGAGGTTCGTAGACATACGTGACTCGTCCTGGGTGACAATAGGCCAGTAGCAAAGTTAGGACTCAAACTGAGGAGAATTAGGGCACAGCTCCACTCCAGGCTCTGTGCTCCTGCTCGGAGGGAGGAAGAAGAACAGAACACGGTTTGGTCCAAAATAAGGTTAACCCGCAAACTCTGATTATGGACATGCGAGTGGATATTTAATAGACTCAAGCAGGACAAAAGAAGCAAGACAGACAAGATTCATTGAAATTTATCTTTGTGGTAAGAATTCCATAGAATAGTTTCAAAACCAACCTTTGACAAATAGAAGGCATTCAAATATGTCCGCATGTCAAGAGTGAATCCACTCATAAATGAAACAGAAACCATCGCCAATCCAAAAATTCCTCATTAAAAGAGAAGGTGGTTGGAAGCTTCAAAACCCAGAGGAAAAAGAAAATCAGGTTATTTTTAAGACCACTGCTTTCAAAATAGAACTAAGCTATTCAATTATAATATCGGCTCCTAATGAAATTCTTATCCTCTGTTGACCGGGTTTTAGTTTTACTGAAAAGGTAATTGAGCTGGTCAAGAGAGTCTAAGTTCTGCACAGTCTGGGCAACACTGGTTACATCGTAATATCTTATAGTTAAGAATTAACATGATAATACAAAAAAATTGTTGTATTTGTTAAGCATCTACTATACACTAAGTACTGTGGTAGATACAGGATAATCAGCTCTGCCACTTGTCTGCTGTGCTACCTTCTCGGTGCCTCAGTTATCTCATCTGTAAAACGGGAATAAAGAGTGTTAGCACCATGTGGGGCATGGACTGTGTCCAACCTGATTACCTTGCATCTACCCCAGGGCTTAGAACAGTGTCTGGCACACAATAAGTGCTTAGTGAATACCATTAAATAAAAATCAGATCAGATACAGTCCCTGACCCACATGAAGCTCACAGTCTAAGGGAGGGGGGAAAGGGTATTAAATCCCATTTTACAGATGAGGAAACTGAAGCATAGCAAAGTTAAGGGACTTGCCTAAGGTCACCCAGAAGGCAAAGTCTATCCCCTTCATTAGGTTGTGAACTTTTTATGGCTACTAGTTCTATTTCTTTCTTCCAAGTGATTAGTTCAGTTCTCTGTGGACATTGGGTGCTCAATAAAGAAAATTCATTGATTCAGTGAAAAATCTGGGTGGCAGAGCATACAAAAACAGACTTCTTGGGGTTCCCCCTCCAGCTACCACCCTATTTCCCTCCTCCCTTTCCTGCCCAGCACTTTGTAAGGCTCGCCTAAACCTGCTGTCTCAATCCCTCTGCAGCCATTCTATTCTTGCCCTGTGAAATTCCGATTTTTGCCCCTTCACTCCACTTAGACCACACTCTCCAAAGTCAACTTTGACCTCCTCATCACCAAATGCCCTACTCATCCTGGACCTCTGGATTGTCTTTGACAATGACGTCCTCTCCCTTAATTATTTAGGAAACTTGTTAATGTGCCTGGCAAGCACTGATCGCTGGGGTAGATACAATATAATCAGGTTTCCTTCTGCTTGGAACGCTGGGAGACTTCTTTTTTTCCGACATGGCATTCTTCTGGTTCTCCTCCTATTGCTCTAACCAGTCCTCTGTTTCTTTCACTGGCTCCTCTTCTTCGTCTCGTTCTCTGATTCTACTCTCACAGCTTTGTCCTGAGTCTCCTCTTCTCCCCGCTACATTCATACTCTCAGGGAGCGAATCTGTTGATGGGGATGAAGGGAGCTACTCACCTCTGTGAGGCTGATTCCCAAATCTACCTCTCTAGCCCTGATCCCTCCTCTGTAATTCAATCCTGCATCTCCTCTTGCCCCCAGGGTATCGCCAGATTGACAACTTGCCAGCATTCCAGACTCAGCGTGTCCCAACGGAACACCTTACTTTCCTCCTAAACCTTCTCTTCCACCCATCTCTCCCATATCCATTGATAACCCCCATCAATCAATCAATCCTCCCTATTACTGGAGCCCACAACAATTGGCCTCTCTTACCCACTACTCTTCAGCTCACAGACTAACTGTACCCTTCTTTCATCTCACCTGCCTTAACAACAATAATAATGGCATTTGTTAAGTGCTTACTATATACAAGGCACTGTATTAAGTGCTGGGGTGGAATCAAGCAAATCGAGTTGGATACAGTCCCTGCCCCGTGTGGGGCTCACGGTCTCAACCCCCATTTTACAGATGAGGCAACTAAGGCCCAGAGAAGAAGTGACTTGCCCGAGGTCACACAGCAGACAAGTGGCGGAGCCGGGATTAGAACCTTCTGCTCCAGGATACGACGCAGAATCGAAATGGGAAATTCCACTCGATCGAGCCACTCCTGGAAGGGCTGGTCCTCCCCACTGAACCTACAGAGCCACCAGTTGAGTGATTCCACATAGGCTCCCCCCATCCCTTTCAGTACGGTGCAGACACTGCTGATGGCTTCATCGGGATGCTGCCAAACATCTCAGAAATAAACTGGAGATTGGCTTTGCAGCGTGTTTGAGAAGAACGGTCTTTCCTGTCTGCAGGGTGGCCTTAATCATCGGGCTCTTGTGCCCTGGCTTCAGGGGGCTACCTCAGCTGCATTTTCCTCCTTTTCCAGGAAATATTCTCCCGCAATAAAGAATTTGAAGGGATAATTAGTTACCCGAAGGGCAACTCTGATATGGCGTCAGCATGAAATACACGGTCCCTGGGGCATTCCCAATCTAGTCAGATCATTTGTCATCCCAAGACTATTAAACTTTCCTTATGGAGACAACCAGGCCTGACCCGTCAAGTGTCCTGTCAGATGTTGCCAGCGTCAACTTGCCAAAAAGTCTTGATTGCTTTGGTCTTAATTAACCACGCACATGTTCTTTTCCATTAAAGGCCGTTAATGTTTATGGGGCATTCAACATTCAGCTTCGAGGTCTAGACAATTGCTTTGAATAAGCCTTAAGCTAATCGTAGCCTAATGATTTAAACAATTAAATTTTATTGCAGATAAGTCACTGCTCAGAGCTAGAATCACGGAGAAATGTTTAAGGCAGCATTACCATCATGTCAAGGGGAGCAGTTAACTCACAGGCTAGTCTGTTTGAAACAGTACTATCCGATGGAGGTTGGAAAAGAATTCAATCTCTCACGGATACAGTCCCAGATTCAGGAGCAGAGAAGCTGAACACCAATCTACTTCCACCGAGTATTAATCAATCAATCGAGCGATAAATCGTATTTACCGAGCACTTACTGTGTGCAGAGCACTAAGTGCTTGGGAGAATACGATACAACAAAATCAGCAGATGCGTTCTCTGCTCATGATGAGCTTCTGTGCCTCACCTTCATCTGTAAAGAGATTTAAGTATTGCCTAGCTCTCTGGGATACCATAGGCAGAGGTGTTTAAAATGCACAGAAAGCCGCCCAAGTACCTGAATTACTTCCTCTTCAAAAGGCGAGCAAACCCAGTAATCCACTGTTACTTTTCAAGTGCGTTGTCAAACCCCGGGTGGTGTTTGCTGGATCTACGTGATAAAGAATAGAAATAAAGGTGTCAGAAGAGGTCAGTAGAAGGAGCGTAGATTAATGGAAAGAGCACAGGCTTGGGAGTCTGAGAACGTGGGTTCTAATTCCGGTTCCTCCACTTGTCTGCTGTGTGACCTTGGGCAAGCCACTTAATTTCTCTGTGCTTCAGTTACCTCATCTGTAAAATGAGGATTAAGACTGTGAGCCCCATGTAATCAGGTTGTCTAACTCGTCTCTACTCCAGTGCTTAGAACAGTGCCTGGCACATAGTAAGCGCTTAACAAATACCATAATTATTATGGTTATTCCCAGTCTTCTGCAAAGCCTTCTGAGCTACGACACACTGACCCAGGTTACACCTGACCTTCATCCTCTAGCAAGCTGCATTTTGGGGGTTTCTCAACCCCCACCAATTACACTTCATCCAAGAATGAAAATACATAGGCTAATGCTTTCCAACATATAAATCCAAATGCTATACAACTACCCAGAAAGCATTTCAAACCACATTAAAGATGAGTTGGCCATTTGGAAATGCAATAACCCCTTGATAAATGAATTTATAATGAGGATAAAAATCTTGGGCTCTCCAAGCAGCTTTTTTATTCATTCATTCAATAGTATTTATTGAGCGCTTACTATGTGCAGAGCACTGTACTAAGCGCTTGGAATGTACAAATCGGTAACAGATAGAGACAGTCCCTGCCCTTTGACGGGCTCACGGTCTAATCGACAGGCTATTACTACTTCTTCGATGATTCGTGACATTCAACTTAGTTTCTCTGGGGGAGACTCAAATGAACTATTTTGAGTTCCCTCCCACCCCTAAATCTGAAACTCCCTCCAATCGGTGATATTTATTGTGCGCTTACCGTGTGTAGAGTATTGGACTAATAATAATAATAATAATAGTACTTGTTAAGTGCTTACTATGTGCTAAGCACTGTTCTAAGCACTGGGATAGATTTGAGTTAATCAGGTTGGACAGTCTCTGTCCCACATGGGACTCACAGTCTTCATCCCCAAATTACATTTGAGGGTATTGAGGCCCAGAGAAGTTAAGTGATTAACTCAGCAGACATGGGATTAGAACTCAGGTCCCTCTGACTCCCAGGCCCATGCTCTATACAGTAATACTACTACTACTACTAATAATAATAATGGTATTTAAGCCCTTACTACGTGCCAAGCACTGAAATCAGCACTGGAGTAAATATAATAATAATAATAATAATGCACTTTCTATATGCCAAGCACTGATCTAAGCGCCAGGGTAGTTACACGGTAATCAGGTTGTCCGACGTGGAGCTCACAGTCTTAATCCCCATTTTACAGATGAGGTAACTGAGGCACAGAGAAGTTCAGTGACTTGCCCAAAGTCACACAGCTGATAAGTGACAGAGCCAGGATTAGAACCCGCGACCTCTGACTCCCGAGCCCGTGCTCTTTCCACTAAGCCACGCTGCTTCTCTAATCCCTAATAGGTAAGGCACACGGCGACTCACTGGAGAAGGCTGGTAAAAAGAGCAGAGGCCTGGGAGTCAGAGGCCCTGGGTTCTAATCCTGATTCTGCCACTTGCCTGCTTTGTGACCTTGGGCAAGTCACTTACCGTCTATGGGGCTCAGTTCCCTCACCTGCAAAATCAGGATTCAATCCCTCTTATCTCTCCTATTTGTTCAGCAGGATGAACAAATAGAGGGAGAGGGGGATGGAGAGTTAGAGAAGGGAAGGCGGGAAGGGCTTAGTACAGTGCCGAGCACTTAGTACAGGGCTCTGCACGTAGTAAACTCTCAGTAGATACAGAATGCAGTCCCATTAGTCCAGTGGGCGGGGAGAAAGAAGGGCTTAAAGGGGAGTGTTTTCTCCCCTAAATCTACCATCTGGTTGGGGGGATGGAGAGGTAGAGAAGGGAAGCCAGGAAGGGGAGAGAATGCAGACCCATTAGCGCAGTGGGAATTACCCCATGGGGCAGGGAGAAAGAAGACCTTAAAAGGGAGTCTTTTCTCCCCTAAATCTACCGTCTGGTCCCCAGGGACTCCCCAAAGATCCACAGCCGCCTCCGGTCTCATGGACGTCTCCGGTGCCCACGGGGTGCTCTGCCATAGGGCCCAGGGATACGTGGGAGGGCAGCTGGAGACGCAGAAGAACGCCCCGAGAGCCAGCCTCCCCCACCCCTCATGGTGAGACGCGGGGTATTCCTGGATGCCTTACCCCTTTCGGTCAACAGGTTTAGGCTCGGGTGGGCCCCTGGGAAGAAGGGGGAGGCATCGTGGGAGGGGGGAGGGCGGGCTCAGGTCCACCGCTTCGACCCATCTGCCCCACGGAATAGAAGGAGGGAAGGGTCCCGTTCGCCAAGATACGTGAGTGAGCTTCCTAGGGAAGTCTGGCTCTGGGCAGTTTGGCCCTCGGGTTACCCCGGTCACCCTATCCTAGGAACATCCCGCCATTAGGAGCGGAGAATGACACCGCGTCGGATACTCTCCCGAGGCCCCCGGCTCCTCCGTTTACCCCATCGGCCACGGCGGGGTGTGGCGCAACGGACGGTCTCATCGGGTATTAGCCCTTTATCGACTGGTCCGGCTCTCTCCCCGTCCCTCCCCGGACTCTCGTCTGCCGGTGACCGTGCCGGAATGGCATTTCGGCCCAGTGGATGTAGCGTGGGTCCGGGAGTCGAAAGGCCTGGGTTCCAGTGCCAGCTCCACCACTTGTCTGCCGTGTGACCTTGGGCGAATCCCTCAACTTCTCTGTGCCTCAGTGACTTCATCTGTAAAATGGGGATTACGACTGCGAGTCCCACATGGCCTGTGGGCAAGTCACTTGACTTCTCCGTGCCTCAGTGACCTCATCTGTAAAATGGGGATTAATAATAATAACGTTGGTATTTGTTAAGCGCTTACTTCGTGCAGAGCACCGTTCTAAGCGCTGGGGTAGATACAGGGGAATCGGGTCGTCTCACGTGAGGCTCACAGTCTTCATCCCCATTTTACAGATGAGGTCACTGAGGCACGGAGAAGTGACTTGCCCACAGTCGCACAGCTGCCAAGTGGCAGAGGCGGCATTCGAACCCATGACCTCTGACTCCCAAGCCCGGGCTCTTTCCACTGAGCCACGCTGCTTCCCCTTCTCTATACCTCAGTTCTCTCATCTCCAAAATGAGGATTCGGTATCTGTGCTCCCTCCCAATTAGACTGTGAGCCCCACGTGGGGCCCGACGATCTACTCCAGTGTCTGGTACGGTGCTTGGCACATAGTAGGGGCTTAACAAATACCACCATCGATTTACTAACCCCTCCCGGATGCTAATCCCAGCTCTGCCCCTCGCCTGCTGTGTGATCTTGGATAAATCACTTATCTGTTCTGCGCCTCCGTTTCCTCACTTACAAAACAGGGATTAAAGACCCGTCTCCCACCTACTTGGACTATAAGTCCCATGGGACTGTGTCCCACCTGATCATCTTCAATCAGTCGATCATATCTACTGAGAACTTACTGTGAAAGAGCACTGTATTAATAATGATCATAATAATGATGTTGGTATTTGTTAAGCGCTTACTATGTGCAGAGCACTCTTCTAAATGCTGGGGTAGATACAGGGTCATCAGGATGTCCCACGCGAGGCTCGCAGTTTTCATCCCCATTTGACAGATGAGGTCACTGAGGCCCAGAGAAGGGAAGTGACTTGCCCACAGTCACACAGCTGACAAGGGGCAGAGCGGGGATTCGAACCCATGACCTCTGACTCCGAAGCCCGGGCTCTTTCCACTGAGCCACGCTGCTATTAAGCACTCGGGAGAGTACGACAGAACAATATTCAATAGTATTTATTGAGCGCTTACTACGTGCGGAGCGCTGTACTAAGGGCTTGGAACGTACAAATCGGTACCAGATAGAGACGGTCCCTGCCCTCTGACGGGCTTACGGTCTAATCGGGGGAGACGGTCGGACAAGAACAATAGCGATAAATAGAATGAAGAATATAACAGAGTTGACAGACACATTCCCTGCCCATAATGATCTCAGTACAGCGGTCGGCACATTAATACTACAATTATTGTTATTATTATTATCATTAAGTGCTCTTCGGCCTACAAGGCCCATATCTTACCCATATCTCTGGAGTGCAGGAGAAGGTCGGGGACTCTACGGAAATCTGAAAGTCATCCGCCGGCTGCAGGGACTGGAAAGACTCTGGTTCTCCTGCAGCACCTCCGAGAGTTTCCTTTTCCTCAACTTTCCAAAGGAGTCTACCCTGGCTCGTGAGATAAAATAGGTTTTACGGGGGATAAAACATTCTCCCACTGGGAAGGGAAACACACTCTCCTCCTTTGAAGCGGTCAAGGGGAGAGCAGCCGCAGGGGTCCAGCTTTTAGAAGCAGCCTCCGGCCCAGGGGTTATGACCACCATGCCGGTGGGACTTCCAATCCCATTCTGGTAATGGGATTAAACCCTGAACAAACAACCGCAGGGGAGAGGATCAATTTCCTTATGCTGATGTTTGGCAGGAAGCAGCAGGATCTGAAGCTAGACGGTCAAAATCAGCCCACCCCTCTCACCAGCAGGAAGATGTCAAATTGGCCGCTCCTACCGTCACCTCTACTGTCCCCCCTCCTCCTCCTGCACCCGGGGACCTCGGAAGCAGCCCCCAAAGAGCTGTCACGGTCGTGGCTCGGTGGAAAGAGCCCGGGCCTCGGAGTCACAGGTCATGGGTTCGACTCCCCGCTCTGCCACTTGCCAGCTGTGCGACTGTGGGCCAGTCACTTAACTTCTCTGTGCCTCATTTACCTCATCTGTGAAATGGGGATTAACGTGAGCCTCACGTGGGACGACCTGATGACCCTGTATCTCCCCCAGCACTTAGGACAGTGCTCCGCACGTAGTAAGCGCGTGCGGTATTATTAAACTCCTCATTGCTAAGAGAGGTTTTTCCCTAAAAGCCACTCGAAATTTACCGGTAGGGAAGGAAAGCGAGAGCAATTCCATCCTCTAACCAGCTTCTACCTCGCCCCACTGCAGCCTGAATGAGTCGGTGTTACGTTCAAGGAGCCCCGCCGATGGAAAGAGCAGTGCCCCGGGATTTCAGGAGCCCTGGATTCTAGCCCCAGCCCTTCCTGTGGAGGGCGAAGTCTTCTGACCGAAGAATTGACCGCGGCGTGTTCCGTGAGGTAGCAGCAGGGATCTTCGAAAGGAATAGGCTGACTCGGGAAGCAAAGACCTCAGCGGACCACGCTACAGTCTGGACAGCAGTCGCAGCATTTTACTGACTACCCACTCGCCGCACAACACTGGCACTTGGGAAGTAGAGAATAAAGAAGTGACACGCTTCCTGTCCACAAGGATCTTACACTTTAACCGGGGAGAGAAACGCAAATAATGTGAAATCCTGGCAAAATAAATAGAGTGGACATATATTAATGAGTCCTGAGGAAGGTGCGTGGCCTAGGGGATAAATTGGGGCCTGGGAGCCAGAAGGACCTGGGTTCTAGTCCCGGCTCCGACACGTGTCCGACAAGTCACTTTTGGGGAAGCAGCGTGGCTCAGTGGAAAAGAGCCTGGGCTTCGGAGTCAGAGGGCATGAGTTCGACTCCCGGCTCTGCCACTTGTCAGCTGTGTGACTGTGGGCTTCTCTGTGCCTCAGTTCCCTCATCTGTAAAATGGGGATTAACTGGGAGCCTCACGTGGGACGACCTGATTACCCTGTATCTCCCCCAGCGCTTAGAACAGTGCTCGGCACATAGCAAGCGCTTAACAAATACCAACGTTATTCATAAATGCAAAATACAATGCCGAGGTCATTTTGACCACAGATGGGTCCTGTACACCCGAAAACTTTGCACGCACTTTGCTGCAGCCCTGTCTGCGCTTCACACTGCCGGGAGGGAAGAAAGATGTGACTGATATTGTCCAGACCGCTAGCGTTCTAAGGAATTTCTTGATCCCGAAGTCTCGAAAACAAGGTCTCATCCATTATTTTCAACCGGAGATGCCTCCATCCCAGGATATTTTGTGAAGCAAAAGTTTCCGTGCCCATCTTAATAATGTTGGTATTTGTTAAGCGCTTACTATGTGCAGAGCACTGTTCTAAGTGCTGGGGTAGATACAGGTAATCAGGTTGTCCCTCGTGGGGCTCACAGTCTTCATCCCCATTTTACAGATGAGATAACTGAGGCAGAGAGAAATGAAGTGACTTGCCCACAGTCACACAGCTGACAAGTGGCAGAGCAGGGATTCGAACCCATGACCTCTGACTCCCAAGCCCGGGCTCTTTACACTGAGCCACACTGCTTCTCTTAGTACCTGAATCACATAAACAAGTGAGAAGCACTAAACTTCTCTGTGCCTCAGTTCCCTCATCTGTAAAATGGGGATGAAGACTGTGAGCCCCACGTGGGACAACCTGATTCCCCTATGTCTACCCCAGCGCTTAGAACAGTGCTCGGCACATAGTAAGCGCTTAACAAATACCAACATTATTATTATTATTATTAGTGGCCTGGGAGTCAGAGGGACCTGGATTCTACTTCTGGCTTCACCTTTTATCTGCTGTGTGGCCTTGGGCAAGTCACTTCACTCATTCATTTATGTGATCGTATTTTCTGAGCGCTCACTGTGTGCAGAGCGCTCGCTAAGCGCTTGGGAGAGTTTGGGCCTCAGTCACCTCATCCGTAAAATGGGGATTAATACTGCGAGCCCCATGTGGGACACGGACTCTGCCCAACCTGATTAGCTTGTAGGTACCCAGCACTCCGTACAGTGTCCAGCACATAGTGAGCGCTTAACACCATAAACAAATGACTAGAGAATTCAGAATCGGGGAAAAAAGCAAGGAGATGTCTAAAAGGATGACCTTGAAATTAGGGGTCGATGTCTGTTGGCGTGGAGCAGCGGGGAATCTGAGGACCCTCACCCCCAAGATCCATTCTTTCATTTGTCTTGATGTTGGGAAGCAGCGTGGCTCAGTGGAAAGAGCCCGGGCTTGGGAGTCAGAGGTCATGGGTTCGACTCCCGACTCTGCCACTTGTCAGCTGTGTGACTGTGGGCGGGTCACTTCACTTCTCTGTGCCTCAGTTCCCTCATCTGTAAAATGGGGATTAACTGTGAGCCTCACGTGGGGCGACCCGATGACCCTGTATCTCCCCCAGCGCTTAGAACAGTGCTCTGCACATAGTAAGCGCTTAACAAATACCAACATTATTATTATGTTGCTTCGCTTGTTGACTCTTCTGCTGCCGCCCATTGTGACCATCGTTTTGATCTCTCTACTCCCGCCTAGACCGTGAGCCCCACGGGAACAGGGACCGTGTTGATCTCTTATGTCGGTACTCACCGTAGTGCTTAGAAGAGTTCATTTTCAAGTGCTTAATGCTGCAAAATAGCACGACGGCTGGAAATCACTTCGGCGAGTGACTTTGGCCACGACTAAGGGGACCCTGAAAGAGCTAGCCCGGCTGAGCCCGCCTGCCGGCTCCAGCTGAACAAGCTGAACACCTGGAAGGACGTGGGCTGAGTCTACTTTGGCGGGCACAAAGTAAGCGCTTAACAAATACCGTTAACGAATACCGTTAAGAAGAAGGCATCCTGGAACTACGCCTCCGCTTCCTCGGGGGACAAAACTGAAGAGGCTGTGAGCAAATGGTCATCTATTATTATTATTATTTTTCACATTCATTCATTCATTCAATAGTATTTATTGAGCGCTTACTGTGTACAGAGCACTGTACTAAGCGCTTGGAATGGACAAATCGGTAACAGATAGAGACAGTCCCTGCCCTTTGACGGGCTTACGGTCTAATCGGTGGAGACGGACGGACAAGAACAATGGCAATAAATAGAATCGAGGGGAAGAACATCTCATTAAAACAATAGCAAATAAATAGAATCAAGGTGATGTACATCTCATTAACAAAATAAATAGGGTAATGAAGATATATGCAGTTGAGCGGACGAGTACAGTGCTGAGGGGCTGGGGGAGGAGAGGGAAAGGGGGGAGAAGAGGGTTTAGCTGCGGAGAGGTGAAGCGGGGGGTAGAGAGAGCAGAGGGAAATTATTCAGGGCGTACCGTGTACGAAGTAGTGTACTGAGCACTTGGGAGAATACCGTGTAACAACAAACACATTCCCTGCCCACAGCGAGCTCGTCTAGACGGTGAGCTTGTTACGGGCAGGGAACGCGTCTGCTAATTCTGTTGTACTGTTGTACTCTGCCAGGGTACGGTGCTCTGCACTTAGTAAGCGCTCAATAAATACCATGGATTGACATTATCCGCAGTTGAATCAGGGAGACTCGGGCAGAGCAGCTCAGCGTAGGTGAACTGACGAACGTTCCCAAATGGACAGAATGGGTTTGCGAGGCCTAAATCGGGGTCCGCTAAGGGTCCCCCCCTTGTAATTCATAAAATATCAAGGTTTTTTTGCCCTAAAATGGGTATTTTAAAACTCGAAGCAGTCCAATATAGTTAATTTGATAATAAATTGCTTTAATCTGTAGTTGTACACTCCCTTAAGGTATTGTAAAATGAATTTCCATTACCTCAGTACTTGTTGAAATTTACCGCGTTCTCTTTGTTGCTTGGATGACATTCTAATGTTCAGTTTTAGTTTCTCTTCTCTCACTGAGGTTGTTGGTCCCTTGTGGAACTGGGGAGGTGCCTTAATTGATTTCTGTGCATCTTCCTCAGCATTTCCCCTCTCAGGGTCGCATCTGGAGAGTTTCCGGTACTCTACCAGTCGTGACTAGAGGGGGGAGAATCAAGCGGAGGCCTACCCATTCCATTCCTAGCTTGGGCAGTGGTAGCGAGCGGAAGACAACCTGCTACAAGTCAAAACTGACCTATGTTAGGCAGCGGTAGCACGGGAGAGAGTCGAGGGCAGAGACTCGTTTCCCGCGCGGAAGGAGGCAACGGTAAACCACTTCCAAGTGGAAGTAAACCACTTCTGTTTTTACCAAGAAAACTCTATGGATACACTACCGGAATGACAGCGGATGGAAGTGGGGCGTCCTGGGAGAGATGCGTCTATGGCGTCGCTGTGGGTCGGACACGACTCGACAGCACAAGACAACAACAACAGGGGACTAGGTGAACTGGCCTTTCTAAAAACCCCTAGGCACAGCTCAGAAGGGCCAGCCTTGACGTAGCCAGGCAGTCACTGGCTTCTCAGTGCCCAGTTTGGGCAACGGCAGTGACCCTGGAGGCCGCCGGGCCCCTATAAAACAGCCGAGGGTGGGGACCAGCTGGAGAAGGTGGTTGAGGAGGAAAGTCTCCTCATCTGCTCTCCTCTTCCCCTCACTCTTCTGTCCCCTTGACCCTCTCTCTTTCTTTCCTTCCTCCCCACCTATCTGTCCCCTCCAGCTTTAGACTCCACCTCCAAGATATTCATTCATTCATTAATCATTCAATACATATTTATTGAGCGCTTACTATGTGCACAGCACTGTACTAACCGCTTGGAATGTACTATTCGGCAACCGATAGAGACAATCCCTGCCCATCGATGGGCTCACCGACTCATCTGCGCCTCCTCCGCCTCCCCCGGGGAGCTGAGCCTCGAACCGCCCGGACCCGCACCCGCCTCATCCTTTCCCAACCTGGACCTCCGCACCCCGGCTCGGGAACTCCGACACTAAGGATCTTCGCCCCCACAGACCCCCAACCACCAGCTCCCATTCCACCCCCGCCCAGGCCTGGGGACATTGCGCTCCCCTTCTCGACCCTGGGGACATTGTGCTCCCCTGCTCGGGCCCGGGGACATTGTGCTCCCCAACCGCTCCCCCATTCCGCCCGAGGCGGCCATTTTGGGAAGCCCCCACTCCGCCTGAGGCGGCCATTTTGGGAAGGCCTCACTCCCTTTTCCCCCTTGAGGTGATTCATCTCCCCCGCCCCCGCCCCGGGCTACGATGTCCTTCTTCTCACCGTGTTACCTTACCATAGCCGCCGCCTACGGCCGCAGCCCACCCCGGACAACCTCAGGGCCCCCCCCGCCGCCTCAGGGACATTTGGTCATGAGCTCTGGGACTCTCTCGGCCGCTGGCCGCTTGACTTTGAGTCTGATCGGATAGGGTCGGGTCGTCCCCCGACCCTGGTCATCGCCTGCTTATTAACACTATTGTATTGTGTCTTAGTGTACCATGTTGCTATATTAGCGACTTCGCTTGTTATTGTTTATTGTCGTCAGACTTTGAGTTTGATCAGGTCGCCCCTTAATCGAGCCTACCACCAACCCCGGTCATCGCCTGCTTATTAACACTATTGTATTGTGTCTTACTGTACCATGTTGCTATATTAACGATTTCGCTTGTTATTGTTTATTGTCATCAGACTTTGAGTTTGATCAGGTCGCCCCTTAATCGAGCCTACCCCCGACCCTGGTCATCGCCCGCTTATTAACACTACTATATTGTATCATACTGTATCATGTTGCTATATTAGCACTACTGTATTGTATCATACTGTATCATGTTGCTATACTACCGATTTCGTTTGTTACTGTTTATTGTTGTCAGTGCTGCCACCCACCTCTCTGGCCTTGCCATGTCCCTTCTCCCCGCCCCACCCCCCCGCCCCTTCCTATCCTCCCCTTCCCCTCTCTCGCTCAGCTCTTTCCCGCTCTCTCCTCTGTCTCCTCCCCGCCTCCCCTCCCCCGCCCTAGAACCCCACTTTACCAGCACTACCCCTTTTCCCCCTCCCCCTACTCTTCCCCCCACCAAACCCCCTCCTCACCCCCTCCCCCTTTCTCTATTCCCCACCCACGCCCCATCCCAGTCCTCCTGTCCCACCGCTACCCCTCATCCCCCTCTCTCCGTCCAGGGCCCCGCCACCTCCTTCCCATCCAAACCCTCCCCTCCCCCCGCCCTCTCCCCCCTCCTCCCCTTGCACCCACAGCTACTTTCAAGTGTGGCCTCTGGAACCCCCGCTCTATTACAGGTAAGCTACCTTTCGTCCATGTCCTTTTCCTCTCCCGCTCTCTCCTCCTCCTCGCCCTTTCGGGAACGTGGCTCACTCCCGAAGACACGGTCTCCGCCGCCGCTCTCTCCGACGGAGGCCTCTCCTTCTCCCACTCCCCCAGACTCACCGGTAAGGGAGGAGGCGTCGGCTTCCTCCTCTCGCCCCGTTGCCGCTTCCGCACTATCCCTCCTCCCACCTCCCTTTCCTTCCCCTCCTTCTGCCACCCCCTCCAGATACTTGTCGCTGTCATCTACTGCCCTCCCGGCCCCACCTCCGACTTCTTCGACCACCTTGACCCCTTTCTCACCTTCCTTCTCTCCTTCTCTCTGCCCACTCTGATCCTCGGAGACTTCAACATCCATACGGATGTACCCGACGACTCCTCTGCCGCCCGCCTGCTATCCCTCCTCGACTCTGCCGACCTCCTCCTCCACCATACCGCGCCCACTCACCGACTCGGTCACACCCTCGATCTCGTCATCTCCTACCGCTGCACTATCTCCTCCCTCACCGACTCTGAAATCCCTCTCTCTGACCATAACCTTCTCACCTGCCTCATCTCTCACACTCCCTCCCCCTGCAAATCTTCGCTACTGCCCCACAGAGACCTCCGCTCTCTCGATCCCATCTGTCTTTCCAAAAGCATCTCTCCTCACCTTGCCGCCCTGTCCTCACTTCCCACTCTCGACGATCAGGTCTCCGCTCTCAACTCCACCCTCTCTACTCATCTCGACTCTCTCGCCCCCCTTTCCCTCCGCCGCTCTCGCTCCACTAACCCACAGCCCCGGATCACCTCCTCCATCCGCCTCCTACGCTCCTATGCTCGAGCTGCCGAGCGCTGCTGGCGAAAGTCCAAGCACCAAGCCGACCTCACACACTTCAAATTTATCCTTTCCTGCCTTAACTCTGCCCTCTCCTCCGCCAGGCAAAACTTCTTCTCCTCCCTCATCGACACCCATGCCCGTCACCCCCGCCGATTGTTCCGGACCTTTAACTCTCTCCTTAGGCCCCTGTTCCTCCCCCTCCCCCATCTCTCACCCCCAATGATCTGGCCACCTATTTCCTCACGAAAATCAACACGATCAGGTCTGAGCTCCCCAAAGTCACCCCTCCGCCTCTCCCCTCCCCCCCACCAACCCTCTCCTCTACTTTCCCATCCTTCCCTGCAGTATCCTCAGAGGAGATCTCCTCCCTCCTCGCAAATGCCACCCCCTCCACCTGCGCCTCAGACCCCATTCCCTCTCACCTTATTAAAACCATCGCCCCTGCCCTCCTCCCTTCCTTAACTTCTATTTTTAACCACTCAATCTCCAATGGCTCCTTCCCCGCTGCCTTCAAACATGCCCACGTCTCCCCCATCCTAAAAAAACCCGCTCTTGACTCCACTTCCCCCTCCAGTTATCGCCCTATCTCCCTACTACCCTTCCTTTCCAAAATCCTAGAACGAGTCGTCTACAATCGATGCTTAGAATTCCTTAACTCCCATTCTCTCCTAGACCCCCCCCCCCATCTTGCTTCCGTCCCCTCCACTCTACCGAGACTGCTCTCTCTAAGGTCACCCATGACCTCCTTCTTGCCAAATCCAATGGCTCCTACTCCATTCTGATCCTCCTTGACCTCTCTGCTGCCTTTGACACTGTCGACCATCCCCTCCTCCTCCATACCTTATCTCACCTCGGCTTCACGGACTCCCTCCTCTCCCGGTTCTCCTCTTACCTCTCTGGCCGGTCATTCTCGGTCTCCTTCGCTGGCGCCTCCTCCCCCTCCCATCCTTTAACTGTTGGAGTTCCTCAAGGGTCAGTTCTTGGCCCTCTTCTGTTCTCCATTTACACTCACTCCCTCGGTGAACTCATTCGCTCTCACGGCTTTGACTACCATCTCTACGCAGATGACACGCAGATCTACATCTCCGCCCCTGTCCTCTCCCCCTCCCGTCGGGCTCGCATCTCCTCCTGCCTCCGGGACGTCTCCACCTGGATGTCGGCCCGCCACCTAAAACTCAACATGAGCGACACTGAGCTCCTCATCTTCCCTCCCAAACCCGGTCCTCTCCCAGACTTCTCTATCACCATGGATGGCACGACCATCCTTCCCGTCTCTCAGGCCCGCAATCTGGGTGTCATCCTTGACTCGTCTCTCTCGTTCACCCCACGCATCCTATCCGTTACCGAGACCTGCCGGTTTCACCTTTACAATATCGCCAAGATCCGCCCTTTCCTCTCCACCCAAACGGCTACCTTACTGCTACGGGCTCTCGTTATATCCCGGCTAGACTACTGTGTCAGCCTTCTCTCTGACCTCCCTTCCTCCTCTCTCGCCCCGCTCCGGTCTATTCTTCACTCCGCTGCCCGGCTCATCTTCCTGCAGAAACCATCTGGACATGTCACTCCCCTTCTCAAACAACTCCAGTGGTTGCCTATCAACCTCCGCTCCAAACAAAAACTCCTCACTCTAGACTTCAAGGCTCTACGTCACCTTGCCCCTTCCTACCTCTCCTCCCTTCTCTCTTTCTACCGCCCATCCCGCACGCTCCGCTCCTCCGCCGCCCACCTCCTCGCCGTCCCTCGGTCTCGCCTATCCCGCCGTCGACCCCCGGGCCACGTCCTCCCGCGGTCCCGGAACGCCCTCCCTCCTCACCTCCGCCAAACTGATTCTCTTCCCCTCTTCAAAACCCTACTTAAAACTCACCTCCTCCGAGAGGCCTTCCCAGACTGAGCTCCTCTTCTCCCTCTACTCCCTCTACCACCCCCCCTTAACCTCTCCGCAGCTAAACCCTCTTTTCCCCCTTTCCCTCTGCTCCTCCACCTCTCCCTTCCCATCCCCACAGCACTGTACTCGTCCGCTCAACTGTATATATTTCCATGACCCTATTTATTTTGTTAATGAATTGTACATCGCCTCGATTCTATTTAGTTGCCATTGTTTTTACGAGATGTTCTTCCCCTTGACTCTATTTATCGCCATTGTTCTCGTCTGTCCATCTCCCCCGATTAGACTGTAAGCCCGTCAAACGGCAGGGACTGTCTCTATCTGTTGCCGACTTGTTCATTCCAAGCGCTTAGTACAGTGCTCTGCACATAGTGAGCGCTCAATAAATACTATTGAATGAATAATCAGGGGAGACGGATGGACAAAAACAAGACAACTTAATCACGATAAATAGAATCAAGGAGATGGAGACCTCATTAACAAAATAAATAGGGTAATAAAAATATATACAAATGAGCACAGGGCTGAGGGGAGGGGAAGGATATGGGCGGGAAGGTTCAGCTCGGCAAGCAGGCAGGCCCCTGGCCTCTCACCACCGCCTGGCTTGGACGGCGGTGGCGGTCACTCAGCCGGACAGGCCTGCTGAGCCATTCCACCATCCACAGACCGCAGCAGCGATCCCTCCACCCCCCCACCCCTTTCTTCTGCCCCTACTCCTCCTCTTCTGCTTTCTCTCCCCTCGCTTCTCCTTCCCCAGTATCCCTCTCCCTTATCTCTCTGCCCATCCCCGTCTCAACTTGAGCCCGTCCCCCCAAACTGGTCATCCTAGAATGGGCGCACACACGTGAATGTCTCCGAAGGCCTCCTATCTCCTCTTACCTTGGGCTCCTACGTGTGTTTGGATCCACGTTTAACTTTGGTTTGCAGAAACAAGTGGGTGAAGCCTCAGCCTAGTGGAAAGAGCTTGAGCCTGGGAGTCCAAGGACCCGGGATCAAATCCCAGCTCCGCCACTTGTCTGCAGTGCGACCCTGGGCAAGTGACTTCACTTCTCTGGGCCTCAGTTACCTCATCTGTAAAATGGGGATTAAGACAGTGAGCCCCGTGTGGGTCATGGACTGTGTCCAACCTTATCAGCCTGTATTTACTCCAGCGCGTGGCACAGTGCCTGACACACAGTAAGCGCGTAACACAAAGATAATTCATGGAAAGGGTGGGTAAGGCAAAATTCAGAACACTTTAACAGTCAGTAGATGGCAGACTAAGCCAAATTTCTACCTCATAGCCTAGTCCTGACACATCACGAATTTTAAAGAAAACCAAGAAACTGGCAGATTTTTCCGAACAGGTCAATCCAAACCCTCAAAAATTCAAGAGGTTTTAAAAGCTCTGCAAGGCTAATCTATTGGCCACAGATTGATTTCCTAAATTTTAAAAACCCATCTCTCCAGCCTGCTAGAATACTCCTGTGCTTAAATCTCTCCTGCATGTTTTCCTCTCTTAATGTATTTCTCAAGCTTACCTTTAAATCTTATAATCAGGTGAGTTCATTTCATTGATCTCCTTGAACTGAATGTTGAGCTCTTTCTATTTTCTCCTTCCCCTGTATATCGCAAGCGCCCGGTAAGCAGGGATAGCGTCTAAGCAACTCTTTTGCAGTGTGCTTTGCCAAGCGCTTAGTACAGTGCTCTGCCCACAGTAAATACTCACTCAGTAAATACCTTCGATCGCCTCAAGTAAGTTTGCGGGGATGGTAATCCCCGGGGCAAATTCCACACGCTTTCAGGGTTCAAAACGCCTCAGTTTGGTACAAAAAGTCCACTGAATTTTATAAACATTTATATAACCTAAAAAGTGAGGACCCTGAAAACCCCAACCAAATTTAAGATAATAGAGATTGCAGGGCCATTCGGTTGACTGGTACAGATAGATCTCTAAGAGGTGTTAGTTTTAAGGAACCAGAGTGGAGAGCAGGAATACTTCCTAATTACTTCCCTATAATCTGCAACAATTTAATTTTTCGGTCAATCAATGGTATTTACTGAGCACTTGCGATGTGCACCGCACTTTATTCACGGGCGAGTACAACAGAACTGGTGGATGAATTCACCGCCCACGGGGAGCTTACGGTCTAGAGGGGAGACGGACATTAAATCAAATTGTTGATATACCCGAGTACTCATACCACCGACCGACAACCAGGGATCGCCTCCACAGTAGGTGTCCTTCATTCCTGTGCTCAAGTCCCCGAGACCCGCCGGAGGAAATCCACTCGTCAGGCCAACCCCGTCCATCTCTAGTCATCCCTGCTAGAACTCTGCCCAGAAACAATACTTCTCCATCCTTACTCTCTCCTTTATCCCTGTCCCCCTACACATCTCTTGACCCCGATGATCTGGCCATTAATTTCACTGACAAAATTGAAATCACCAGGCATGAGCTCCCTAAAATCTCCTCCATCTCCCCACCCATCCTCCCACCCGTCCACTGCCTCACCCTTCACCGGCATCTCTCAAGAGATCCCCTGCCTCCTTTCTCAATCTATCTTTTCCACCTGCACCCCGACCCCATCCCTTCTTACGATTCGGACCCCGTGTTAATTCCCACCTACGTGGCTCCCAGCGCTTAACGCAGTGCTTTGAACACGGTAAACATTTAGCAACAGTTCACTGTCCAATGACTCCTTCCCCACTGCTTTCGAACACGCGCGTCTGCCCTTAACATCCTCAAACACCAACCACTCACTCTGCCGCCAACTCGCCTCTCTCACCGTCAACCCCTGGCTCACATCCTTCCTCCTACCTGGAACTCTCGGCCCTTCCGTATATGACAGACCACAGTCCCCATTTTCAAAGATGTTCTAAAATCACATCTCTCTAGAAAGGCTTCTGTGACTAATCTCTCATCCTTCCACCCTATTTTTCCTCCCTTCTGAGACACCTGTGTACTCACCCCACCCCCACAGCACTTATGGACATATCCTTATACTCTGTTGCTTCCCCTTACCTGAAATTTTTTAATTTCTCTCTTCCCCACTAGATTTTAAGCTCCTTGAGGGCAGAGATGTCGTAACTATTCTACTTTTGTACTTTCCCAAGCCCTTTGTACAGCACTCTGAACACACTAAGTGCTCAGTTAATGCCAATGATCGATTAAATTCTGGAAAGATGTGGTCTGGTTTTGTTCAAGAACAGAAATGTACTGGCAATGCTCATCAGAAAATACAATATTTTACTTCTAAAGGAAACTAGCTTTATTTAAAAAAGTATTTTTGCATACAAAAAACCCATTTTCCAAACATACTGTAAACACTTCCAGATTGAGGTAACAAAATACTTCAATACAACTTTCCATGAGAATGACTTTGAAGATCTAATTAAGGGTACTATTTGTTTTGTATGGGAGGTAAAATTACATTTTATTACTTTCTGAAAAAAAATTTCAGAACCCCGGCTCTAAGTCAAATCAAATACTCTGCACTCCATGAGAACATAACAATACCAAAAATCAAAGGCCAACATTAATAACCTGAAAAACAATAACTGAGAGAGTCCGGTGTAAGTGAACCCATTCTCTTATACTGTGCATTCTATTATACACATTTTAATTTCTGCTCCTTCCTACCTCTTGATGCCGTTGGAATTCCATGTGACCAGTGTTGTTTTTTTCCTATCAGCACTGCACGCTCAACCTGCCAGTAATGAACAAGTATGTGTTCCATGACGCTTCACATCGTATCTCCAACTGACGATCATGGAACTGGAATTTGATTGGTAATTCTTGGGATATTTTAGGTAGCATAACAAAGCCTGACTACTATCGTACTGTCATTGTCCTACAGACAGAATTTAAATAGCTCCTTTCCAGAAAATTTGGTGGTAGCCATAGAAGTCGCTTTCTTCTCTGTCTTACGCTTTTGTTCACTTTGAAAAATCATATCCTTCAGGTTCCTGTGCATCTAAGCTTGCAGAGAGAAGTACCTGAGCTCTTGAATTTTGCTACACTTGAGAGGCCTCTGCAGTAGCAAGCAGACTAGGATAAGCCCAGGAGGAAAACCAAGTGTAAATTAGTCACGACCTGGAAGAGAACCTCTGCAAACTGAAGGACCTGGACTGCTCAGTGCCTTTTTCCTGAAGTGACAGGAAAAAGTGTCTTCAGGCCCCATAAAACTCACTTCTTACCTTTCTTGAACCAGAAGGCAAAGGTTCAGAAAAGCACAGGTGGCACAGAGGCGAGCGGATCCCTCTCTATTTGAGTTTTTCACACTGCTTCTTGGGAGTGACAGAAATCTCCTACTGTTAGGCTGCTCTGCCAATTTTGGAGAAGCAACCTTTAAGGCAAAAGGAAGTGAAGGGAGGACCCATATCAGCAGCCCTCAGCCTCTGAAATTTCCACAACTTTCCCAAAAGCTTTTGGGCACCGAGAAGAGCTGGGAGTCACACATTTTGTTCTGCTTTCAATTTACGACAAAGAATAGTTTAACATTATCTTTAAAAATTGCACCAAGTCATCTAAGAGTAAAACCTCAGGAAAATATTTTAAAAGACCAAGTTCTACTATTCAGCTGTCCATGACTTAATACGGGGAAGGAACTGGACCAGTGGCTTTCAATATTCTATTCCGTTGTGGTCATCAGCCTTTCAAGCCAATCAAAACTCCAGTTACACGACTGTGTTCTCATGCCAGTGCCGGGATGAAATATTGAAGAGAAACATCCTCATGAAGCAAAATGAAGTGAACAAGTCTATTGCTTGCAATATCTACAAAGAAAAATATAATTTAAAAGCTTTTAAAGCACTTTAAAAGCACTTTACAGGAACAGGAAAATCTTTGCCCTCACAGACGCATTTCAAAAGTTTTTCTGAGGCAAAAAACCATACTACTTTCACCAAATGTTCTTTAGACCTATCCGTGGTCTTCAAAAGCAAATTCACACACGAATATGAAATGTATGAAATACCTAGGTACTGGAGAATGCACTGTTATACAGTATTACTGAAAAACAAACATCAGTATTGCTAAGGGCAGACCTGAAAATCCGCAAACTTTAAGATCAGGCAATTTTAACCACACTTAGAAAACTAAAAGTAGCATTTCTTTGAGCAAACGGTCTACCCTCTTTCTAGAGAATCTTCTCCCAGATTTTAAAAGTTTCTAGGAAATGCCCAACAGAATCATGGGCCTCTCCCTATAAATACAAGCAGGATCAAACTCTTTCTCAGAAAACGGACATATTATGTGAAAAGCCACTTGATTGTTAATGTTTGAAAGGTAGCAAAAGTATTAAAACATTCTTTGTAATCTTGCTTGACCGGTATTAAGGTATGAACTCGGTATATACACAGAACAAAGGAGAAAACTTACTGCACAATGCCTTCGTGGGATTTACTTGTTGCCCTGCCAGAAACTGTAAGAGTTTCCGAATATCTATTCGAACCTCGGACATTCTGTCTGGGTCTCTGCCTTGGGAAGTGTCTTCAGAGGCTAAAACGACAGGAAAAGATCTCGAGAAACAACATAAGGCAAGGATGATCCCGGATCGAGCTTCCATTTGGACAGATTGATGTTACATTCTTTCTGCATGAGAAGATTAATCAATTAGTGGTATTTATTGAGTGCTTACTCTAACAGAGCACTGTACTTAAGTGTTTGGGAGTGAATAACAACACTGTCTTGGACGTAACCAGCTAGAAATTACCCCGGATAAATCACTGGGGATAGCGCTACATAATGAATCAATCAGTGGTATTTATTGAATGTTTCTGTGTGCAGAGCACTCTACCATTCTACTCTACTAGAGCACTCCCGACTCTGCCCCTTGTCAGCTGTGTGACCGTGGGCAAGTCGCTTCACTTCTCTGGGCCTCAGTTCCCTCATCTGTAAAATGGGGGTGAAGACTGTGAGCCTCATGTGGGACCACCTCATTCCCCTGTATCTACCCCAGCGCTTAGAACAGTGCTCTGCAGGTAGTAAGCGCTTAACAAATACCAACATTATTATTATTATTACTAAGCCCTTGGCAAAGTGCAATAGAATAGAGTCGGCAGGCATGACAAGGAGACACAAAGACCTAAGAGTCTAGAGGGAGACAGACATTAAGATAAATTACAAATGAGGGAAGTTAGAGGAGAGAATCTTAAAATTTTAAAAGCGGTAGCTCAAGAAGCATACGCCAGTGCATAGAGGGGAGGCAATATGGGGCACCGCAAATTAGGGGACCTGGGTTTGAATAAGACCATGAACCTCAGCTGACATCTGTAAAATAGGCCTCAGATACATTGTGCCCCCCGTGTGGGGCAGGGACTCTGACTGCTTTGTAAACTGATTTGAATTTGCTAATGTTAGTACCTTGGCAAAGCTAGGTACCTACAAATCAGTCTCGTGCCCCAAATGTAGCCGACAAAATGTGATATTAATCGGTCCCCACAACTCACTCGGCGGTCCGCTAATGCATCGAACTCCAAATAAATAAAAGCAGAAAACTTACTCCATGGAGGATTGCCAAGGTCCTTGAAATGTGTTGTAACAGACACTAAATCAGTTTCTATTTTCAAGTTCATTTCTCCACTCAGATTTGCTTCGATCACCTATGAATGCACACATGGGTTAACCCTGACAATCATTTTCCCTACTGCGAGTTAGCAGTTATTAACTTTACAGCTTAATTTTTAAAGGGAGTTTAGGAGGCAGAATTGATATCCGCCGAGGGGAATTTTTTTTGGAGAGTTTCACAGCAGAACCCAGGCAAACCTGGCTGTTGGAACCAACTTGTCATTAGTGAGGATTGTGCCCCGCACAAGGTAGCTGGTATCGCGCACCGTAGCGATAATTCCGCACCCGACCTCCTCCTCAGAACCTGGCTCGCTGACAAGGAAACACATCTGGCTTTTCCCCTGCCGATCCCACCCTCCTCAGCACAGAAGCAGCGTGTCTTAGTGGCAAGAGCCCGGGCTTGGGTGTCAGAGGTCGTGGGTTCTAATCCCGCCTCCGCCACTTGTCAGCCGTGTGAATTCGGGCAAGTCACTTAACTTCTCTGGGCCTCAGTTACCTCATCTGTAAAACTGGGATTAAGACTGTGAGCACCACATGCTGAGCTTTATGAAGACTCAGATGGATTCTGTGAAATTTTCAGTTTACCACTAGATCTGCCCTATGCTGACATGGGCATGGACAGGCCAGTAGTCAGTCAATTGTATTTATTGAGCGCTTACTGTGTGCACAGGACTGTATTAAGCGCTTAGGAGAGTACAATATAATAGACACATTCCCTGCCCACATCGAGCTTACAGTCTAGAAGAGGATAGGATTTTTCCATGCTTCCTTGCAGCACAATCTAGTGGACAGATCCTAAACCAAATAACCAATATTAAGACTGTAGAACTGGCTCTACCTTTGATCAGCTACTAATTATGGGTCAGTTTCCCCATCCCAATGAAGAAATCCTACCTCTTTCTTCTTCAGGGTTACACAATTCAGGGTAACAGTATTTAACAAGCATTTTCAACTCCTCAGAAGTCATTACACATACACACCCAAAAGATAGTAGTAGTATTATTATTATTTCTAGGTTCTTACCCACTTAACTATAATGGTCCTGTGCAGAATGGAGGGAAATTATTCAAGCTTCGTCTGACAAGAGTACTTGGAATGTATTTAAAATTCATGGTGGAAATGTACGAGTTTGCCTTTTTGCTGACTCATTCCTGCTAATCTTTCGCTTTCTCTCTTTCTCCTCCTTGGGTTTGCTCGGTCCACCCAGGGAACAAGTCTCCCGCTAGAGAAATACACTCCGTCGATTGTGGAATTAAAATATGTCACTGAGCTTTTACATTTTATTCTTTCGCTATTTAGAATGCATCTGAACTGACTCTCCAGATGGAAGGGGAATTATCACCAACCGAGAAAAGCCTTTGGGATGGTCAACAGGGAGGGGCGGGAACAGCAGGATGGAGTCTGAGAAATAAGACAATGTCAACTCAGCAAAGTAGTTAGGGTATTCTTAAGTGCTAACTATGAGCCAAGCACCATACCAGGTCAGCGGAAGACAGAGGATAATCAAAAATTCTTAATGTTAAGGAGCAATTTCAAGTTAGAAAGAGAGCGACACTGTCCGATTTTTCTATCATCATTTAATGTATATTTAACCAGTCTCTTTAAAGGCAATATGGAAGTGAAAACATTCAATTGCCACCACACTGATCTTGATCTTCCCAGGCAGCTGTTTCATGAATTAAAGATGGTCATTTTTACATTTTTTAATCTTGCAACACTCCTAAGGGCTTCCAGAAAGCCCTGCCCAGGACAGCTTGTTACCAGAAAGAAAAAAAAAAAGGGGGGGAAGGGGGTGAGGGGAGGGGTGAAATTTCCCCACGAGACATCAGCACTTATTAACTATCCACTTTTTTATGGTATTTAAGCGTTTACTATGTGCTGTACTAAGTATCCTGTACCAAGCAATGGGGAAATCACAGCTAGTCAGATTGGACACAGTCCCTGTCATTCATTCAATCATATTTATCGAGCGCTTATTGTGTGCAGAGCACTGTACTGAGCGCTTTCAAGGGTACGATACAATAGTAAACGGACACATTCCCTGCTCACACAATGAACTGAGAGTCTAGAGGCTCACAGTCTTAATACCCATTTTACAGAGGAGGGAACTGAGGTGCAGAGAAATGAAACGACTTGCCCAAGGTCACACAGCACACAAGTGGCAGAGCCGGGTTTAGAACCCAGGTCCTTCTGACTTCTAAGTCCGCGCTCTATCCACTAGGCCATACTGCTTCACTCGCTGTTACACTGGACACTGAATCTGATCTCCCAACCTCCTGTTTCTCCCCACTTCACTCTGCTGCCCGGATTATCTTTCTACGGAAAGGCTCTGGGCATGTCGCCCCCTTCCTCAAAAATCTCTAGTGATTGCCTAACAACCTGTTATCAAGCAATAACTTCTCACTCTTGGCTTCAAAGCTGTCCATCCCCTTGCTCCCTCCCACCTCACCTCCCCTCTCTCTTACAGCCCACCCCGTACGCTTCGCTCCTCCGTCGCCGCTCGCGTCTTCACTGGCCCTCGTTCTTGCCTGTCCCTCCTGAAAGCTCACCTCCTCCAGGAGGCCTTCCCAGACTGAGCCCCCTTTTTCCTCTACTCTTTCTCCCTTCCCCATCGCCCCGACTCCCTCTCTCTGCTCTACCCCCTCCTCACCCTACCGCACTTGTATATATTTATTGTTCTATTTATTTTATTAATGATGTATATATCTGTCCATCTATTTATACTGAGGCTATAGATGCCTGGGGAAGCAGCGTGGCTCAGTGGAAAGAGCCTGGGCTTCGGAGTCAGAGGTCATGAGTTCGACTCCCGGCTCTGCCACTTGTCAGCTGTGTGACTGTGGGCAAGTCACTTCACTTCTCTGTGCCTCAGTTATCTCATCTGTAAAATGGGGATTAACTGTGAGCCTCATGTGGGATGACCTGATTACCCTGTATCTTCCCCAGGGCTTAGAACAGTGCTCTGCACATAGTAAGCGCTTAACAAATCCCAACATTATTATTATTATTACTTGTTTTGTTGTCTGTCTCCCCCTTCTAGACCGTGAGCCCGTTTGTTGGGGAGGGATAGTCTCTATCTGTTGCCGAACTGTACTTCCCAAGCACTTAGTACAGTGCACCCAGTAAGTGCTCAATAAATACGAGTGAATGCATGAATGACACAGAGACAAGAGAACATGACCGTGTCTCCACAGAATTTTTCATCTGATGGGAATGACAAATAAACCTGTTCCTTCAGCATCATCATCATCGGTAGAAAGAACACCTACTGTGTGTAAAGCACTGAACTAGGCACACGGGAAAAACTGACAGACGGAAGACACGGTCCCTACTCTTGAAAACTGGTAAGCGTAAAACTCCCAAGTGACGGATGCATGCTGTTGAGGCAATCCCCTAACGGAATGGAGAAATGAGAGGAAAGTGATATTCCGGTGGAAGGGCAGATGTTCGTCGACAAGAAGAGATGAAAGGAAAACAAATACCTGGTCCTCAAATGGCTATTTCATGTACTGAGGGGCCAGTTTCCACCGTCCCAATCTGAGGTAACAGGGAAGCAGCTTGGCCTGGTGGGAAGAATGTGGGCTGGGAGCTGGGCTGAGGACTTAGGTTCGAAATCTGGCTCTGCCTCCCTGCCTGCTGTGTGATCTTAGGCAAGTCACTTCTCTGGACCTCAGTTTTCTCCCCTGGAAAAGGGGACCGAATCCTGTTTCCTCCAACTTAGACCGTAAGCCCCACGCGGGAGCGGAATTGTGTCCAACCGGATCGTTTCGTATCTACAGCGGCTCTAACTACCGGTGAACTGGCAAATCGACAAGAATGGATAACTGACGATTCCATCTCTCGGGGAAGGTTAGGGGTTTTCTGGCTTGAGAGCAGCTTGGCCTGAGCAGCTGTTTGGGAGGCACGTCCCAGGCAAAAACACTCCAGGCTCCGTCTCGCGGCTCTCAGGAGACCTTCCGTCTGACTACCTGCCCGCCCGTCACCCGTGACTCACCGCAATCAGCCAACGCGGGGGATGAACACAAGTGAAAGAGCACCAGTTGGAAGCCAGTTGAGTCTTGTGAAAGAAAAATTCCAGCAAATACTACAACAGGGTGACCTCAATACAAGTTCAATACCCTAATATCTAGATGCCAATTAGGGAAAAGAAGGACAAGAAGCAAACTCGCTTAAGTATTAGTCAAGAAAAGTTATGACTTACAATATAATTACTGATGTTCTTCATCCTTTCCACAACACTCTTCATGATCTTCAACATGGGCAAATAAATGCTCACCTAGAAAACCAATGCAATCAATCAGAGCCTGAATTTTTTTTTAATTCACATATAATCAGGTTTTAAATGAGACATCCTGGGTGACTCTCCCGAGCAACCTTTAGATTAGATCTGTCTAGAAACATAAGGCACGCCAAACTTCTCTAGCTGGGTCATTTTTCCAAAAACCCGTACCAATATCTCAAAACCCAGAGAAAGCAGAAAACATTGCTATTTTCTAATATTTCCAATACATTTCGAGGATGGTTCAATGCCCACTCTCCCTCCTACTGTGATCCTCAAGGGGAACAATGCTCGTGACCAACCTGGTCATACCTTGTATCTACCCCAGCACTTAGAAGAGTGCTTGACACATAGTAGGCAATTAACAAATACCATAAAAAAAATCTGTTTTTGTTCCTGTGATTTAGAGAGTGAATTTAAGTGCTGGATCTTCTGATGTAATAGTTAATTGAAAATAAAAACAGCAAATATTCCATAAAAATAGTTCCCGGTAAGCACGCAATCTTTTGGGGGACTCTGAGCATTACTCTGAGAAGCAGGATGGCTTAGTGGGCCTGGGAGTCAGAGAACCTGGCTCCGCCACCCCTGCTGTGTGACCATGGGCAAGTCACTCAACTTTGCTGTGCTTCGGTTAGCTCTGCTGTAAAACGGAGACTAAAATACCTGTTCTATCTCCCTCTTGGACTGTGAACTCCGTGGGCGACGGGGACTGTCTCCAATCTGTTTATATCGTATTAACGCTGGTGCTTTGGTACAGCGCTCTGCACGCTGTAAGCCTTTAATGATTGTCACGATTATAATAATAATGACAACATTGACAATTAGTATTATTTCAACTAATAAACTGCAGTAGGAGGCAAGGGGTGAGGGAGTCAGGGCATAGGGCCGAGGCCTGAAGTCCCAGAATGGTGGCAAAGGTCATCCATTCACCCATTTTTGTCCTAATCTCATCCTAACTTCTGCTCCTTCATTCTTCCCCAGCGCTCTTGCTACATTCCATACGTGGGCCGAGAAAATCCACGATGCTCAATTAGGAAGCCCCCAACATTGCAACCATCTTCAATGTTTGCAGCTGAGCTGAAGGCTTTCTTTCCCTGCTTTTAAAGATTTTGGTGAAGCCTGCGGGATAAATCCCCCAAACTGCTATAAAACAATAGGGACAAGGAAAAATCTGATGGTCCAATCCTCCACTTACATCAAAGTCCGGCACCCTCGGCTCTCGGAAATCGATCCACAATTTCCTAGGGATGACCCCCACGGGGATGTCGTGAGTCACAATGCGACTACTGCTCGACAGAGATGGCTTTGGAGAGAAAGGGAGAGTTTAACTTCTGCACTTTTGATAACTGAGCTAACAGATATAAAAATAACACCGACTCCCTCCAAAAAAAAAATTGGCAAATGAGAAAAATGCACAAAGTTACATTGGGAGGAACACCCATCTCTTCATACTTAACTTCACTTTACCTCAATCTCCCTATATGTGATTTATGAATGACAATACTATCTGCTTCTTCCTGCTTCGTAGGGATATTGTCAGGCTGCACTGGTGTGAAATCGCCTTGAGATCTTTATAAGCAGAAAAACAGATTTAGGCTCTAAGTGAAATCTGACAAGGTAGTTAAGCAGTGGGAGGTTTATGGAATTGTCTTCCCTGGAGATCTTCAAAATCAGTTCAGTAATTTTGAATATGTGATGCGACGGGGAGGGCGAATTCACAGAAAATTGAAATCTGGCCATCATCTAAAGACTTTCATCTCTTCTGCCAGTAAATAAGCAGTAAAGCGGGGCCGCGCTGATTCATTTTCATTTCCTTCTGTCCACCCCTTCGCAGGGAGAAATGGCTAAAAGTCAGGTGAGGAGAAGATGAAAAGGTGGGCCACACTGTATTCCCAACCAAGCGTGGAGAAGGGAGCCCTTTATGGCAGCTCCAAAACTCCAGGAGGAGAGGGATATTTGAGGGAGGGATCTAGGCTCTGAACAGAAGAGTAGAAAGATGCGGACGGGAGGACGGGAATTTCCTTTTCCGTCTCTCCCCCCAGCCAAAGGATGGGATGTCTCTTTACCCAGGTTGGGCTCCTCCTCCGAGTACAAGCTCCCTTCTCTCTCACCCAGCCCTGATCCTTGAGCAGCCCGTGGAGACGGTGGCCTGTGGGTGCTTGGTGAGGAAGGAGGCTAACGTGGGAGGGTCACAGACCAACAGGAAAGATGTAACGGGACACGGGCAATCCAGAAACCTGAAGCTGAGGAGAACGCTCAACAGGTGACTCCGGTTGAGATCATCCATAAATGATTGGGCAATTGTAGAGCCACGAATCAAAGACTCCACAAACACCGGTGTCTGGAATGCAGGCGGGCCCCCTCCACCCCCCCAAAACAAGAAAACCAAACAAGTATACCCTTCGCGAACATTCCCAAGCTCTGTAGTTTGAATATCAGATTATACATTCCTTGTGGGCACGGACTAGGACTAATTAAAAAAAAAAATTCTAAGCACAAACATCTGGTGCTTGATTCTCCCTGAATATTTAATCAAATGGCAAAACTGTTTAGACCCCAGATTCAATAAGTAGGTTGAGTTACCAAAAATGAGCCTCTCACTGCACCTGATTTTGTGAACTAGGAAGAGCTAATTTAACCCAGTTGCTAGGCCCTAGAGGAAAGATGGTTATCAGCTAAACTCTTTTAAAGAACCCTCAGTTCTCCGTATAGTGAGCGACGTTCTTGCCCAGTTGGCATTAAGGAAAATTTGGACTGCAGTCCTGTCCCGCTCCAAAACCACACGAAGTTTCTTTGCAAAGGGAGTTCCGTCACCAATTCCGCATCCCCTGGTTCCCTGACCGCATTCCGATCCAGACGCTACGGCCGAACTGGGTCTGTTTGGTTCGGTGCAGCGGATAACCTATTTTTCCAGTTTCCCAGGAAAGTAAATACACTCAAAGCTCCTTACAGATATCAATTCCCCATGAAAGCGCAAAAATAAGGAAATAGAAAGAAGAGGGGCATTCTATCCGTCCCATTTTCATTCGGGCCTGGAATTTGATTTCTTCTTGCATTGTTAAAAATTCAAGATAAGCTAGAGGGTGGACAGGACTAGAGCAAAGAGTTCTGGTCGCTAGTTGAAGAATTCCGCCCACACCGTGTCGAGGTCTTGGCTCCCAGTTAAAAACCTTAAGGCCCGATGGCGACACTCAACACTAACGATGACGCCCTGTTGTTTAGCCCAAGGCCGAAACCCCTTCTACTCATTCGGGGATCCATTTCCCGAAACAGGACACACGATACGTACGAAGCTCTGAGGTACCTCTAAGAGCGTCAGGTCAGACACGAGCACACGGACAAAGACTCTGCCTTCTCCTTACCAGTTCCACGGCTATCGTGAGGCAGGGGCAGTGCTTGTTTGTCAGCTTGATTTTCACAGTCTTTGCGTTCTGGGCGGTCTTTAGGGCTCTTGATAAGTTTTCAGCCGTCAGCTCTAAATAAATTTCATTGTATTCTTCTGCTATTCCCTCCATTTGGAATTCGTCGAAGAAATTGCCCTGAATGAAGTCAGAGAACGGGAAGTTAAGGCTCTGATCAAAGTCTCTGGGCCTCTGATAAGAAGTCGATCAGCTCCCGCTTCATCCCAACCCGCAAGCTTCACTCTAACACCAACCCACCCACCGGACCTCCGGCTCATCCGTCTCGCCGCCGATTCCTTGCCCGCGTCTCCCCTTCATATATAACGAAACACGTTCCCCCCAAGTTTCGAAGCCCTACTAAAATCATCTCCAAGAAGCCGTAACCTCTCCTCTCCCCCCACCATCCGCCCTCCTTTCCGCATCAACTACGCGCTTGGGCTGTACCCCTTAAACATTTTGCTACTCAGCCACCTCCACCCCCATGGCACTTATGGACGTATCTTTAGACGCTGCCACTTTCCCTCATCGTGAATTTAACGTCGGTGTGGCCGATCAGATTGTCAGCCGGGATCACGTCTACCCCCCGCACTGCGCTGGACTCTCCGAAGCGCTGAACACAGCGCTCCGCACGTAGTGCCCACTCAATCCCAGGGATTGCCTGAATAACGAAGATCCCCGAAGGTAGGGACGAAACGTTCGACCTGTGCAGAGCCAGCCGCTCCCAGAGCGTTCAAACGCAAGCCGGCGGCAAGCCAACCGAAACGAGCCTCCCTCTGAATCCCGTGCCGGTCCCGTTTGCCGTGAGAGCCTTTCCGGTCGTTTCGGAAAGAGCACTCACCTGACTCAGCTCACACCACATGCTGACCCCTCCGTTGGCCACTTTGTCCGAAAGAATGAAATACAGCTTGTCCACGGTGAGCCGTAGAGTGCAGGTCTTGGCCAGCTTGGCGATTGTGACGCTTACCCCTTGGGCATCAGAGGAGGGCAGGGAGACGGAGGGAAACGGGGAAGGGGAGAGAAGGAGTGGGGAAGAGGAGAAGAGGGGAGGAGGGTGAAGGGGCAGGGGCAGGGGAGAGGAAATATGAAGGGGGAGAGAAGAAAGGGATTATTTTTCTATAGAAACTTTCTGGGCATGACACCACACTGCTCAAAAATTCCCAGTGGCTACCTATCAACCTCCGTAACGAGCAAAAACTCCTCACTCTTGGCTTCAAAGCTGTCCATCCCCTTGCCCCCTCCTACCTCGCCTCCCTTCTCTCATTCTCCAGCCCAGCCCGCACACTCCGCTCCTCTACCGCTCACCTCCCCACTGGGCCTCGTCCCGGCCCGGCCCGCCGTCGACCCCCGGCGCACGTCCTACCTCCGGCCTGGAACGCCCTCCCGCCTCACATCCGCCAAACTGGCACACTTCTCCCCTTCAAAGCCCTACCAAAGGCTCACCTCCTCCAGGAGGCCTTCCCAGACTAAGCCCCCTTTTCCCTCTGCTCCCCCTCCCCATTGCCCCAACTCCCTCCCTCCCTCCCCTTCCCTGCCCCGAAGCAGTTGTGTATATTTGTACATATTATTGTATTTATTTTATTAATGATGTGTATATATATATGTAAGTGTATTTATTTATATTGATGCTATCGATTCCTGTTTACTTGTTTTGATGTCTGTTTCCCCCCCACCCCTTTTAGACTGCGAGCCCGTTGTGGACAGGGATTGTCTCTATCCTGTCGCCGAACTGTAATTCCAAGTGCTTAGTACAGTGTGCTGCAAACAGAAAGCACTCAATAAATACGACAACGAATGAATGAGAGAGGGGAGGAGGGTGAAGGGGGCGGGGGGGAGAAAAGAGAGGGGAGGAGGGTGAAGGGGGCGGGGGGAGGATGATGAAGGGGCAGAGGAAGGAAGGAGAAGGGAAGATTGTGAAGGGGTAGAGAGAGGAGGGAGAGGAGGGGACAGTGGGAGAGAAAGAAGAGGAGTAGGAAAGGGTGGGGGGAGGACGAGGGAGAGGAGAAGAGTTTAGAGAAGCAGTGTGGCTCAGTGGAAAGGGCACGGGCTTGGGAGTCAGAGGTCAAGGGTTCGAATCCCGGGTCCGCCACTTGTCAGCTGTGTGACTGTGGGCAAGTCACTTCACTTCTCTGGGCCTCAGTTACCTCATCTGTAAAATGGGGATTAACTTGAGCCTCACGTGGGACAACCTGATGACCCTGTATCTACCCCGGCGCTTAGAACAGTGCTCTGCACATAGTCAGCTCTTAACAAACACTAACATTATTATTATTATTATTATTATTGTTATTAAAGGGGGCAGGTGGGGGAGAGCACGCAGGAGGGTGAAGGGGGCAGAGGGAGGAAAGAGAGGGGAGGAGGATGAAGGGGGGGCGGAGGGGATGGAGGGAGAAAGAAGAGGAGTAGGAAAGGGCGGAGGGGAAGGAGGGTGGTGGAGGGTGAAGGGGGCAAAGAAGAGAGGAGGGGGAAGGGGGCAGAGGGAGAAAGAGGAGGAGGGGGAAGGGGGCAAAGAGGAAGAGGAGAAACGTAAAGGGGGCAGAGGGAGGAGAGACGGGAGGAGGGGGAAGAGGCGGGGGGGAGGAGGAGGAAGGGGGCAGAAGGGGATAGAGAGAGGGGAGGAGGGGGAAGGGTGCAGAGGAAGAAAGAGGAGGAGGAGGGGGAAGGGGGCAGAGGGAGAAAGAAGAGGAGGAGGAAGGGGGCAGAGGGGGGGTAAGTGTAAAGGGGGCAGAGAAAGGGGAGGAGGGAGAAGGGGCAGAGGACGGAGGAGGGGGAAGGGGGCGGGGGAGAAAGAAGAGGAGCAGGGAAGGGCAGAGGGGGGAGAAAGGGGAGGAGGAAGAAGAGGAGCAGGGAAGGGCAGGGGAAGGGGGCAGGGGGAGGAAGAAGAGGAGCGAGGAAGGGGGCAGGGGGAGGAAGAAGCGGAGCAGAAAAGGGCAGAGGCGGCGGAGCGGAGCGTGGGCGGGCGGTCGGGCCCGGGCGGAGGGGGCCGGTCCTCCCCGCCGCACATGCGCTCCCCCCCCACCCCCCCCACCACCCGGTCGGGTCGGGTCGGGTCGGGTCGGGTCGGGTCGGGTCGGGTCGGGTCGGGTCGGGTCGGGTCGGGTCGGGTCGGGTCCCGGCCGGGCGGCGCTCACGGGTGAAGTGGTTGAGGCAGCCCACGTCCACCATCTTCGCCCGGAACCGCATGACGACGCCGCCGCCGCCGCCGCCGCCAAGGCCGGGGCTCCGGAGCCGCACGCGCATGCGCCGGGACCCGGCCCCGCCCCTTGGGCCTTCGGGGCCCTTCGGCCAGCTCCGCGGCGCCCATAGCGGGCTGCCCATCATCACCTCTCCCTCCTCCCTCCTCTCCCTCCTCCCTCCTCTCCTTCCTCCCTCCTCTCCTTCCTCCCTCCTCTCCGTCCCTCCCTCCCTCCTTCCTCCTTCTCCCCCTCCCCCCTCTTCCTCCCCCTGCCCCTTTTCCTCCTCCTCCCCTCCCCCCTCCTCTTCCTCTCCCCCCTTCTTCCCTCCTATGAGAGAACCCACGAGAGAAGCAGCGTGGCTCAGTGGAAAGAGCCTGGGCTTGGGAGTCAGAGGTCATGGGTTCGAATTCCGCCTCTGCCCCTTGTCAGCTGTGTGCCTTTGGCCGAGTCACTCAACTTCTCTATGCCTCAGTTCCCTCGTCTGTAAAATGGGGATGAAGACTGTGAGCCCCACAGGGGACAACCTGATTCCCCTGTGTCTCCCCCAGCGCTTAGAACAGTGCTCTGCGCATAGTAAGCGCTTAACAGATACCAACATTATTATTATGACCTCTGACTCCCAAGCCTCTTTCCACTGAGCCTCGCTGCTTCTCTCAACCCTCCCTTTGTCTGACTGCAAAATCAAACCCCCTTCCCCGCTGCCGCCTACCTGGCCGGGGGCAGTATTTAATTTTCATCTACCGAAGACCCTAATTAGGTCGGTGGAGAGTCAGAAGGTCATGGGTTTTGACCCCCCTCTGACCTTACGGTCTTCCGGGTGACCTTGGGAAAGTTGCTTCGCTTCTCCGAAGCCGAAACTGAAGCGGCGTGGCTCGGTGGAAAGAGCCCCGGCTTGGGAGTCAGAGGTCATGGGTTCGAATCCCGGCTCCGCCCCTTGTCAGCCGGGTGACTGTGGGCGAGTCGCTTCACTTCTCTGTGCCTCATCTGTAAAAGGGGGATGAAGACTGGGAGCCTCACGTGGGACGGCCTGATGACCCTGCATCTCTCCCAGTGCTTAGAACGGTGCTCTGCACCTAGTAAGCTCTTAACAAATACCGACATTATCATTATTCTCTGTGCTTCGGTTACCTCATCTGTAAGATGGGGATGGAGCCCGTGAGCCCCGCCTGGGACAGGGACGGTGTCCAACCCGATTCCCTTGTCTCCGCCCCGGCGCTCGGTACGGTGCCCGGGATGTAGTAAGTTCTTAACGAACGTAACGGTCATTATTACTGTTATTATTAGACCTTTTAGGATGCGACCTTAACAGAGCCTCCGTTCATCTTCCCCCAAATTGCCAGACTGGACTCTGGAAGTCTGAGAATCCTCCAGCCGGGCCTTCTTGGCTTGGCGTGAAGATTCCCGGGGAGGGTTCGGAGAAACCGCTAGACTGGAAATCCACGTCCGCTTCACTTCCCACGGGCGTCTCCCAAGGGATCCTGTATCATTCGTCTTTCCAGAAGCGAAGACCTCCCCACCGTCCCCACTCCCTTGCCCCCGCCGGTCTCTATTGCTTTCTGGAGTCTCTTGCACACTTGGGAAAATTCCAGAGCCGGGACACTGATCGTGAGAATATCAGTTGGCCCGCTTCGCCTCCGGAGGCAAGTCTGCTGTCTCCGTGCCTCGGTTCCCGATTGATGATTCGGTCTCACGGTTCGCCAAAATGTAGAGTACGGTCATCGTAAAAAACAGTAGTGTCCGGTCCGTGAAAACCGTGGAAAATCCGAAGCGTATTTAGCAAGTATAATTCTCACCCTGCGTTAAATTTTCCACTGGATCCTTTCGACGGGAAGCAAAGGACTCTTCGATGGTTTTTTTAACATTTCTTATTTCAAGTGATGTGAGAGACTAAATGTCTTTTGCAACATATACAGTTATACTGTATGCTTTTGTTTTTAACATTTTTAAATCGTTACTAAAGCGAGTGACTTGTTTCAGTGAAGTTAATGGTAAATACACTTTCGGATTAAAAAACTATCAACAACGTGGAGTAATTACTGAATCACAGAAGGATCTGGAGAATAACACATCTGTTTATTATGGAATAAAATTTCCTAATATTGGCCTTTGATTCTCAGGCTGAGAGATATATAACTTCTATAGCGTAGAACCTTCTGGCCGGTCACATGTGGTTTTGACATTAGGATGTCGAATTACGAATAGCTAGTTGAGTCCAAAGTCATTAAACCGAGGAAGATATTTATGCAGAAAGGGCTGGAACGGCTATTAAATAACAACGCCGTTTTTGCTACGCCTTCTGTGTTTTGCTCTGACATTTATTCTCTAGGGTCTGGGCAAGCAGCAACTATTTGCGGAGCGGTTGCTAGTAGTTAATGAAGTTGGAGAATTCCCCAGGCAGAGAGAAATCTGCCTGCCTTAGAGGTAGTTGGTTAAATCAGAGAGGTGAAGTTAATCCTTCTGCTTTTCTGCTTTAATGCAGAGGCGGATTGAAAAAGGAAATGAATGTTACCTCCGATGACAGAAACGTAAATGACGTCCCCGGTTGGTGACATCCGACATCCAATGTTTATGTTCGTTCGACATAAAGGGAAACACAGAGGAGGATTAGGATGGAGTAGAGGCCGTCGGATTTCATTCATTCAATGAAACGATACTAATGAATGAATGAATGAATGAATGAAATTCATTCAATCGTATTTATTAAGCACTTATTGTGTGTGGAGCACTGTACTAAGCGCTTGGGAAAGTACAACGCCACAACAAACAGCGACGTTCCTTGCCGGCAACAAGCTCACAGTCTAGAGAGGAGGAGACAGACATGAATACAAATAAACAAACTTACAGATGCACACGTGTTGGGTGGGGATTTGGGGGAAGAGCAAAGGGAGTAAGTCGGGACGACGCAGAAGGGGGTGGGAGACGAGGAAAAGTGGGGCTTAATCCGGGAAGGCCTCTTGGAGGAGATGGGCCTTCAATAAGGCTTTGAAGAGAGGGAGTCATTGTCAGATGTGAGGAGGGAGGGCGATCCGGGACAGAGGTAGGACGTGGGCCGGGGGTCGGAGGTGAGACAGGTGAGGCGGAGGCAAGGTGAGAAGGTGAGCGCTAGAGAAGCGATGTGTGTGGGCTGAGTTGGGAGAGAAGTGAGGTAGGAGGGAGCAAAGCGGTGGACTGCTTTAAAGCCAGTGCTGAGGAGTTTTTGTTCGATATGATAATGCTGGGATTTGTTAAGCGCTTACTATGTGCCGAACGCTGGGGTAAGATTTGGGTGGAGTAGAGGCCGTCAGATTTTATTCATTCAGTCGTATTTATTAAGCACTTACTGTATGCAGAGCACTGCAACTCAACTCAAAGAATTTGGAGAGGAATGGTAAGGAGTCATGAAGTCAAGGGAGGGTCTTTTGGGGATAGGGGAGACATGGGCGGGTTTGAAAGCAGCGGGGAAGAAGCCACCGGGGAGCAAACTGCTGAAGATGGTGATCAGGGAGGGAAGAAAACAGGGTAATCAGATTGTCCCACGTGAGTCTCACAGTCTTCATCCCCATTTTTTACAGTTGAGGTAACCGAGGCACAGAGAAGTTAAGTGACTTGCCCAAAGTCACACAGCTGACAAGCGGCGGAGCCGGGATTTGAACCCATGACCTCTGAATCCCCAGCCCTCGTTCTTTCCACTGAGCCACGCTGCTTCTCTTATGGATGTGGGACCTTGGGGAGGGCAATTTCTGTGGAGTGAAAGGGATGGAAGCCAGATTCGAAGGGGTCAAGGAGAGACCTGGAGGAGAGGAACTTAAGATGGTGGGAGTAGGCAACTCGCTCAAAGACTTTGGAGAGGAATGGTAAGAAGGAGTCATGGAGTCAAGGGAGGGTTTTTTAGGGATAGGGGAGACATGGGCGTGTTTGAAGCAGTGGAGAAGAAGCCACCGGGGAGCAAACTGCTGAAGAGGGTGATTGGGGAGGGAAGAAAAGAGGGGCAAGTATTTCCCTGACTAAACCTTCATTTCCCCCATCCTGTTCATTCATTCAATCATATCTATTGAACGCTTACTGTGTGCAGAGCCCTGTACGAAGCGCTTGGAACATACAATTCAGCAGTAGTCTGTCCCGGCCCACAACGGGCTTACAGTCTAGAAGGGGGGAGACAGACATCAAAACAAGCATCGCTATAAATAGATAGAATTACAGATATATACACATCAAAACCGCTTGTCAGCTGTGTGACTGTGGGAAAGTCACTTCACTTCTCTGGGCCTCAGTTCTCTCATCTGTAAAATGGGGATTAAGACTGTGAGCCTCATGTGGGACAACCTGATTACCCCGTATACCCCAGCGCTTAGAACAGTGCTCTGCACATAGTAAGCGCTTGACAGATACCAACATTATTAAACAGGCATTAATATAAATAAATAGAATTATCACAGATACGTACGTAAACGCACAAGTGCTTTGGGGCGGGGAGGCGGGGTAGAGCAAAGGGAGCGAGTCGGGGCAATGGGGAGGGGAGGGGGAGCTGCTTAGCTCTGCCCTCCTTCAGGGTCATACAGGCACTTGGCTCTCTAGACCTTAAGCATTTGGATACTCACTCTACCCCAAGCCCGACAGGAATATTAGTCCAATTCCCCCGTCTATAATTCATTTTAATGTCTGTTTCCCCTCTAGACTGAAATCTACCTGGAGAGTATGGATTCTCTTGTACTTTCCCAAGAACTTCATAGAGTGCACACAATAAGTGCTCGGTAAATACAACTGATTGTTGGATTAATTGATTTCAAAATTTTAAAACATTTTCTTGAGGAAAACCAAAATCAAAGCATGTAACCAACTAAAAACATACACCCGTTTCTCTTTCTTTACAAGCAACAGCCGTTTAATTTTAAAAGTGCAAATCCGAGCCATTATCTTAGCTTCCTTTTTCCACTACACTTTTAGGGGTGCTGTAATATGGCTGTTGTTTCACCGATGGACATCTGATGGCTGCAGGTGCCTGATCTGGAAGGCTGTTTGCAATTCCGAGGACGCTCGCTTCATCAGAGCGGACTTTACATGTTGCTTTCTGGGTTGCCGTGTACCCTGAATCGATACACGCAAGTGAATTTGGGATGTCCCCAGTTGGTGAGGATTTTCAATTTCACACATGATAAGAATTCAGAAACTTCAACCTGAAAGACAGGGAGAAATGCATATTAATGCTTTTCAAGCCTCTCGAGAGTCCCCAGACGACTACATATCAACTAATTAAGCTTACTCCGATGCTTTGCTACTCGAGTACTTTTTTAAAAACCACCTTTTTACGGACGGGAAACAAAAGGCAAAGAGAAGTGAAGAGATTTTCCCAAGGTTACGTAAGGTGTCAGTAAAAACGACGGAGATTAGAAATCGGAATTTCAAATGTTCCAATTGACACTCTTAATTTTTTAAAAAGATTTTCCTTGAATTTTTCTAGTAGTTGAACCAGTCTATCGACTCTATTATTTTGTACTTTCCCAGAGCTTAGTACAGTGCTCTGCACCTAGTGGGTGCTCGATAAATATCACTGATTGACTGCTTGATAGTATCAAGCAAAGGGCATTTGATTCACTGCTATCATCATGCTTTATTTTTCACCTTGATCACTCTTTTACTTTCTCTGCCTCTATTTCCCACTGCAACAAGTTTCAGAAGCTACCCCGACGCTTAGTACAGCTCCTGGCGCATAGTAAGCGCTTAACAAAAATCATTAAGAGAAAATGAGTCGGTCGGAATGATCCCTGCCCACCAGGTCCCGAAGCCGGATAGGGGCCGGCGTTCACGCAGGTAAGACGAGGCCTCCAACCAGTTCCGGCACCTACAGGGTTCTGGCTGTCCTCATCTTCCAGGCTGGGGGACTAGTCCAGTGGTAATAATAATTACAGTAATAATGATAGTGGTATTTATTAAGCACTTACTATGTGCCAGGCACTGTTTTAAGTGCTGGGGTGGATACAAGCAAATCAGGTTGGAAACAGTCCATGCCCCACATGGGGCTCACAGTCTCAATCCCCATTTTACAGATGAGATAACTGAGGCACAGAGAAGTGAAGCGATTTCCTCAAGGTCACCGCCAGACAAGTGGCAAAGCCGGGATTAGAATCCCCGGCCTTCTGACTCCCAGGCCCGTGCTCCATCCGCGACGCCACGTTGCTTCACGGTGGCGGCCATTGTCCCCGGCCCTGGAGCCCCGTGGCTGCCCGCCACGGCAGGGCTAACCGGGGAACCACTTGGCTCATTACGGAATCAGCGGGCCCGTTGCGGGCAGCGGCACTGGGCCAGCGAGGGGAGTGAAAAACCCTTCTCCACAGTGGTCAACGATTGCTTGTCCTCACGGGGTCTGGGGTCAGAAGAACCCTTAGCCCGACCTCGCGGAGACCAGAGCGGCAGCCGCAGAGGAAGAGGAGGAGGAGGAGATGATGCAGCAGGCAGGGTAAGTTGAGTCATTCACTGAACGCCACTCTATGTGGAGCATGGTGTTCTGCTCTTGAGAGCATTCGGTAAAAGAGACACAGACTCCAGTGCCCTCTTGTCTCTCCTTTCTTCCCTGCCCTCTTTCCTCTTCTCCTCTAGGTTTCCACTATATAAATTTCTCCACTGGATTGTTCGCTCCTCTTCGCCGCCCCCAATCTCCCTCTCCCCATCCCTTCTCCCCTAGTGATCAACTTCTGTTCCTCTTTTCCCCACTGTCCCTCCAAGAGGAGGAAGTAGGTCACCCAACCTGGATGATATTTCATGGATTGCGATGTCACCGGGAAGCGGGTTTTGATAGATGTCCCAATTACTGAGGTTCTGTCTGCTTAACGAGCTCATCTGCTCAAGCCCGATGCAGCAATACAACCGGTGAATAAGTAAACACCCTCCAAACCATCAAGGGTTCACTGTTAACATAACGGAGAATGAGGAACCCCGCCAAGGTCTTGACATTATCAATAGCGTCGATATCGATTACGAGGACGTGGACAGTGACTAGAATCTTCTCCAGTGACCCGTTTATGATTACAACGAACTGCTGGTGTTCAAAAGCCCGTGTCATGACCTGACAATCAAGCTGGGACATTCGAGTGACCAGTGGTGAGATTCCAAGGGAGACCAAGGAACAGCCTTAGCACACTAAAGCAGGGCCTTTTACCCATCGCTCGAGAAGGGAAGTGGACCCATTTCGCCCTACCTCAGCATCACTGATGAGCCATTTATTCATTCATTCGATCGTATTTATTGATCGCTTACCGTGTGCAAAGCGCTTGGGAGGGTACAATAATTAACAAAATCAGAGACATTTCCTGCCCACGCGACCGGGTGGAACCACCTGTTTCTCAAACGAGGAGGTGATCTTGGACAGAGGGCAAGAACGTGATTATGATCTTTCGATCGTAGTTCTACCGTTGAGGAGGTGAACTGGTGGAATGGAGCGACAGTCACACATTGACCTTTTCAGGCCCACAGCATACATAAATATGCAATAAGGTTTCATCGTTAGTGGGATCAATCAATCTGTACTAAATGCTTGGGAGAGTACAATGCTACAGAGTTGGTAGGCACACGCTTACAGTGAGCTTACAGTCTACAGGGAGAGACAGACACTACTATAAATAAATGAATTATTGAATATAATCTATATAATATATTCAGTGGATTTCAGGAGAAAGAATCGAGGGAAATGGAACATGTCCATTCACTCTTGGGCTACCCTGTGAAATCGGCATGCTAAACCAGCTCGAATGTCAGGTTTTCAGTTGGATTTGCAGAATTAAAACTCGAGAAACAGCATATCCCGTCGGCATGAGACAGGGAGTCAGGACTCCAGGGTGCTGATCCGGACTCTGCCACTTGCCTGCTCTGTGACCCTGGGCAAGTCATTTAGCTTACCTATGCCTCAGTTTCCTCATCTGTATAATGGGGATAGAGATTGTTTGAACTGAGCATAGTGTATATACTCCAAAACCTGGCACATACGAAACACTTAACAGATAGACTAGTTCTGCACAATTCCTCAGTCTAAAGGAAACGAAAACATTCCCCTGGATCCAGCATGAAATCTATTTAAATATCTTTTCCCAGGCACTTCGGTACCTTGAGGTGAAAAGTTTGAACAGCAGTTCCTGTTTTGTCATACATGAACTGACCCAGGAAAATTCCTTCTCCTTCGCACTCATCTCGGAGTCCCTAGAGAAAAAGACAAACACGATAAAGTCTAAGATCTTGCTTAAATTAATCAAAGCTCTTCCAGCATTACAGTAAAGATTCTCTGAATATTCGTTGAGCATCGATAAGGTTCATCAAATTAAGTGGCATAGCTCCTTGTGGGAGGGGAATAGGTCTACAAACTCTATTGCATTGTACTCTCCTAAGTGCTTAGCACAATTCTCTGCACACGGTATGCACTCAATAAATATCACTGTTTGACTGATTGGTTAATGATAATAATAATGTTGGTATTTGTTAAGCGCTTACTATGTGCAGAGCACTGTTCTAAGCGCTGGGGGAGATACAGGGTCATCAGGTTGTCCCACGTGAGGCTCACAGTTAATCCCCATTTTACAGATGAGGTAACTGAGGCACAGAGAAGTTAAGTGACTTGCCCAAGGTCACACAGCTGACAAGTGGCAGAGCTGGGATTCGAACCCATGACCGCTGACTCCCAAACCCAGGCTCTTTCCACTGCGATAAGTGCTTTGGAGTGCGATTTCAGAAGTGTGAAAGTAAAATGAACACGTCTATTACAAGCACATCTCCTCGAACAGGCCTTTCCTGACTAACCCTTCATTTCCTCCTCTCCCACTCCCTTCTGTGTCACCCTTGCACTAGAATTTCCACCCTTAATTCACCCTACCCTCTTTCAGCCCTACAGCACCTCTGTACATATCTGTAAATCAATTTATTTATTTACGTTAATGTCTGTCTCCCCCTCAAGACTGGAAGTTCATTATGGGCAGGCAACATGTCTACCAACTTTGTCATACTGTACTCTCCCAAGGGTTAGCAGAGCGTTCTGCACTCAGTAAGCGCTCGATTTTCATTCTCGGTAAATACAATTGACTGATTGACACTGGACAAGAAAACTTGAACGTAAATTGCAAAGTAAAAAAAAAAATGAATGGATTGTGCATATTTCCTAGTGGAGCGAACATTAATAGGGTCATTTTTAAATGAATGGAGGGGGACATATGTGCATATCTGTAATTTATGTATATTCATTCAAAAGTATTTATTGAGCGCTTACTATGTGCAGAGCACTGTACTAAGCTCTTGGAATGTACAAATCGGCAACAGATAGAGACAGTCCCTGCCCTTTGACAGGCTTACACTCTAATCACGGGCTTACAGTCTAATCTTAATGTCGGTCTCCCCCTCTAGACTGTAAGTTCATGTGGGCAGGGACTGTGTCTGTCTACTGTTCTATTTTACTCTCCAAGTGCTTAGTACAGTGCTCTGCATACAGTAAGTGCTCAATAAATACGATTGAATGAATGAATGACTAGGAACTAGTACATTTAGTCTTGATTTCTGTGGGGCTCTGAATTGGCCCGGGCGCCTGTTTAGTAGGGAAACAGTTTTTCCTAGTGGAAAGAGCATGGGCCTGGGAGAAAGAGATGTTGGGTTCTAAACCTGGATCCGCCACCTGTTTTCTGGGTGACCTTGGGGAAGTCACTTAACTTCTCTGGGCCTCACTTCCCTCATCTGCAAAATAAGGATTCAATACTTGTTCTCCCTCCTACTTAGGCTGGGGGCCCCATGTGGGACCTGATTATCTTGTATCTACCCCAGCACTTGGTACAGTGCTTGACAAACAGTAAGCGCTTAACGCATATTTTAATTTATTAAATTAATTAATGGTTGTTGCCGAGGTTGCTGGTGTCCCTGAAATCCCTTCCCTTGCTATCTACCTCCCTGAACTCTGAGGTCTGACCCAGGCCCCTAAGGAATGGGCAGAAGAAATGGCCCAAACCACAGCAACATTTTCCAGAAGTCTTCTCTCCTCAAAACACGTTCACTTCATGTAGACCAGTCCGTCTCCAGCCTCAAGGTACCTCTCTGCAGTCTTTCGATATTTACAAATTCCAGTGCTTAGTACAGTGCTCTGCACATAGTAAGCCCTTAATAAATGATGTAGCTACTTTATAATCCAGGTCAATGGCCTACGCGTCTTGGGATTCTTGTAGAAAAAAGAGAGAAAAAAGAATGATAGGAACAACAATGATTTGCATTGGTGTAAATGTGCATTTCATGAAGGCTGAAGAGCACTGGCAAGCAGCATGACTTAGTGGAAAGAGCACGGGCTTGGGAGTCAGAGCTCATGGGTTCTAATTCTAGATCTACCACTTGTCAGCTGTGTGACTTTGGGCAAGTCCCTTAACGTCTCTGTGCCTCAGTTACCTCATCTGTAAAATGGGGATTAAGACTGTGAGCCCCACATGGGACAACCTGATTACCTTTTTTCCCCCGCAGCGCTTAAACAGTGCTGACACTGTTAAGTAAGTGCTTAACAAATACCATTATTATTATTAAATGAGAATTATTGCCCCTCTTTCTACATGGAAAATTCAGTTGGAGGAAAGGCTCCAACTTGAGATGACTGATAGTGGCAAAGTCTAAAATGGACATGTTTCTCCTGTAGCCTGTATTTTTTTATGATATTCGGTATGACCTTACTATGTATCAGGCACAGTACTAAGCACTGGGGTAGATACAAACTCAGCATGTGTTCCAAATTACATTGAAGCCATAAGAGTCCTACATCACTCTAATGGACTTCTCCAAAGTAAATCTAACTCTCTTAGTAAATTCAGGCCCACAGGAGCCCACAAGCAGAGAAATCTCATTTCGAGAAAAGAATCAGAATAATAACGGCGGTGCGTGTTTTTTTCTCCCAGCATCGTGGCACCGTGTCCACGGCTGAAAAAGTTCTGCCTGGGAGAGAACGGTCTGATCCTCCTCCCTCTTCCCCGTTTCCTCTCCGTCAGAAATCAGGAAAGTTGCTCACGTAGATAGAAAAGTCCTTGGGAGCGCTGGTGATGTTCCCCGAAGGAGAGATCCTCTCCGAGATGTGTTCCAGAGTAACCGCCTTTGGGATGACCTTCCTGGCCAGCTTGATTATGGCGTGACCCTGAGGACCTGGAAATGCCCAGCAGTTCCCAGGATGCACAGCCGGCTGCAGACACAAGAGCCACAGGTCAGTCCGATTTTTCACCCTGGAGATCCCGCTCAGAACAAGCGCTTAGTACACAGTGCCTTGCACACGGTATGCGCTCCATAAAGACGATTGAATGGACACCCCAGAAGAGGTTGGAGATCGTGAAAGTCAAAATGCGATAGATGGGAATGAAGACTTTAAAATAACCAGAAGCAGTAATTAGAAATGGTTGACGGTCATTCCGTAATGGACATTGTCAAAGTCCAAAATGTCTTTCTGCTTGGGTCTCCTTCAGAAAGAGAAGGGAAGATTCAAAAATCACGTAAAACCAGGACAAATTCCTAAAAGGGGAATCAGAGATAAGCTGCGGTTATTTACGTCTTTACCTGAAGAATGACATCAGGAGGCATTTCATAATTTAGGAATCCTAGCCCATACCAATATAGCTTGGCTTTCTCATTTTTGTAGTTCTCAGAGGTTCCCGCTTCAACAATGGAGGCTCCTGAAATTTTAAAAATATGTGTTTTTGAGATGAGAAGAATGCTTTTCAGAGAGTTAAAAAAAACCCCTCTTTTTCTAATGGTAGGATAGAAAAAAGATGCCACTGAGGCAATTCGCAATCTCAGGTCAGAAAACTACAGGGATGTTCTAATTTCTTATCCTGACTACCATTTACCCTTTACTCTTTCATCGTCTTAAGCACGATCTCAAATTCTGGAATGTGGAAAACTTGGAAAACCCCGAGGGTGGACTTGCGAGTGCTAATTAGCGAATGAGGAATGTGATTTGTGGCTAATGAAGGAAAATATTTCATCTACAAGAATAGAACTAGGAGGTAAGGGATTCGTTCCCCAGGAGAATCCAAAGAACACTGTGGATTGCATGACTAGCAAACAAATTAATGTGAGGGTTACTAAGGTCTTCAGCAAACAATTCATTAAATGGTATTGCCTCCCTGATCGATTTTAAATATCAATTTTATGGCTTATTCATTCCATTCTAAAGGTTCTCTCTATTTCCATCCCACTCTTTGTGACTCTTCCAACAGGCTGTCAGAAAGAGTGACTCAAACCCCTCGAGTTTGGGTGAAACTTGGAGTACAACAAAAACCCACCACTTGGACGATTTCGATATCTGACTGAATGGAGGAAGTGGGAAAAAGAAGGAATAATGGAAAATATAACGTTTAGGGTAGAGGTTGTGCTAGGTGATTCCTACAGTTTGATGACCCTGCTGTAAGGCTGAATTTCCTCCAGAAAATTCAGAAGAGCTCGGATTCCTCACCTAGGCTCCGTCCCCATGGGGGTGAAGGGTACACTGCTCCTATGGAGTTGACCCGGAGGGGAACTTTTGTCCCCCAGATGTGGGGGCAGGATGAGCACCTGTCACTCTGCCCTGCCCCTTCGAGCTGCAAAAGATCAGATGGAACCAAGGGACCAAGATGGTGGCTCTAAGATGGTGGAAAGAGGAGGAAGATGATTGAGAGGATACCCCTAGTTTCTACTCCTCTCAGGAGGTCTGGAACTCTGCCCCCGTCCCTATCCCTCTGTATCCCTTGAGGGGCCAGGACAGAGCAGATGAGGAAAGCGAGTGGAAACTCCTCCTCACGAGGGTGTGGACAGGGGCCGGAGAACCCCTCACCCCCTGCCCTGTTCGTGCCTAGCTTCCGGCAGCAACCAGTTTCGGGGAGCACCTCCTTTGGTTGCGACCGCTTCCTCTTCCCTTCTCCCCCTTTCCCTTAATATTTCTCTCCTCTCTTCTTTATTCTTCTCTTCTCCATTCCCCTGCTCTTTGGCTTTCTTCACTCACACATTTTCCCACCCTGTCCATTCAGATTTCTGCTCCCAATTATCTGCCCGCTCGAAGTTCTGCCCCTATTCTCAAAATGAAAAATCGGGTGATCCGCTAGACCATGCTGCTGCCTCTGGATTAACTGGAAGGACTTTTCGGGCCATAAAGGACCTCTTCCAAAGGATGGAGAGGTTGATATGACACATAAACAGTGGCAAACTAACATTAAGCTGTGGCACTAAACTCAAAGTGTGTTAGGCTGGGAAACTCTCCAAAGGGAAAGGTGCCCCCCATATCACCCCAACTCATCTAAACGCATATCTTTATGGAGGGGAGCTTTCTGCAGAGGAAGAAAAAGAGGAGAAAACCGGGGAGAATCCAACAACTCATGATACTTATTGAGTGCTTACTGCGTGCAGAGGACTATACTGAACACTTGGGACAGTACAACAGAGTCGTACAGTACGACTCTGTTGAGACGTGTTCCCTGCCCACAGTGAGCTTACAATCTAGAGGAAGAAGAGAACAGAATAAAGGTAGAAATTCAGTGATCCTGACCTTGCTCCCTGGAAGACCAGCCTATTTTTGGAAAATAGTCCACCACGTAACATTCTTAACGGCGTATGCTTTCCCCTGCCCCAGTTTAAGACCATCAGTGTTTATACCATCACTATTTTGGGCTCTCTTTCTGTTTCTTTCTGTCAACGCATCTCTTTAGGCCATGAGGAGAGCCCGTTCCATCTCTGGGCCACCTCTGGTCCAACCCTAGGGGGTCCTCCAGGGGGTACCCCTTGAAAGGTTCTGAGGCAAGTAACATCCTTGCTCTGAAAGGGGGGATGGTGGAGAAGCTTGCTTTGTCACAGTTTAGTCACCCTCTGGAAAGGCAGCCTTTCGTCTTTTGCTCGTTCTCTGAAAATCTTTCTTAAAAATCTCAAGGATCAGTACACTGATGGCAATCATCTGTCATTGCTCCTGATTTTAACTTAAATAATTTCACCAATTGCAAGCGTGACAGTGGGGCATTTCCACTGTTATACCCCTTATTGGTACAGAGAATATTTGATCAGTGGTACTGAGTGCTTAACTACATGCAGAACTCTGTACTCAGGGGTTGAGAGAGTACACGATAAGCTCACAGTCCAGAGGGTATATTGAGTAGAACACTTTAAATGTTTCACAATATCTGGTCTTCTAAAGATTTTGACCTAAAGAGAAGTCAGATGACCCCCTTTCTGTTCTCTTCCTTCCTGGTTATCCACATGCACTTCTTAAAATAAGGTTTTAAGTTTTTACCATCGCGTGCAATTCTGGAAACCGGAGCATTTTCCAGGCACTGTGACTGGGGCCAGAAGTGCTGACTCGACTTCATCTCTTTATATTCTTGTACCTCAACTCAAGGTATTCAAGCCTAATACTCACCGGCCGATTTTAAGGCGTAGTCCGCCATTTCAACTTGATCTTCCCTCAGCTTTTTCAGTACATAGTTGACCATCTTTGACATTTCCTTTGACGGGAAGAAAAAACATATAAAACTACCCCAGAGAAAGTTATAAGAAGCTAAGAAAATAAAAAAGTGTTTTACTGACTCAGACCAGTGGTTCATCTTGCCCAGGATTCTGAGTCCAACAGTGACCTTGAGTTCAGAGGAAATATGATCGTTTCCCTCCTTGCTGTCCATCCTCCTGGTTAGGGAGTTTTTCCAATATCTCACTTTTCCTTCCAGTAGCCCATAGAAGCAGAGCGGCCTAGTGGAAAAAGCACGGGCCTTGGGGCCAGAAGACCTGAGTTCTAGTCTTGTTCTGCCACTTGGCTACCCTGTAACCCTGGGAAAGTCACTTAAACGTCTCTATGCCACAGTTACCTCATCTGTCAAATGGGGATTAAGACTGGGAGCCCCATGGGGGCACGGAATGTGTTCAACCAGATTATCTTGTATCTACCCCAGAGCTTCATACAGTGCCTGAAAAACAGTAAGCACCTAAAAATACCATTAATAAAAAATGAACCCCCCCCATCCTCAGGACTCTAACCACTTTTTTCCATCAATCATTGAGTGGCATTTATTGAGCACTCTTCCAAGTACTTAGAGCATTTGCTCAATGGGGGCAAGGAATGCATCAATTTGTTGTTGTACTGTACTCTCCCAAGTGCTTAGTACAGTGCTTTGCACACAGTCAGCACTGTCCTAAGTGCTTGGGAGAGCACAGCAGACAAGTGGCAAAGCTGGGATTAGAACCCAGATCATTGCTGTGTGACCTTGGGCAAATCACTTATCTTCTCTGGGCCTCAGTTTCCTTCTCTGTAAAATGGGAATTCAATATTTGTTCTCCCTTCTCCTGAGACTGTGAGCACCGGGTGGGACGGGGGACTGTGTCCAACTGGTTACCTTTTATCTACCCCATAGCTTAGACCAATGCTTGGAACAAGACAAGCACTGAACAGTGTGGCTCAGGGGAAAGAGCCTGGGCTTGGGAATCAGAGGTCATGGGTTCTAATCCCGGCTCTGCTATTTGTCAGCTGGGTGTCTGTGGGCAAGTCACTTCACTTCTCTGGGCCTCAGTTCCCTCATCTGTAAAATGGGGATTAAAACTGTGAGCCCACGTGGGACAACCTGATCACCCTATATCTCCCCCAGCGCTTAGAACAGTGCTCTGCACATAGTAAACACTTAGCAAATACCAACAAACAAATACCAACACAACAAACATCCTGTCCCACAATAGGGTTTACAGTCTTCATTCTCACTTTACAGATGAGGTAACTGAGGAACAGAGAAGTTAAGCCACTTGTCCAAGGTCAAGTGGACAAGCAGACACGTCACGGAGCCAAGATTAGAACCCAGGTCCTTCTGACTCCCAGGCCCATGTTCTATCCATTAGGTCACACAGCTTCTCTGTTGTCCTGCCCTTAGACATAAAGGGAACAGTCACCCTGTCCTGAGAAATCCTCTATTCCATGAGCCCCTGGGGATATAACAAGGCAAGCCAAGCTTGTTTGAATGGAGAAAGGTGAAAAGGTTTAAAAGGCCTTGACAAGTATGATTTACACAATGATTTCAACCTCAAAACTCATGGAAGAGACGTGGCGAGAGGGAATTCTGGTAAAGTGAAATCACGAATGGCTCCAGGCCCAACCCTTTTGTCGGTGGTATTTATTGAGGGCCTACTGGGTACTAAGCTCTTGGGAGAGTCAATACAACAGAGTTCGTAGACACATTTGCTGCTGGCAACGAGTTTACAACCTAGAGGACTGCAAGAATGCTTTCTTACCTTATCTGACACGGTTTCTCTTCCTTGACCTTCCCGAACATCTCCGTCAGCATGCAGGCTAAAGTTGTTTATTTCCTTCATCGCGTGGTTGAGCTCGGCCTTCAGTGTATTTATCTGTTCTTTGAGGGCTAGAATTTCACGGAGATTATTCTTCAAGTCGACAGTGCCCATCCTAGGTGAAAGAAGGGGAGAGGTGAGGGGTGTGAGCGTCCGGGTTTCTGGGTTTGGGGTGACAATGGGGAACCAAGCTAAAGTCCAAGTCGGAGATCCAACCGGCTACAGAGCCGTGAGGCCGGGCCTACTGCAGGAGACGCACCCAGCTTCTAGAACATCTTCTACCGGTCAGACCCAGCATCATCTGGCAGAGGAAGATGGCGATGCCTTGAAATGGCCGGCCGCTGACCAGTCCTGAGGCAGCATTTGCGGCTGGGCGGATAGGCGCCCGAGAATAAGGGGCGGGAGAAGAAAACCCCTGCAGCTGCCGGACAGAAAGCTGAAACAGAGCAGGGAGGGAAGATGGGATCCATCCTTTGAAGACTTAACGAAGCATGATGTCGAAGAGCGCATCATAGAGGTGGAAGGTCGGAGGGATTCTGTTGTCAAAACACCAGGCTGGAGGTTTGGATTCTGGCTCATCTTTAGTGTTTGGAACTTCCCCAGTGTTTAACACCGAGCTTGGCACGTTGTAAAAACTAAACAAATTGTAAATACTAAACCATAACCGACTACCAAGAATCGACCTGGAAACAGAAGGAGATCTCGCAGAACTCATTAGTGCAACAAGGATAGATTCACGCAGTGGACAGTGGAGTGTCGATCATAGACGCTTCAGTCAGGGTAGCACTCAGGGATAAGGTCTCCTCTTCTATAGCGTCATATATATGTATAAACACACACACACACACATATGCCCATGCACGTATATACACGTGCACATGTGGGCCGGAGGGGGGGTGTCTGTATATACATTCTCATCCCCTAAACTGTGAGCTCATTAGGGGCAGGGAAGGTATTTGGTAATTCTTCTGTATTATATTCTCCCAAGTGGTTAATACACAGTGATCTTGCTCCCTCCTATCTCACCTCACTATCTCCTACTACAACCCAACCCCCACAGTTCACTCCTCTAACGCTAACCTTCTCACTGTGACTCGGTCTCGTCCATCTCGCCACCGACATCTCGCCCACATCCTGCCTCTGGCCTGGAACGCCCTCCCTCCTCGATTCCGACAGAAGCTCTCCCCCATCTCCTCCAAAAGGCCTTCCCTAAGCCCCCTTTCCTCTTCTCCCACTCCTTTCTGCGTCACCCTGATTTGCTCCTTTTGTTCTTCCCCCTCCCAGCCCCTCTGTCTCCCCTTCCTCTAGACTGTAAATTCGTTTTGGGCAGGGAATGTGTCTGTTTATTGTTGTATTGTACTCTCCCTAGTGCTTAGTGCAGTGCTCTGCACACAGTAAATGCTCAATAAGTTTGATTGAATTGTAGTTGAATTGGATGCTCTGCACATAGACTCAATAAATACGATTGATGTAAATGTAGACATATTTCCTTGATTTTCAAGCCTGAACCTATCTAAAAGAGACACTATATTAATAAAAAAAAGATGGGTTAGTGGCATACCATGGATAAATGCCAAATATGTTCTTGAATGATGATAAAGAACGGTCACAAGCCTTCTAAGTAGAAGGTAAAGCTACTCTAAAGTATTGTCTGGAGTGGTGCCTTGGAGAGTTTACTTCCACACATGGAGATGTAGAGAGTGTATAACTTTGGGGAGAGTAGTTCTCTTCAGGTGGCTCTTTTTTCTTCATTGTTTAAGTGGGAATATTTATCAAACTGAGAGATGATACATAAAAAACTCACATCAAAATCAAAGAAGCAGCGTGGCTAGAGAGAACATGGGCCTGAGAGTCAGTGGACCTAGATTCTAATCCCAACTCTGCCATTTGCCAGTTGTTTGACCTTGAGCAAGTCACTAACTTCTGTGTGCCTCAGGCTCCTCAACTGTAAAATTGGGATTCAGTATCAATTTTCCCATTTGCTTAAACTGTGAGCCCCATATGGGACAGGGACTGTGTCTAACCTGATTAACTTGTATCTGCCCCAGGGCTAAGAACAGGGCTTGACTTTTGCAAAGTCATCATTGTTATTATTATTATTCATAAGCAAATAGATTATGAGAAGCAGCATGGTGTAGTGGATAGAGCACGGGCCTAGGAGTCAGAATGCCATGGGTTCTAATCCTGGCTCTGCCATTTGTCTGTCGTGTCACTTTGGGCAAATCACTTCATTTCTCTGTGCCTAAGTTACCTCACCTGTAAAATGGGGATTGAGACTGTGATCTCCACATGGGACAGGGATTGGGTCCAATCCGACTTGTTTTAATCCACCCCAGTGTTTAGTACGGTGCCAAGTACATAGTAAGCACTTAGCAAATATCGTAATAATAACTAGTATTTTCACAGACCTATTCAATAAACATATTCAATGGACTTATGATCAGGCTGTATCTGATCTGCTTATATAGTATCTACCCCAGTGATTGCCACATAGTAAATGCTTAACAAATAGCACCATTATTATTATTGTCATTATTAATATCAATTCTCATATTCTTTGACTAAAAGTTGGTCAATACTGCAGGCTGTTACAATTATGAAGGAATCTAATTCTCATTCTGTGCTGTTACCTAGTCAGATCGTCTATACTTGTTTATAAATCTATCAATGCAAAAAATGCTAGCTCTTCAGGAAATCTGAGGGTTTAGCATTGCCATTTAAATGATCATAAACTTAATGTGTATGAAACATTCCCACACCACCACCGAGCTTATCTGTAAATTCAATTGAATTGAGCAGAAAAATACCAAAAGTTTGGAGATCAAAACCTTCTTTGTCTTTTTAAAGTCTGGTATCTTTACATGGAGAACATAAGGAGAGATGGCCGAGATATATTTTGGTTTAGATAAAGGTATGAGGGTTTAGTACCGGTGTTTCATCATTAAAACTATATATTTATTTCGAGTGACAAAAAAGACAGAGCCCTTTAACAAAGCAAGGAGTCATAATCAGGTCAGGAAAATATTACTTGCCTTAGGCGCTCCTGATGTCCTTTCGAATCTCGACCTCTGACCTACAGGAAGAGAGTAGCAAAGCAGAAATTCTAAGTTCTGCCCTTTCAGAAAACTGCTCATCCAAAACGAATGCCTTTTCCTACGAAGCTACCAAAGAGCGAAAACACGGCAGACATTATGTGCCTGCCTCCTCCTCTTGACCGTGAGCTCGTTATGGGCAGGGAACCTGTCTGCTACGTCTGTTGACTCGTACTCCCCCAAGTTCTTAGTACAATGCTCTGCACATAGTGAGAACTCCGGAAATACCATTGACTGATGCCTCTTACTCTCTCCTTTGGAATATCATTAAGCTGACCGCAGCAGCGGAGGCAGAGCTGGGAGAAGTAGCAGCAAGCAATCTGGCCACAACTTCCTTTGTCCCTAACCCTCTCTCGCAGCTGGAGAGGGGTACGCTCCTCTGCCCCCTCAGAACAGGTGACTGGTGGGAAGCTGGTTGCTCGTCGGAGACTAAGCCAAGCGGGGATGAATATTTAGTTATAAACCTCATCACTAGGTGGTGGATTTCACTAGAAAATATGGTGCAGGGAATCCATTTTTGTCTGTTCCTTTATGCTTTCTTTATTCACACATTCCCTTCCCCTCGTCTGCTGGTCCCTTTCCTTGGGTGCACTAAGAATGAGTAAAAAGCAGCGTGGTTCAGTGGAAAGAGCATGGGCTTTGGAGTCAGGGCTCATGAGTTCGAATCCCAGCTCTGCCACTTGGCGGCTGTGTGATTGTGGGCAAGTCACTTAACTTCTCTGTGCCTCAGTTCCCTCATCTGTAAAATGGGGATTAAGACTGTGAGCCCCACGTGGGACAACCTGATTCCCCTATGTCTACCCCAGCGCTTAGAACAGTGCTCGGCACATAGTAAGCGCTTAACAAATACCAACATTAAAAAGTATCTCTGAAATGAACTCTCTCCCAAATTTGATTGATCTTTTAGCAGATGGCAACTCAATGTCCCATTTGGATTAATAAATACTTTGCTCCTGGAAAATATTTTACTAAATTAGGAACAGTGTAAATTTTCTTTTTGGAAAATGGAGTAAAGCAAAAACTCATCACTGAATGGTACCGTCAGAGATTTTGGCGGGGGAGGTTGGGATTATGCCTACCAACTCCTTTGTCCTGTATTTTTCCAAGTGCTTAGTAGAGTGCTCTTCTACAGAATAAATGCTCAATGAATACAAATGATGGATTGTTTGGAAACAGGAAAGGGAGAGTGGAAAGGTTGGGACTCACTTCTGCCTTTTCAGGGTTGGGTTTTTTTTAAATTAATGATATTTATTAAGCCCTTACTAGGTGCCAGGTACTGTACTAAGCCCTGGGGTAGATACAAGCTAAGCAGGTTTGAATCAGGTCCTGTCCCACATAGGGGTCACAGTCTTAATCCCCATTTTACAGATTAGGGAACAGAGGCAGAAATTAAGTGCCTTGCCCAAGGTCACACAGCATAGGGTGTGTGAGGTTGCCAAGCACGCCTTCTCCTAAGAGTGTAAAGGGAAAAGACACTCCTTTCTACATCTTCCCACACTCTCCCTTCCAGCCTGCTTTATATCTGGATGGAGGAGGGAAGAGGGTAGCCTAGTGGCAAGATCATAGTCCTGAGAGTCAGAGGACAGGGGTTCTAATCCCTGCTCTGCCGCTTGCCTGCTCTGTGACTTCGGGCAAATCACTTAACTTCTCTGGGCCTCAGTTACCTCATCTATATAATGAGGATTAAAGATCTATTCTCTTCCTGCTTGAATTGAGAGCCCCATGTGGGACAGGAACTATGTCTGACCTGATTTTGTCTAACCCTAATGCTAAGTACAGTGCTTGGCACATAATCAGCACTTAATGAATACCAACCTGACTGTATTTTATCTACCGCAGCCCTTAGAGCAGTGCTTGACACATAATAAGTGCTAACAAATACCATAAAAAACCCCACAACTATTATTACAGTGCCTAGGACTTAGGACGTGCTTAACAAATACTTCAATTATTATTACAGTGCTTGGAATGTAAAAATGCTTAACGAATACCACTATTTTAATTATTATTGCTGTTATACTTATTAATAAGTTCCTAACACTTTAGCTGCATGTGTAGAGGAAATATAGTTATGCTCACCTCTAAAAGAGAACGAAGGACCATCTGATGGATAACCCAAACTGCCAGCTATAGTCACCTGACAGCTCCTTCCTGTGCCTGCCTCCTTTTTGACAGTAGCATAATTCAGGAAATTAAATGGTGTGCGGTCACAGTTACAAGGTGACGTGAAAGGAATGGAGAGTGTGAGCTGGCACGTAATGGGAGAAGAGCGTGGAGAGGTAAAAGGAGAATTGATGACTGCCTTAAAGGATGATGTCTGATGTGGAGATGAATGAATAACAACTGGAAGTGTTTGAGGAGCAGGCAGAGATGTGTCGAATGATGTTTTAAAAACATGATCTGAGCGGCAGAGCGATGAATGGATCGGATAGGATCAAGGCTGGAAGCAGGGAGGCCGTGGGGAGGCTGATATGAATGTCAAATAAGGATATGAGGAACTCCTGGACCAGGCTAATGGTCTTTTGTATGGAGAGGAAGTAGGGCTTCTGGGAAATGCTTTATAGGGGAACTAATAAACTTTAACAACGGTCTGCGTGTGAGAACTGCGAGTGAAAGATCACGGATAATGCCTAGGTTGTAAGCTTCGGAAGGAGGATGGTGCTGTCACCCATGAGGGCAAAGTCAGCTAGAGGAGAGGATGGGGAGATTTTGACATTTGACCTTCATGTTCTGGAAGAGTATCCATTTAGAGATGTCTCGAAGGCATGGAGAAATGTGAGGCTACAGATGGGGAGAGAGATCCGAGCCGGTGAGATTGATTTATCTTGATTTACCCTCTAGACCATAATTGCTTTGGACAGAGGACACGTCTACCAACTCTGTTATAGTGTACACTCCCTAGTACTTATGTAAAGTATGGTGCTTTACACACACTGAGCACTAAATAAATGTTATTGATTGATTGACTGAAGAGTCATTCCCAAAGAGATGGTTAACGGATGAGATTCCCGGGGGAGTATAAAGTGAAAACGATAGGGGATCCGGAAGAGCACGCTGAGGGATACCCATTGTTAAGGGGTGAGAGGTGGAAGAGGAGTTGGGAAAGGAGACTGAAAACCAAGAGAGAATTATGTTGAAGGGACCGAGATTAGTGTTAACAGGAAGGAATGGCCTACTGAATTTAAAGGACGCTGAGAGGACTCAAGATAACTTTAGCTTTGGCGAGGAGGACGTCATTGGTAACCTCGGAGAGAGAAGTCCTAACGGATTACCAGAGGCAGAAACGAGATTTTAGAGGGTCAAGAAGGGTGTTGGAAGAGAGGAAGTACAGGCAATGGATGTGTCTTACTCATTCCGGGAGTTTGGACAGGAAAGGGAGCGGGGAAATGGAAGGCACGGTGGGATGGCTGGCAGCCTTAGTTTTCATAGGGGGAGTAAAGAATTTTTCAAGGCAGAGGGAAAAGAACTCTCAAAGAGTGAACAATTGAAGATGGCGGTTAGGGAGGGAAGAAGGGTAGAAGCAACTGTTTGTAGGTGAGAGGGGGTGGGATCAGAGGAACAGGTAGCAGAGCTAGATTTTGAAAGCAGGGAGGAGATTGATTCATTCAGCCGTTATTTATTGAGCGCTTACTGTGTGCAGAGCACTATACTAAGCGCTTTCTCTTATGTATCACCCTAAAGCACACGTGATTCTAAAATTAGAAATTTAGGGTTACAGTGTGAATATCACCTGGTTTTGGTACAGTTTAAAGCCGTAGTCTGCAAGAACATCATAGAGTTCCAGAGTATTCTGTGAAATTCTTGTTTCTTTGAGCCACTCCTTGTTGTAAAATCCTGTCAGAGAAAACAACAATTAATCCCTTAACTGAAAGGTTATACATCTTTGAACAATTTTTAAATTTTGTTTACGATTTAGTGGGTTGAAGACCGATTACATAGGTGGAAGGTAAGCTTACTGGGGATAGGAAATGTGTCTACTAACTCTTATATTGTACTCTCCCAAGTGGTTAGTACTGTGCTCTGCACACAATAAGCGCTCAATAAATACGATCGATGATGACGGACAAATGCCATAAAAAATTACCTGAAAGAAGTAGAATCAGTAGGAGTACCACAGTTGTGATGATCTTCCAGATTTTCCTGAAGAATAAAGCCGAACGACGTAAAATAATTATTCAGAAACTTACTAAATTGAGTAACAATTCCCTCTAGGGACTTGGCTCACCAAATTTCGAATAAGCAAAGCTAAAACACTGCAGCTAAAAGCTGCATCCTCCAGCTTCCTCCTCATCTCTCTCAAACTATTCCTGTCCAAACTTCTCAAATGGCTTGTCGATGTCTGCCGCCTCCTCTTTCTCTCCTCCGGCTCCTTGCTTGACCCTCTACAGTTGGGCCCGTGGCCCGCACTCAGCTGCACTGATGACCTCCTCTTAGCCAAATCTAATGAACTTTACTCTGCCTCGGTGTTCCTTGACCTCCCGGCGGTCTTGGAGATTATGGACCCCACCCACTTCTTCTGGAAACACTATCTAACCTCGGTTTCTTTGACGCTGACCTCTTCTGGCTCTCCTCCTCCCTCTCAAGTCGCTCATTCTCCATCTCGTTGCTAACTCTTCCTCTATCTCACACATCGTAACTGCTGGTGTTCCTCGAGACTCTGGCCCGGCTCATCTTCTACTCTCAATCTACACTCTCGGCCTTGGGGAGCTCATCGGCTCTCGCTACCAACTCTACATGGACGATGCTCAAATTTACATCACTAGCTACAGCCACTCTACATCCCGAAAATTGGGGATTTTCTCCTGGCTCCAGGGCATCTCGACATGGATGTTCCTTCTTTTTTTTTTTTAAAAAAAAAGGCATTTGTTAAGTGCGTACTATGTTCGAGATAGTGTATTAAACACTAGGGTAGATACGAGATAATCAGGTTGGACACAGTCAACGTCCCACGTGAGGCTTTCCGTCTTAATCCCCATTTTATCATTATTGTTATTAATGAATAATTATTTGTTAAGCACTATGTTCATTCATTCAATAGTATTTCTTGCCATTTATCATATTTATTACACATTAATACTACGTGCCAGGCACTGAATGCTGTGGTGGATACAAGCTAATCGGGTTGGACACGGTCCCTGTCAATTATTCAATCATTCATTCGTGCAATCGTATTTATTGAGTGCCTACGGTGTGCAGAGCACTGTACTAAATCCTTGGGAAAGCACAACACAATAAGCAGTGACATTCCCGCATGGGCCTCATCGTCCTAATCCCCGTTTTACAGTTGAAGGAACTGAGGCAGAAAGAAGTGAAGCGACTTGCCCAAGACCACACAGCAGACAAGAGGCGGGGTCAGGATTAGAACCCAAGACCTTCCGACTCCAAGGCCCATGCTCTATCCACTAAGCCATGCCGCTTGAGGTACAGAGAAGTTGAGTGACTTGACCAAAGTCACACAGCAGCCAAGTGGCAGAGTCAGGATTAGAACCCAGGTCCTCAGACAGGGTCCCTGCTCTTTCCGTTAGGCCACGCTGCTCCTCTGTTTCTTAGAGTTCTAATTCACTGGGCCTCATTCTTGCTTCTTGCTCATACTCCCCCTCCTGCCTGGAACCCCACGACCTTCTCATCCAGCGCACTACATTCACAGTAGGTGACCCGATAAATATTTTTTCCTGATTGATCCCATTTTCCACAATTCATCAAACAGAGAAGAACCAAAGTAGTTATCTCTCCATAAACAGATCATCCAGGCTTCCGAATTTACCTTTGCTTTTGATTACTTGGACAATTCGAAAAGTCACATTTGCATTCTCAGGCTAACGTATCTTGATGATTCAGGCCAGATCCCCCACCAAGATTTTATGAGTTCCGTTATCCTGATGTTCGCATTTGTAGACTCCAGGGTCAGGGAGGGGAAAGGAAGGAAGAAAAGCAACAGCTATTGGAATCCAGCCACGCGACTCCATTTGGAGAACATCATTTTAAAGGGAAGGACAATACTGACCCGGTGATTTGGCAAAACAGGATTTTCTAGTTTGGTACCTAACCTTTGAGTAAGGAGTACATCGGCACCTACCGTGGTGGGTTGAGATTTTGAACTTCAGGCTGCTGGTCAGCTCTGCTCGTTCCACTTTTGGCTTCTTCAGAGGGAATCCCCGAAAACCTGGCATTTCTTCTCAGATTTAGCCTTGCACTCATTTGTCACCCACTGAGTAACCAGAACTGGGAGAATTTAGTTTGTCACTTGCGCTCTATTAAACCATTACCTAGAAAACTTGAAGTGATTCATAACTGAAACGGTTGGTAAAAAGTGTACCTGTTACCCTGAGAGAAAAGATGGGAGAAATCCAAGCTTGGGCTTCACCGGACATGCTGCCCTTCCCCCTTCGGCCGCATCACAATCACACATCATAATGGAACCAAGAACTCATCACCCCGCCTAGTAACTAGCTACTTTCCCCAGACTCCACTTTTTCCTTGACGGGTACTTTCGCTTTCACGAGGACGGCCAAGAGTTTATTTGAAATGGAAACTACTTTCTTACTTTACTTTGAGTTAAGCAAAAACCTAGGATGAAATAAATGAAGCCAATTGGTGCCCGTATAGGGTAAATGTAGCCTCACGCTGAAAATTTTTAATCAAATGCACTTGTATTTTGAGTTTTAACAATACTTGGCTCACTGACTACCCGGTTAAAGTTATTGCTATTATATATCAATTATGAATATATTATAATAATAGCAATAACTAGTATTTGTTAAGCGCTTCCTATGTGCCAAGCACTGTACTAAGCACTGGTGTAGATACAGGATAATCAGGTTAAATGCAGTCCCAGCCACCTAAGCTCAGGCCCAAGGGAGAGGGAGAACAGATATTGATTCTCCATTTTTGAGAGGAGGAAACCGTAGCCCAGGAAAATTAATGCATTCAGTCATTCAACCGTATTCATTGAGCGCTTACTGTGTGCAGACCACTGCATTAAGCACTTGGGAGAGTATCCCAGCTCTGCCACTTGTCAGCTGTCTGACTGTGGGCAAGTCACTTTACTTCTCTGGGCCTCAGTTCCCTCATCTGTAAAATGGGGATTAACTGTGAGCCTCATGTGGGACAACCTGATTACCCTGTATCTACCTCAGCGCTTAGAACAGTGCTCTGCACATAGTAAGCGCTTAACAAATACCAACATTATTATTATTATTAGAGTATAACAATAAACCGACACCTTCGCTTCCCACAACGAGCTTACGATGTAGGGGGGAGAGAGAGAGACTGTAATATAAACAAATAAACCACAGATATGAACATAAATGCTGTGGAGCTGGGAGGGGGGGATGAATAAAAGGAGCAAGTCAGGGTGACACAGAAGGGAGTGGAAGAAAGGGAAAAGAGGGCTAAGTCAAGGAAGGCCTCTGGGAGGAGATGGGCCTTCAATAAGGCTTTGAAGGAGAGGAGAGTAATTGCCTGTCAGATACGAAGAGGGAGGGCGATCCAGGCCAGAGGCAGGATGCGGACGAGAAGTCGGCGGCGAGATGGACGAGATCGAGGCACAGTGAGAAGGTTGCCATTAGAGGAGCGAGGTGGGCGGGCTGGGTCGTAACAAGGAGGGTAGCGAGGCGAGGTGGGAGGGGGCAAGGTGATTGGGTTTAAAGCCAATGGTGAGGAGTTTTTATTTTATGCGGAGGTGGATGGGCAACCCCTGGAGTCTCTTGAGGAGTGGGGAAACGCACCCTGAACGTTTCTGTAGAAAAATGATCTGGGCAGTAGAGTGAAGTACGGACTTAAGTGGGGAGAGACGGGAGGCAGAGAGCCAGCAAGGAGGCCGATACAACAATCGAGGAGGAATAAGATAAGTGATCGTACTAACGTGGCATTAGTTTGGATGGAGAGGAAAGGGTAATAATAATGTTGGTATTTGTTAAGCGCTTACTATGTGCAGAGCACCGTTCTAAGCGCCGGGGTAGATTCAGGGTAATCAGGTTGTCCCACGTGAGGCTCACAGTCAATCTCCATTTTACAGATGAGGGAACTGAGGCACAGAGAAGTTAAGTGACTCGCCCACAGTCACACAGCTGACAAGGGGCAGAGCCGGGAGTCGAACCCCTGACCTCTGACTCCCAAGCCCACGCTCTTCCCACTGAGCCACGCTGCTTCTCAAGATTTTAGCGATGCTGTGAAGGCGGGACTGACCGGATTTAATGATGGATTGAATATGTGGGCTGAATGAGAGAGAGGAGTCAAGGATAATTCGAAGGTTACGGGCTCATGAGACAAGAAGGATGGTGGTGCCTAAGTTAAGTGACTTGCCTAAGGCAATTTAATACTAAAACGTTTTTTAATCACAAAGAAACACCAAATGCTAACCGTCTCTCTCAGCCTGAGAGAAAAGGACAATAAGAGTAAACTAAATTTGGTTTTTATTAAGTGCTATGTGCCAAGCAGTGTACGAAGCGCAATGGCAGGTATGAGATGAAAATCAGATTGGACACTTCATTCATTCGGTCATATTAATAAGCGTTTACTGTGTGCAAAGCACTGTAATAAGTGCTTGGGGTTATACAGTATAACGACAAACAGACACATTCCACAGTCTCTATCCCACATGTGGCTCATAGTCCGAGGAGGAGGGAGAATACGCCGTTTTACGATGAGGAAACTGAGGCACAAAAGAAGTTGACAGACATGCCCAAGATCACGCAGCGGGCAACTGGCAAGACTGAAGCGGAATCGGAACCCAGGTCCGTGGACTCAAGTTTGTGTGTGCTCTTTCCCCTTGGCCGCCCTGTGGACAGAGAAAACGGGGAATAAGGAGAGGGAGACAGATAAGGTAGTGGAAGATTGAGGGTGATGGCATATAACCTCCACACTCCTAGGCAGACACGGACATGCTAACCCGCAGGGAAACAAAGACGTGCAGTCCCCCGTGAACACAGGGACCCAAATAAGTAAACTACTCGTTATCGTATTTCGGGACCCTCCGCTGCCTCCCATTCGACTCTGCCATCAAGATACTCTCTGCCGATGCCACGTGGAGCTCCCCGTTGACGGGACCCAGGCAGGAGCCACATCCTCCCGCGGTCCCGGAACGCCCTCCCTCCTCACCTCCGACAATCTAATTCTCTTCCCTTCTTCAAATCCCTACTTAGAGCTCTCCTCCTCCAAGAGACCTTCCCAGACTGAGCTCCCCTTTTCCCTCTGCTCCCCCCTCTTCCCTCTGCTCCCTCTACCCCCAGCTTCACCTCTCCTCAGCTAAGCCCTCTCTTCCCCCCTTTCCCTCTGCTCCTCCCCCTCTCCCTTCCCCTCCCTTCAGCACCGTACTCGTCCGCTCACCTGTATATATTTTCATCACCCTATTTATTTTGTTAATGAGATGTGCATCACCTTGATTCTATTTATTTGCTATTGTTTTAATGAGATGTTCATCCCCTCGATTCTATTTATTGCTATTGTTCTTGTCTGTCCGTCTCCCCCCATTAGACCGTAAGCCCGTCAAAGGGCAGGGACTGTCTCTATCTGTTACCGATTTGTCCATTCCAAGCGCTTAGTACAGTGCTCTGCACCTAGTAAGCGCTCAATAAATACTATTGAATGAATGAATGAAAAGAAGCTGCTGGAGAGGAGAATGGCGTTCGGCATTTTTAGATGTTCCTTTAATGCGACCTCCCACTCATCCTTTGAAGCCTTCCTTTATTCCTTCATTCAGTCGAATTTATTGAACTGAGTGCAGAGCGCTGTTCTAAGGGCTTGGGTGAGTGCGATACAACAATAAACAGATACATTCCCTGCCACAAGTGAACTTACAGCCTAGGGAACGGTGAGAAGAGAGAACCTGGTTCTGCTTCTGGAGCCACTAGAAACTTCTCAGAGTCGAAGCTGCCCAGGCAGCTGGATAACTCCCTGCTGGGCCCTCGACAGAGACGTCGTTTAGGGAGCTTGACGGAGCTGTAGGCTACAGGGACAGTTTTACTTCTCGCCTCCTCCAGCTCCGCTGCCCTCCAGGAGTTCCGGCCTCGTCAGAGACCCCAGCTGGAGCAAGAGGGGATGCTATCATCCCTACCGAAATAATCGCTCCAAACCTGTCAGCAAGGAGGCTGATGCGGAAATCGAGGCGGCATAAAATAAGAGCCTGGATTAACGTGGAAGTTTGGATGGAGAGGAAAGGGTGGATTTTAGCAATGTCGTGAAGGAATCCAATCCAATTCTCCCCCTTCCCCATTGAGTCTGGGGAGTGGATATCAAGGCCTCTTCTAGAGAAACCAGTACCTTTGAGCCATTTGCACGTATCCCAAGCTTCACATAGAACACCCTTAATTCTCTCATTCATTCATTCAGTCGTATCTATCGAGCGCTTACTGTGTGCAGAGCACTGTACTAAGCGCTTGGAATGGACGATTCGGCGACAGATAGAGACCATCCCTGCCCGATGACGGGCTCACGGTCTAAACGGGGGAGACGGACGGCAGAGCGAAACAGAACGAAACGGAAACAAGACAACGTCATCAAGGTAAATAGAATCAAGGGGATGCGCACCTCATTAGCAAAATAAATAGGGTAATAAATCATATATTCAAATGAGTACAATGCTGAGGGGAGGGGAGGGGGAGCAGAGGGAAAGGGGAGGCTCAGTCTGGGAAGGCCTCTTGGAGGAGGTGAGCTCTCAGTAGGGCTTTGAAGAGGGGAAGACAGTTCAAAAATACGGAACGCTTCACAGATTTGCCACGAACACTGCTCACCTCCACAAAGATGATTTTCTCCGTGAACACTTTCATAGGTTAACCTCCTTCCTACTTTCTGACGGTCCACTGTCTCCAACGACTTCACCATTCACATATTCTCTGTAACCCTTAAGCGTGTGTTTCCTGGATACCTGGGAGTCAGAGGTCATGGGTTCGAATCCCGCCTCTGCCACTCGTCAGCTGTGTGACTGTGGGCAAGTCACTTCACTTCTCTGGGCCTCGGTTACCTCATCTGTAAAATGGGCATTTAGATCGTGAGCCTCACGTGGGACAACCTGATGACCCTGTATCTCCCCCAGCGCTTAGAACAGTGCTCTGCACATAGTAAGTGCTTAAAAAATACCAACATTGCTATTACCCCTCATTTCCCAGCTCAACCCTCCTGGACAGATAGAGAGTGTGTAAAACTGTTTGCCTCAGGGTTTCTTAAGCTTCCTCACCCCTCCTTCCAATGGGGCTCAGTGCCTTGAGGAGGAGGGGGTATTCAATCAATCGGTCGATCCCATCTGTGCTATTTACCGAGTGCCGACTGTGTGCAGAGCACTGTGCTAGGCGTTTGGGAGAGTACGATACGATGTTGTTGCCCGCAAGGAGCTTACAGTCTTCGGGGGAGACAGACGTTAAAATAAATTATGGGCGGGGGAAGTAGCAGAGCGTAAGGAAATGTACGTAAGTGTTGCGGGGCTAGAGTGAGTATCAGAAATGCTCGAAGGGGCACCCAGCGACAGAGAAGGAGCAATGGGCAGGAGAAACGAGGACTTCGTCATGGGAGGCGGGTCCGCCCTTTCCTCTCCACCCAAACGGCTACCTTACTGCCACGGGCTCTCGTAATATCCCGGCTAGACTACCGTGTCAGCCTGCTCTCTGATCTCCCTTCCTCCTCTCTCGTCCCGCTCCGGTCTATTCTTCACTCCGCTGCCCGACTCATCTTCCTGCAGAGACGCTCTGGGCCCGTCACTCCCCTTCTTAAAAACCTCCAGTGGTTGCCTATCGACCTCCACACAAAACAAAAACTCCTCACTCTAGGCTTCGAGGCTCTCCGTCACCTTGCCCCTTCCTACTTCTCCTCCCTTCTCTCTTTCCACCGCCCGCCCCGCACGCTCCGCTCCTCCGCCCCTCACCTCCTCACCGTCCCCCGGTCTCGCCTAGCCCGCCGTCGACCCCCGGGCCGCGTCCTCCCGCGGTCCCGGAATAGGAAAATTTTCCGCTGCCACGTGATGCTTGGTTCCTAACTGATCCCCAGGGAGAGAGAAATGTCACCTCCCACCTGGTCTTTCACCGGTTAAAACTATGAAGGGGCCTTGGAGCAAGGAAATCTTGGGCCCCGGATAACCCGAGGACGTGAAGACCCGCGGCCCCGCGCTGTTGCCAAAATCATCCTGGCGGCGCCCTCATTTAACACACATTTATTCTCTCCTTCAACCTGTTCTCAAACTTGCACCTTCTGTTCACCTTTTCATTCATTCAATAGTATTTACTGAGCGCTCGCTATGTGCAGAGCACTGTACTAGGCGCTTGGAATGGACAAATCGGTAACAGGTAGAGACAGTCACTTTCCCTCACCTGAGGCAGTTGAAACTGGGTCCAGGGACTCTCCGTGCATGCTTTTTTTAAAAATGGTACTTGTTAAGTGCTCACTATATACGAGGCACTGTACTAAGCGCTGGGATAGAGACAAGACAATTGGGTTGGACATGGGGCTCACAATCTTAATCCTCATTTTACAGATGAGGTAACAGAAGCACAGAGAAGTTAAGTGATTTGCCCAAGGTCACGCAGCAGACAAGCGGCAGCACCGGGATTAGAACTCACATCCCCAGGCTCCCAGGCCGGGGCCGTTCCCATTAGGCCGCGCCGCTTCCTTTACCGCTCGGGTTGAGAGATCGTCAAGTTCCCCATCCAGGACCTTCACGGCCGCCTGTAGCCTCGCTGACCATCCGTGCATTAGGTGGAGTTGGCGGATAAAGGGATAGTTTGATGGAGGGTGGTTCTGTCCCGAAAGAAGGGGGCCTTCTTGAAGCTCCAGCGGCTGGGGGGTACCGGACACGCCACCATCCTTTGCTATTCAACGGAAGAGCAGAATTTCCATCCGGAGGTTAACGGCTCCTTCTGCGACTCGACCCGAACACTTCATTCCTCTCTCACCAACCTACTCTCTGGACTTCGATCTCGTCTACCTCGCTGCCGGAACCTTGCCCACATTCTCCCTCCGGCACGGAATCCCCTCCTCGTTCAGATCTGGCAGTCCGTCACTCTCCCCGCCTTCAAAGCCTTACTGAAATTACACCTCTATTCATTCATTCATTCATTCATTCATTCATTCAATAATATTTATTGAGCGCTTACTATGTGCAGAGCACTGTACTAAGCGCTTGGAATGTACAAATCGGCAACAGATAGAGACAGTCCCTGCCCTCTGACGGGCTTACGGTCTAATCGGGGGAGACAGGCAGACAAAAACAATGGCAATAAATAGAGTCAAGGGGAAGAACATCTCATTAAAACAATGGCAAATAGAATCAGGGTGATGTACATCTCATCAAACAAAATAAATAGGGTGATGAAGATATATACAGTCGAGCGGACGAGTACGGTGCCGAGGGGGTGGGACGGGAGAGGGGGAGGAGGAGAGGGAAAGGGGGGAGAAGAGGGTTTAGCTGTGGAGAGGTGAAGGGGGGGTAGAGGGAGCAGAGGGAAAAAGGGGGGAGCTCAGTCTGGGAAGGCCTCTTGGAGGAGGTGAGCTTTAAATAGGGATTTGAAGAGGGGAAGAGAATCAGTTGGGTGGAGGTGAGGAAGGAGGGCATTCCGGGACCGCGGGAGGACGCGGCCCGGGGGTCGACGGCGGGCTAGGCGAGACCGGGGGACGGTGAGGAGGTGAGGGGCGGAGGAGCGGAGCGTGCGGGGCGGGCGGTGGAAAGAGAGAAGGGAGGAGAAGTAGGAAGGGGCAAGGTGACGGAGAGCCTCGAAGCCTAGAGTGAGGAGTTTTTGTTTTGTGTGGAGGTCGATAGGCAACCACTGGAGGTTTTTAAGAAGGGGAGTGACGGGCCCAGAGCGTCTCTGCAGGAAGATGAGTCGGGCAGCGGAGTGAAGAATAGACCGGAGCGGGACGAGAGAGGAGGAAGGGAGATCAGAGAGCAGGCTGACACGGTAGTCTAGCCGGGATATTACGAGAGCCCGTGGCAGTAAGGTAGCCGTTTGGGTGGAGAGGAAAGGGCGGACCCGCCTCCCATGACGAAGTCCTCGTTTCTCCTGCCCAATGCACGGACTGGAGCAATTTCCATCTCCCCAAGAACTAAAACCAAAGGCTTTGGATGAAGGAGCAGTGTGGCCTAGTGGAGAGACCTCAAGATGGGAAGTCACCAATCCTGGGCTCTAATCCTGACTCTTCCCCCTGCCTGCTGTAGGACCTTTGGCACCTCCCTGTAAAAATGCCACCGATCGACGGAGTCCAACCCGATTTGCTTGTATCCACCCCAGCGCTTAGTAAAGTGCCTGGCACAAAGTAAGCGCTTAACAAATACAATCGTTACTATTATTAGAGAAGCATCGCGGCTCAGTGGAAAGAGCACGGGCTTGGGAGTCAGAGGTTGTGGGTTCTAATCCCGCCTCCTCCACTTATCAACTGGGTGACTGTGGGCAAGTCACTTCACTTCTCTGGGCCTCAGCTACTTCATCTGTCAAATGGGGATGAAGACTGCGAGCCGCACGTGGGACAACCCGATTGCCTTGTATCTCCCCCAGTGCTTAGAACGGTGCTTGGCACCATAGTAAGTGCTCAACAGTTACTAACAGATCATTATTATTTCTATTATTATTATTCTCTGGGCCTCAGTGACCTCATCTGTCAAATGGGGATGAAGACCGTGAGCCCCACGTGGGACAACCCGATGACCCTGTGTCAACCCCGGTGGTCAGAACAGTGCTTGGCCCATAGTAAGTGCTTTTCTTCTTCTTCTTCTGACTTCATCTGTCAGATGGGGCTGAAGACCGTGAGCCCCACGTGGGACAACCTGATCGCCTTGCACCTCCCCCAGTGCTTAGAACAGGGCTCGGCACATAGTAAGCGCTGTCCATTCCAAGCGCTTCGTCCAGTGCTCTGCACATAGTAAGCGCCCAGTAAATGGAAGGAAGGAAGGGAGGAAGGAAGGGAGGGAGGAAGGGAGGGAGGGAAGGAGGGAGGAAGGGAGGGAGGAAGGGAGGGAGGAAGGAAGGAAGGAAGGAAGGAAGGAAGGAAGGAAGGAAGGAAGGAAGGAAGGAAGGAAGGAAGGAAGGAAGGAAGGAAGGAAGGAAGGAAGGAAGGAAGGAAGGAAGGAAGGAAGAAAGGAAGGGAGGAAGGGAGGGAGGGAGGGAGGGAGGAAGGAAGGAAGGAAGGAAGGAAGGAAGGAAGGAAGGAAGGAAGGAAGGAAGGAAGGAAGGAAGGAAGGAAGGAAGGAAGGGAGGAAGAAAGGGAGGGAGGGAGGGAGGAAGGAAGGAAGGAAGGAAGGAAGGAAGGAAGGAAGGAAGGAAGGAAGGAAGGAAGGAAGGAAGGAAGGAAGGAAGGAAGGAAGGAAGGAAGGAAGGAAGGAAGGAAGGAAGGAAGGAAGGAAGGAAGGAAGGAAGGAAGGCCCCACTACCGTGATGATGGTTATGATGCCGATGAGCATTGTGCAGGCGGCTGTCGGAGCGCGCCCGCCCCCGCGCCCGACCGCCCCCGCCCACCCGCAGCTAAGCCCCACCCACTAGACACCAAACCCCTCCCACTAACCGCTAAGCCCCGCCCACTAGCGTCCAAGCCCCGCCCTCTGATTACTGAGCCCCTCCCCCCGAGCGCTAAATCCCGCCCCTGGGCGCAAAGCCCCGCCCCATCCCCCAAGCCCCGCCCTCGGATAGCTAAGCCCCGCCCACCGGCCCCGCCCCCGAGCCCCGCCCCGTGAGCGCTAATCCCCGCCCACTCGCCTCTAATCCCCGCCGCTGAGCGCTAAGCCCCGCCCCCTGGGGGGGCTAAACCCCGCCCCCTGAGGCAAAGCCCCGCTCACTAGCCCCGAAGCCTCGCCCGTTAGCATTCAACCCCCCTGATGGCTAAGCCACGCCCACTAGCCCATAAGCCCCGCCCCCTGGACGCAAAGCCACGCCCCTAGAGTTAAGCCCCGCCCCCTCGGGCGGTGATTGGCCGGGGCTCCCTCCCTCCCTCCCTCCCTCCCTCCTTCTCCCCTCCCTCCCTCCTGCCGGCGGAGCTCGGTTGCCCCGGCGACGGCGCCTTGTTGCGGTGTGTGCGGGTGGGGCGGCCGTTAGGAGGCTCCGGCAGCGCGGCCGGGGCTCGGGGGGCTCCGGGGGGCTCCGGGGGGCTCCGGGGGGCTCCGCCTGCCGCCCCTTCCTCCCTGCCTTCCTGCCTTCCTCCCTGCCTTCCTGCCTGCCTCCCTGCCTTCCTGCCTGCCTCCCTGCCTTCCTGCCTGCCTCCCTGCCTTCCTGCCTTCCTCCCTGCCTCCCTCCCTCTCTCCCTCCCTCCCTCCCGCAGAGCCCCTGCCCCTGCACCGTGCGCCCTGCGCCCTGCAGCCGCCCGTCGTCCGGACCCGCGGTGAGCCCCGCCCACCGTAGCCAGACTGACGATGCTGCTCCTTGAGCCGAGCGCCGGGGGGGACCCGAGCTCACCCGCTTGTCCCACGCGGGGCTCACGGGCTCCGTCCCCCTCTTTGCACTTGGCCCAAGCGAAGTGACCGGGCCAAGGTCACACGGCAGGCAAGTGGCGGAGTCGGGATTTAGAACCCGGGACCTCTGCCTCCCAAGCCCCTGCTCTTTCCCCCGAGCCGGGGGACGGACGAGAGGGAGGGAGGGAGGGAGGGAGGGCGGCACGATGCTAATGATGGCCTCGGCGCAGCGCTCACTATGTGCCGAACTCTGTTCTAAGCGCCGGGGTGGATGCGAGGCGGTCGGGTCGTCCCGCGTGGGGCTCCCGCTCTTCAGCCCCATTTGACGGATGAGGGAACCGAGGCCCGGAGAACTAAAGCGAGCCGCCCGAAGTCACAGAGCCGACGGGCGGAGGAGCGGGATTAGAACCCGTGACCGCCGACTCCCGAGCCCGGGCTTCCTCCACTGTGCCGCGCTGGGGGCTGAGCGCTGGGGGAGATGCGAGTTCATCGGGTCTAGACGGCAAGCCCGTTGTGGACGGGGAGAATAAGAAATAAGGATAATAATTACGGTATTCGTTAAGCGCATCCTAGATGCCGAGCGCTGTTCTCGGCGCTGGGGTGGATCCAAGGTGATCAGGTTGTCCCACGCGGGGCTCACAGTCTTCATCCCCGTTTTTACAGATGTCGGAACTGCGGCCCGGAGAAGAAGAATAAAAATGTTGGTATTTGTTAAGCGCTTACTATGGGCAGAGCCCCGTCCTAAGCGCCGGGGGAGACACAAGGGAAGCAGGTTGTCCCAGGCGGGGCTCGCGGCCTTCATCCCCATTTTACAGATGAGGTCACCGAGGCCCAGAGAAGTGAAGTGACTCGCCCCCAGTCACCCAGCTGACGAGGGGCAGAGCCGGGAGTCGAACCCCTGACCTCTGACTCCAAAGCCCGGGCCCTTTCCACTGAGCCACGCTGCTTTCGGAGGAGTCAGGCGACTTGCCCAAGTCACACAACGGACGTGTGGCGGAGGGAGGATTAGAACCCAGGTCCTCTGACTCCCAAGCCCCAGCTGTTGCCACTAGGCCGTGCTGCTTCTCTTCTACTGAACCCCTCCTTATGCACCTCCCCTCTCCCCCTTCCTTTCACACCTCCCTTCTTTTGCACCTCTCCCCTCTTCCCTTTTTCCCACCGGGTGCCCGGGTGGCCCTTATTATAATGGTACTTGTTGAGCGCTTACTAGGTGCCGAGCGCCGTTCTGAGCCCTGGGGTAGATTCATTCATTCAAAAGTATTTATTGAGCGCTTACTATGTGCGGAACGCCGTACTAAGCGCTTGGAATGGACAAATCGGTAACAGAGACGGTCACTGCCCTTTGACGGGCTTAGTCTAATCGGGGGAGACGGACAGACAAAAACAATAGGAATAAATAGAATCGAGGGGATGAACATCTCATTAAAACAATAGCAAAGAAATAGAATCGAGGTGAGGTACATCTCATTAATAAAATAAACAGGGTGATGAAAATATATACGGTTGAGCGGACGAGTACGGTGCCGAGGGGAGGGGAAGGGAGAGGGGGAGGAGCAGAGGGAAAGGGGGGAGGAGAGGGCTTAGCTGAGGGGAGGTGAAGCGGGGTAGAGAGGGAGCAGCGGGAGCAGAGGGAAAAGGGGAGCTCAGTCTGGGAAGGCCTCTCGGAGGAGGTGAGCTTTAAGTAGGATTTTGAAGAGGGGAAGAGAATCAGTTCGGCGGAGGTGAGGAGGGAGGGCGTTCCGGGACCGCGGGAGCACGTGGCCCGGGGGTCGACGGCGGGAGAGGCGAGAACGGGGGACGGTGAGGAGGTGGGCGGTGGAAAGAGAGAAGGGAGGAGAGGTAGGAGGGGGCAAGGGGATGGAGAGCCTCGAAGCCTAGAGTGAGGAGTTTTTGTTTCGCGCGAAGGTCGATAGGCAACCACTGGAGGTGTTTAAGAAGGGGAGTGACGGGCCCAGAGCGTCTCTCCGGGAAGGTGAGCCGGGCGGCGGAGTGAAGAATGGACTGGAGCGGGGAGAGAGAGGAGGAAGGGAGATCAGAGAGCAGGCTGACACGGTAATCCGGCCGGGATCTCACGAGAGCCCGTAACAGTAAGGTAGCCGTTTGGGTGGAGAGGAAAGGGCGGATCTCGGCGATATTATAAAGGTGAGACCGGCAGGTTTCGGTGACGGGTCGGATGCGTGGGGTGAACGAGAGAGCCGAGTCAAAGATGACACCGAGGTCGCGGGCCCGAGAGACGGGAAGGACGGTCGTGCCGTCCACGGTGATAGGGAAGTCGGGGAGAGGACCGGGCTTGGGAGGGAAGATGAGGAGCTCAGTTTAGCTCAGGTTGAGTTTTTGGTGGTGGGCAGATGCGAGTTAATCGGGTTGGATTCAGTCACTGCCCCACGGGGGGCACGCACTCTTATCTCTGTTTTACAGATGAGGTGACTGAGGCCCAGAGAAGTGAAGGGACTTGTCCAAAGTCACCCGGCCGACCTGCGGCGAAGCCGGAATTAGAACGCAGGTCCTTCTGACTCCCAGGCCCCTGCTCTATCCACTAAGCCACTACCGCGTCCCACCCGATCAGCTCGAGACTCTCCCGGCACTTAGTTCCGTCCTATTTCATCTCTCCCCGCCGCGCCGAGCCCGAATCTTTCACACCAACCCCATCACCCCAATCCAGGCTGCCTACCGATATTGCCGTACTATTTATCGCTACTGTTTTTGTCCGTCCGTCTCCCCCGATTAGACCGGGAGCCCGTCGGCGGGCAGGGACCGTCTCTCTCGGTTGCCGATTTGTCCATTCCAAGCGCTTAGTACAGTGCTCTGCACGTAGTAGGCGCTCAATAAATACTACGGAATGAATGAATACAGAGCTCCACGCACAACGAGCACGCAGCCGATGCGATTGAGTGAACGAACGAATGAACGGACCCTGGGGTTGTGGTCGCTCATTTGCGAGGGCGGTTGTGTGGACGACCCAGTGCTAATCTCTGGGCCTGCTTTCCTCCCCACAGGTCTTGGCCATGAGGAACACGAGCAAAGAATTCCCTGGACCCCAAAACCGCTATGCCCCTTGTGGTAAGGAGGGTCCGCGGGAGGCTCTTGAGGGGTCTTAGGTGGCCATAATAATAATAATAATGATAACAATCTTGGTGTTGGTTAAGCGCTCACTTAGTGCAGAGCACTGTTCTAAGCGCCGGGGGAGATACAGGGTAATCAGGTTGGCCCACGTGAGGCTCACGGTTAATCCCCATTTTACAGGTGAGGCAACTGAGGCCCACAGTCACACAGCTGAGAGGTGGCGGAGCCGGGATTCGAACCCATGACCTCTGACTCCCAAGCCCGTCCTCCTTCCGCTTAGCCGCGCTGCTTCTCTAATAATGTTGGTATTTTGTTAAGCGCTTACTATGTGCCGAGCACCGTTCTAAGCGCAGGGGGAGATGCGGGGTGATGAGGTTGGCCCGCGTGGGGCTCGCAGTCTTCGTCCCCCGTTATACAGATGAGGTAACTGAGGCAAAGAGAAGCTAAGTGACATGCCCACCGTCACACAGCCGACAAGTGGCAGAGCTGGGATTCGAACCCGTGACCTTTGACTCCCCAGCCCGGGCTCTTTCCACTGAGCCACGCTGGCTTCTTGCCAAGTGTCAAACACTCTTCTAAGCTAAACACTGGATTAGCTACAAGTTAATTAGGCAGGGCACAGACCCTGTCCCACATGGGGCTCACGCTCTAAGTAGGAGGGAGAACCGGTATCCCCCATTTTACAGTTGAGGAAACCGAGGCATAGAGAAGTTAAGTGACTTGCCTGAGGTCACCCAGCACGCAACTGCCAGAGCCGGGATTAGAACCCAAGTCCTTCTGACTCCAAAGCCTGTGCTGTCTCCTCCGCGCTGCTGTGTTGACCGTAGAATCCCAAATTTGCCACCCTGATAAGGGAAAACCACCTTAACCTCCTGATACGGTTTTGCTCAGTGTCGGGCCGGAGGGAAGAACGTTCTCTCATTTTCATTTATTAAGAGTGTATAGAAGAATCTACTGATCACCTCCCATATGTAGAGCACGGTCCTGGCTGTCTCGGGAGGGTCTGATAAAACTAGAGGACGTGATCCTCACTCTCAAGGAGTTTACAGTTGAGGGAGCAAGGCATTCCTATGTTGTGGGAGAAAAAGAAGTCTGTAAATGATAAACAAAAGTATGCAAAAATGAAATAAATGGAGTAAGTGACTGGATAAACTATAGCCCTCACTTTTGCATTGACTTTTCCTTGATTAAAAAAACAACATAGTGTATTGCCCTAGTGGGAATTGAACTCAGAACTCTCCCAGATTGTTAATTCCCTTGTGGACAAGGACTGTCCTCATTTTTTTTTTTTTTGGTATATTCCCCAAGTGCTTAGGTGCTCAAAGAGTATCAGAAATAAATACAAATGAAGGCTGGGCAAAGAGAGGAAACCACCCCCTACGGGCGGAACAAGCTGTTTGAGCTTCTCCCCGTTGCCAAGCCCCAGGTTCGCTGTGAAACCCAACTCTTGCCAGCCCCACACTTTCATTCTGCTTATTTCCCACTCCAGTCCTCTCCTTCCAGTCTCCTGACCTGATCTAGTTTCCCTGGCGTGGAATGGGGCATCGGTTAAAGACCGCGTGCGGAGCACCCTTTCCCCAGTTTGATTTGTATTTTTGGGGTGGGGGGTTTAGTTCAGAGCTACCTGGATTGGAGAAGACTCGGTATTAACTTTCACCCCTCTATATCGTAACTGGGGACCGTAACACAATCTCTGTTAGTCGGCATTTGTGTGTGTGTATGTGGCTCTTGGGGTTGGAGGATGAGTTGTATAATCTTCCTCCCACTCCAAAAGGCATAGTAATGGAGATTTGTTTAGCAATGTTTGGAGGAAAGAAGTGTTTAGTCAGGGAAGACCTCTTGGAGGAGAGGAGCTTTTAATAAGACTTCCACTCCCACCCACAGCATTAATATGTATATAAATATATATATATATATATTATGCTCTGTTGCTTCCCCCTACTTGTAATTTATTTTGATGCCCGTCTCCCCACCTAGATTTTGAACTCCCCAAAGGAATGGATCATGTTCACAATTCCATCGTGCTTAGTACATACAGTGTTGTGCCCAAAGAAGGTGTCCAAAAGTGTCTAATAAGTTGTTAACACTGTAAGTAGTAATGATAATGTTAGTATTTGTTAAGCGCTTACTATGTGCAGAGCACTGTTCTGAGCGCTGGGGTAGATCCAGGGTAATCAGGTTGTCCCACGTGAGGCTCACAGTCTTCATCCCCGTTTTACAGATGAGGTCACTGAGGCCCAGAGAAGTGAAGTGACTTGCCCACAGTCACACAGCTGACAAGTGGCAGATCCGGGAGTCGAACTCATGACCTCTGACTCCGAAGCCCAGGCTCTTTCCACTGAGCCACGCTGCTTCCCCTAATGATAGTGATGGTATTTTTTAAGCGCTTACTATGTGCCAAGCACCGTTCTAAGTGCTATAGCAATTAATCAATTCACCGTTAACAAAGATCTACCGGATTTGTAAAGCTGTGATATCGTCATCACTCTAGACTGGTATTACCATCTTCCACTGAAACGACCGGAAAAGACTTCAGACGTCGCTCTTCCTCCAGCTTCCCAGATCCCGGGCTTGAGCGACCTCGGAGAACCTCACCCTGAGATTGCATTTCGCAGCCGACGGAAATGGATAAAAGACACGGACTCAGACTACGTCAAGCTGGCGAAACAAGGAGGCAGGCCCGGTGAACAAATTCAGTATATTTGATTTTGAAGTTCTGGTGTGGTGGACTTATGGAAACATTATATTTAAAGGGGGCAAAGAACCCGGGTGTTCTTCGGGTTTTAGTTTTTGTTCTTAAATGGTATTCGATGAGCCCTTACTGTGTGCTAGGCCCGTTAAGCAAGCCCTGGAATAGATAGAAGATAATCAGGTTGGACACAGTTCCTGGCCCACACACGGCTCACAGTCTTAATCCTCATTTTACAGATGAAGTAACTGAGAGGTGAAGTGATTCGCCCAAGGTCACACGGCAGACGTGGTAGAGCTGGGATTAGAACCCGGGTCCTCCGACTCCCCGGCCCGTGCTCTTTCCTGTATCCTCCCCAGCGCTTAGAACGGTGCTTTGCACATAGTAAGCGCTTAACGAATGCCACCATCGTCATCATCACTAGGTCACGTTGCTTCTCATGAGTGGAAAGGCCCTTTTTGGAGACCAAAATTGGCTTACAGATTTTAGGGTTCTGCTCTCTGCGTTTGATCTATTTATGCCATCAGTAAGACTGTGCTTGCATTTCGGCATTTTGGCACTCTTAAAGAATATTAAATGTTTCCGCCTCACTTGAAGCAAACTTTCAAATGGAAATAACTCTAGTTGATTATTTGTAAAATGAATCTCTCTAACCACTGCAATCCTCCAGATAAACTTGCCAGTTGCTTCCTTTCATCTTCTCTGACTTCCAGAGTGGAAGTCCACATCAAGGAAGACCTAGTGGGTAATTTCAGGTTTTTTAGGGTTATTTGTGACTTACTGTTATTATAACATTTGGTAGGTTCTTACTATGTGTCAAGCACTGTTCTAAGCCTTGGGGCAGAAGCAGGTTCAGCAGGTCGGGCCCAGTTCCTGTCCCACGTGGGATTCACGGGTACTGTGAGAGCAGCTATTGAGTCCCCCATTTACAGAAGAGGAAACGGAGCCACAGGGAGGTTAAGTATCTTGCTCAAGGTACACAGCAGGCAACTGACAGAGCCGGAATTAGAACCCAGACCTTTTGACTCCCGGCAGCGTGGCTCGGTGGAAAGAGTAGTCAGAGGTCATGGGTTCGAATCCCAGCTCCGCCACTTGTCAGCTGTGTGACTGTGGGCAATTCTTGTCTGTCCGTCTCCCCCGATTAGACTGTAAGCCCGTCAGACGGCAGGGACCGTCTCTATCTGTTGCCGACTTGTTCATTCCAAGCGCTTAGTACAGTGCTCTGCACATAGTAAGCGCTCAATAAATACTATTGAATGAATGAATGAAAGTGACTTAACTTCTCTGTGCCTCAGTTACCTCATCTGTAAAATGGGGATGAAGACTGTGAGCCTCACGTGAGACAATCTGATTACCTTGTGTCTACCCCAGCGCTTAGAACAGTAAGCGCTTAACAAATACCAACATTATTATCATTATTATTTCCTCTAGGCAACGCTGCTCCAGTTGTCCCAGCTTTCCCCGTTCCCCATTACTTCAAATTCAAGAATATTCCTTGTAAATTAAGAAATTAAAAGTTGAGAAAAGCAAAATATTTGAGCCTACTCCAGGAGCTTTTGTTAAGAATTTTTTAAAATGGTATTTGTTAAGCGCTCACTATGTGCCAAGCACTGTCCTAAATGCTGGGAAGATACAGGGTGATGAGGTTGGACACAGTGTCTGACCCATATGGGGCTCACAGTCTTAATTCCCATTTTACAGATGAGGTAACTGAGGCACGGAGAAGCGAAGTGACTTGCCCAAGGTCACACGGCAGACAAGGGGCAGAGCGGGACTAGAACCCAAGTCCCTCTGGCTCCCAGGCCCATACTCTAACCGCTAGGCCACACTGATTTTTAGCAAGAGACAGCCCGATATTCTTTAATCCCGGCTCTGCCACTTGTCAACTGTGTGACTGTGGGCAAGTCCCTTAACTTCTCTGTGCCTCAGTTCCCTCATCTGTAAAATGGGGATCAACTGTGAGTCTCACGTGGGACAACCTGATTACCCTGTATCTCCCCCAGTGCTTAGAAGAGTGCTCTGCACATAATAAGCGCTTAACAAATACCAACGTTATTATTATTATTATTTAGCTACGGGCTGGGTGATACAACAGTGATTTCTGAGTCAGAAGGAAATGCCCGCTGTGGTTTAACCTTTGTTGTTTACCAGTGAAGCAGCGTGCAAAAACCCTCTTGCTTTTTCATTTAATGAGAACACTCCAAAGAGCCCATGAGGAGGTGGGGGAGGAAGGGAGGGCCCAGGGAAACATGAGAAGAAAGTAATCGAATAGGAGAAAGAGTAGGGGGTAAGTTAATGAGGCACTGGATGTCTTGCAGTGGAATGTCACTGTAAATCTAGAGACGTTGGAAAGTAGATGTCAAAATTTGTTTGCAGAAACAGCGACGGGAAAAGTGATTAGTTAACTAAATTATTCAGAACACTGACATTAATAGTTTTTCTGACCCGGAACCTCGCGACTTAGGTGTCTTGCCTCCCGAATTCAGTCTTTCCCGAAAGTTCTCCCAGTTCTTCCTCTACGATATTTGTTGGATTCTCCCCTTCCTCTCTACCCTGTGGCCACCCCCGGGGTTCAAACCTTTGTGCCCTCCCGGCTGAATTACTGTAATTTCTCCATTTTTAACTTTTAAGATCTATTGAAACATACGACTCCTGGAACAAGAAAAGACTCTCCAGTGGCGTATTCAGTACCCGACTGGTACATCCACCACAGCAAACCAACAACAGTCGATCAAACCCACTACACAGTACCTGACTGGTATACTCACCACAGCAAACCATCAGCGGCCGATCAGAGAGAGTAAGTGTGCTTCGGGCTTGATGAGAGTAATAATAATAGTAATTATTGTATCTGTTAAATGCTCACTATGTGCCGAGCGCTGTTTCAAGCACCGGGGTAGGTAGAGGGTAATCAGGTTGTCCCGCGTGGGGCTCACGCTTTTAATCCTCATATTATAGATGAGGGAACTGAGGCCCAGAGAAGTGAAGTTATTTGCCCAAGGTCACTCGGCAGACAAGCGGCGGAGCTGCGATTCGAACCCACGTCCTCTGACTCCCAAGCCCGCTCTCTTTCCCCTAAGCCACGCTCCTTCTCTACATCCTGCTTGTGCACATTGGGTTTTGCTTCTTGTAATTTGTTGGTTTTGTTTTTTTAACTTTCTGGCCCTGTCAGCCGGGGAGGTATTTTTTATATATGCTTAAAAATAAATATATACATATATATTTATATATTATATATCAGAGATGATATATAGAGATGTTACTTGGCACGGCCTGCAAAATGCAAGTTATCCCAAGGCTTCCAGATTGTCAGCGCCAGCCTTGAGTGAGACAGCTGAGGCCAGTGGAATCCTCAGTCGGTCAATCGTATTTACTGAGCGCTTACTGGGCGCAGAGCACTGTACTGAGCTCTTGGGAGAGTACACTGTAATAATAAGCAGACACATTTCCCGCCCACGACGAGCTGACATTCTAGAGGGACAATCTTCAATTACACTTTTCCTTAGTGAAACAGAAGCCAGCATTAAAGGTCTAGAAGGGGAGGCGATTTGTAGATCTGAAGAGACCAGTCTGCCGTGGTCCAGAAGAAACCCCCTCGAGTCTGTGCCCCAGACTCCGTGCCCTGGAGACAGTTGACCGCCCCTTCCTATCCAAGTCCTGGCCCTGGCTCTCCTCTTATGTCTCCGTTAGGACTTCCTCAAAATTCCACTTCCAGGCTGGGGAAAGTTTCTTTTTTGACAGGGCCCCTACAGCTCATCAGCTTGATTTTTCAGGAGTAAATTCCCGGGCCTGGAGATTAAGGAAAGGGAAAAATGGAAGGACAGTGACATGCTAGCTGGGGAGGAGGAGACACGATTGTATTTCTCTTCCCAGGAAGACCTAGGTGACGTTGGGGAAAAGGGAGGAAGAGGGAAAGAGAGACTTTGCAGTTAACCGGAAGTTTTGTAAGTTATTTCTGTCAAATCTCTTTCCACAGAATTCCCCTTTCCTCCATGCCAGATTATATGATTCATGAAGAATTTAACCCCAATCAAGCTAATGGGATTTATGAATCCAAAAGGGGGCCTTTTGATTTTGATATGAAAACATTTTGGCAGAGGGAAGCTGAGGAAAATGACAAAGAGAAAAAAACGGTAAAGTATTAAAAGCTACTGTGACCTCAGATCACAAATACTGTCATTTCTCTTGTGCATTTTAGGTAGACCCCGATGGCAGAATCAGGGGATGTTCCTCTGATCACGCACATCTAGGTAAAATGTGGTGGTGTGGGAAACAGTTGAAAATCTGCATCTGGAAGTGGTCCCCATCCAAGTCTCCCTTAGCGCTGGGTTTACGTGGCTCAGTGGAAGGAACCCGGGCTTGGGAGTCAGAGGTCATGGGTTCGAATCCCACCTCTGTCACTTGTCAGCTGTGTGACTGTGGGCAAGTCACTTAACTTCTCTGTGCCTCGGTTATCTCATCTGTAAAATGGGGATTAAGACTGTGAGCCTCACGTGGGACAACCCGATTACGCTGAATCTACCCCAGCGCTTAGAACAGTGCTCTGCACATAGTAAGCGCTTAACAAATGCCAACATTAATGTAACCCCTGCAGTTTAGGGGAAGTGGCTGCTTGTGTGCTTTTCCTTTAGGGAGAGCAACTGCCTTTAGAAATCTTGAGCAGAAACTTTGTATTCACACACGTCGCCCAGCCAATTCAGGCCCCCACCTCCTCTCACTCCTGAATTACCCAGATAGTTTTGAGTAGATGGGCATGTTCGGCTTGAAAAGCCTAAAGTAATTTTTAGGTGACAACTATCCAGGTAATTTGTCTGTATAGTCCCGTGTTTGGCTAGCAGTTTGCCACCCCTCTTAAGAGCTGGGTATGGCGCTTGACATACAGTAAGCACTTGAGAAATACCACGATTATTAAAGGAAATACCTCCAGGAATCTCAGATAGTTTTCCTGGTGATGTAAATAGTACTGATTCCTTCCTTTTCGTTGATAGTGTTTGGGAATGCTTTCCTGGAGAGGTCTTTGTTTTGATGCTGATATGCGTGAGTGAACCTTCCCCTTGAGCAGCGCCAGAGATGACCCATTTGTCTGCCCTGGTTGATGCAGGCTCACCGGGGGTATCTTGCCGCGATGATATTGCAACTGGCCCCCAAGCATCGAATCCAAATGCATCCAACGGGACCTCACCATTGCCTTTAAACCCCTCGATCACCTTGCCCCCTCCTATCCCACCTCACTACTCTTCTACTACAATCCAGCCCTCACGCTTCGCTCCCCTAATGCTAACCTCCTCACTGTACCTCGATCTCATCTATCTCGCCTCCAGGCCTCTCGTCCACATCCTGCCTTTGCCCTGGAAAGCCCTCCCTCCTCACGTCTGCCAGACAATGACTCTCCCCCGCTTCAAACCCTTATTGAAGGCGCATCTCCTCCAAGAGGCCTTCCCTGACTAAGCCTTCTTTTCCTCTTCTCCCACTCCCTTCTGCATGGCCCTGATTTGCTCCCTTTTTATCATCCCTCTGCCCAAACCCAAAGCTCTTATGTACATATCTGTAATTTGTTTATATTAATGTCTGTCTCCCCCTCTAAAGCATGAGCTCACTGTGGGCAGCGAATGTGTCTGTTATGTTGTCATATTGTATTCTCCCAGTCACCAAGTACAGTGGTCTGCACACTGTAGGTGCTCAGTAAATACGACTGACTGACTGACTGACTTCTTCCAGGCTACTAGGGGACCATTAGCTGCTTCGCAGCACGTCAGAGCCCCTGGTTTGCTCCATGAATTTGCTCCAGGGCTCCCGTCAGATACGCTGGAAACTGGAGATGGTTTTGGGAGACCCCCTTTTGTTCAGGGGTCCCTGTTTGTTCAAAGTCCCTGGAACCCCAGAGGGTTCTCAGATTTCCCCCACCACCCTGTTGTGACCTGAAGCAGACTCTCCCGTCTCCAAGGCAGCAGCTCTAAAGCAACCTAACCACTAGACTTCCACATACTTCAGTGCCAGGACTCCCCACCATCAGTAAACTCACTGTCAGAGGCATGGGCTTCAGCAAAGAATTCTGGCATTGGGAAGGCTGATATCAGAAGTAGAAACTGTGCTTAAGCAACATCTATAGTAAAGTGGGGATGGAGGCAAAGAAGGAAGAGGAGGCCCTGAAAGAAGCGTGACCCGAATACATTCCCTCATGCAATACTCCTGGGTCTTTTTGTTTTTGTCTCTTTCTTAGAATCCTCAAGGGAATGATAAAGCAGCATTCAGAACAAAGATGGACTTGTTGGGGAACCTGTTTGTTTATGCCACTGAGTAATGTCATTGGCAGTACAATTCAATAGTATTTTTTGAGCGCTTACTATGTGCAGAGCACTGTACTAAGCACTTGGAATGTACAAATCAGTAACAGATAGAGACAGTCCCTGCCCTATGACGGGCTTAGAGTCTAATCGATCACACATTTGGGGGGTAAAGAAGTAGATTTAAACACTTTGCTTCCTTGAAATTTACAAGAGACATTAGAATCTCTGATTAATTCACCGTGAGTTGGCTTTTTTCCCCGAATTTTGAATGAAGAAGGGTTTTCTTTAATAAAGCCTACTTATTAATTCACACGATGTTACAATTCTTGGAATCGCTGGTAATACCTCTTTTACAGAAAACTGCAGAAAGCTGCAGAAAACTGCAGGAAGCTGCAGTAGGCTGCAGTAGAAATTTTAATATTATTTCTGCTCCTCATTTAGTACACGTTATAAATGTTTTCATTAAACTTGGAATGTGTGTTTTTTTTAATCTCAGCTGAAACTACCGGCCATTAACTCAAGGTATTCAAGAAGAATGGTCTCTTCTACTGCTGGAACCAAGAATAGTAATTCAGGAAGTAAGATTTCCTTTCCACCGATGTAAGTGATCTTAAGGTTAATTATATTTGAATTAACTTTGCAATAACGTCTCATTTCTAACCTTAGTAATTCATGAAGCAGAACCATTTTAGTGCCTCATAGTGTGAATTTTCCCAGCAGCTATTCCAGTGGTATTTAACGTGGTTGATACTGGGATGAATAACCTTTTCTTTGCCCGAAACCCTTCTTAATTTCTAAGTTGTTGCATGATTTCATTTACATTTTCAATGGGGAAGGGATTTTTTTTTTCACGCCATCCTAATTTGTTTTTCTTTCTCTACACATTGAGCTTTAAACCTTTACTAAGTGACCGAAAGCCTACCTTTAACATTGAACACGTTACTCCGCTGGAGAAACTCTGATTAAATCTTTCAAATTCTATTGTACTACTAAAGTTGCCAGGATGCCGACTGTTTATCAGAAACTTCTGTCGATGAATCAAAAGTGTCTGACCAATCGATTTCCATCCTGCTATTCTGTCTGAGAAGTGACAGAGAGGCAGAAACTTGATTTAGAAGGCCTAAGGACAGGCCTGCCAGATTGAACTCTTATTGGTTTCTGTAAATTAAGCAAGATTGCCTGGATGATGCTATTTGTAGCAACAGTTCACCCTGATATCAAATTTACGTTTAGCCATATGCAAACCCAGGAAGGGAAAATATTCTGAAAGTGTGCAAGTATTATATGTAAATCAAATGAAAAACAAAACCCAAAAGTCTTTTAAAATTTTTGGCGCTTTCATCCGGTTTTGAAACAAATTAATCACTGTTACTCGTGCTTTCTTTATCTTTGTAAGTTAACTTTTTTAGGCTTTGGACCTCAAGACTTTTATGTCCAACCACACTTGGTATTTATGTTACTTTTCCTAAACCAGTTTGAAAACTAGTGGTGAGATTTCTGACATTACTTCAGAACCAAGATGTGAACAGTCCAAGCAACTGTGCCCCAACTGTGGGTTGTTTCTGAACTGTGGATTGTGTCTGAATTGTGGATTGATTCCCAACTGTGGATTTGTGTCTGAAAGTGATGGTACAGAGGCCAGTGAGGAAGGCTGACCTATACAAGACCTCAGAGCACTCCACCCAGAACTTTAACTAATTTAGTTATTCCCTAAGAAGAAGCTGAGCAAAGGTGGTGGTTTAAATATATCGACACGAGAGAGTGAGGAGATAGAGAGGGGTCATAAAAAAGTGTGCATGGTAATGATAACGTTTTGCCTTAATCAAGCAATTATAAAGAGACTCTTTAAAGGCGTACATTTTCATTCATTCATTCAATAGTATTTATTGAGCGCTTACTACGAGCAGAGCACTGTACTAAGCGCTTGGAATGTACAAATCGGTAACAGATATGACTGTACTTACATACGGTACATATGACTGTGCTTACAAGTAAATAAAAAAAACCCTTTAAGCTATTTTGCAAATATTTTTGGATGGTTACTAGTATTAAAATGCTTCCAACTTTGCAATAATCTAAGAGACAAATGGCTTCATACGTAGAAAGAGAAAGGCGCAGTGAAGAAGCTACTGTCCAGGAAGAGTGAAAACTGTATTCTTATTTGTTCTTAAAGCCTTCCCCATTTGCTCATGGCACTGGTGCCAACATTTCACTCTTTATTTGGAGGATGAAAAGGGTCCCAGGGAGTTTAGATGGGATGGGGTCTGAAGGAGTCAGGTAGAAAGCCAACAGGCTAGAAAGCCACCATTTTGGGTCTTTTTCTGGCTTAATTGAAAAATGTCAGGCTGTCAGAGACCTGGGGTGAGTGAGGCTAGGAATGCAGCTCAAAAAACTGTAAAGAACAAGTGCCCCGTTGAACCAATAACGTTCACTCTCCCAAACCTCGTTGACCATTGTGGCTTGAGGAGGGCAAGCGGCTTTCCGGGGCAGTTCTACTTTGTTGACACTGCCTTTTCCCTTCCCTCCCTTCTCCAGTACCCGTAGTCTAAGAGTATGGGTTGGAGCTCAACACCAAAAACACAGTAAAGTATATTTAATGTTCATTTGGTTTAAGGGTTTTAGAAGACATATATAATCTAAACTGCTACATATTTTCTTTTCCAAAGAAGATTATTAATTAATCATATTTATTGAGCACTTTCTGCATGCAAAGCACTGTACTGAGCGCTTGGGAGAGTACACTATAACATCAGACACCTTCCCTGCCCACAGTGGGCTCACAGCCTAGAGAAGATGATTACTTTCACATCCTACTGCCGGTTTGTTATTGTAACTTTATGGCATTTGTCTTCCTCTCTCTGAGGCCCGGTCAAAGAACGAGTGAGCCGACAAACTTCAGTAAACTGATTAGCAATGGTTATGTAGATGGGGATAAAAGATCTCCGCAAACATCCAAAATTTCCGAGGTGACCAAAAGTTCTGAAGAATCTCAGAGTTCGGAAATTCCTGAAGACACTGAAAAATGTGAAGGTAAAGCAATTTCTGGAATGTGCTTTTCAAGAAGTCTTCTGTCGATTTAATGGATAGCGACTGTAATTTTCCATTCAAAGAGATCTTCTGTTAGAATGCACTTTAAACATTCCTATTTTAAAGGTTACTTAAAAGAGGTGACATTAAGTATGCCTCTTGTACATTTCAACTTAGAACAACTCATTTTCTTTGTTTTTTGGTTGGAAAGCTATCAGTTAGCTTTCAAAGGATACAGCTTCTAAGTTGGAACGGTGTGCTTGTTTTTCGTCGCCACTTCCCTCTCAAGCCCGAGATGATAGAGTGATTCTAAGATGATTTTACATGAAACGAAATTTAATTTCATTTTTTAGTAGTTTTGCAGAACCAATAAGCCCCAAAATGCCCCACTGGCCAGATTCCAACCGGTCAGAGGTGGGAAGATAAGGGCAATCTCATTCATTCAGGGAAAGTGATCTGCTTCTGCTGTTTCTCCTCCTTTTGGTGCTCCCCGTCTTATCTCTTTCATTATACATTAACACCCGTAGGTAGGGTGGCCACTCCTCTCGTTTTACACAGGAACAGCTGCCTTTCAGCTGCTCTGTCCCCTTTCCAGTACTGACAGGGTACAAACTGGCCTTCCTTCCCTTGGAAAAAGAACTTCGGTCCGGTCACGGTTCTGTCACAGAGATGCACGGGATCAGAAACGGCATCGAGGGTCATGGAGATCTGAGAAGGGAACAGACGGGCTCTCGTCCCGAGAAATGCACTGGGACCACACGATGCTTGTGCAACCTGCCGCATCACGTTATGCCGTGGGCCTGGTGTGAAACATGAGGCGTCACGTGTGGCTCCTTGTCTGGTATTCCCAAGGGCTGCCATCCTGCTTCTGGGAAAGAGTGGATGTCTGAGGGAAGAGAAGAGGTGAAGCGCTTCACCAATCTTTTTTTTTTTCCATTTAGAAACAATTATGATTAAAGTTTTTTTCTAAGAAACCCTATCAGCTAAAATCGGTCTTTGGAGTCATCTGTGAATTTTAGGGATTCTTGTCATTACTATTAGGGGTGCGTAGGTGTGGCTATAGTTTATGCGTATTTATTATCGCCGAACCCATTCGTATTTGCTAAATATGAGTTTATAAGCAGTGTGGGCTTTTCCAATATTATAATGATTTTTTTCTATATCTTAGAAATCGTTTTCTGGTACTTTGCAGTTTGAGGGATTAAAAGTTGGGAGTCTCATTATGCGATGCCATGTTTGTTTAAAATTCAGTAAACATCCGTGATCCGAGATTTGAATTTTGGGAGAGAATTCAAAAAGCAATTTTTGACTAATCCAGTTATTTATTACAGGAGTTAGTGTCCCAGTTAAAGCTACTCTTTGACATCACTTTCTTTAGAAGTTTTGATTTCTTAAACCCAACACTTTATATGAATGTGCTACTTTTTCACTTATCGCCATTCAACAGAAACAGGGCAATTTCTACGCTTTAAAATTGTTTGCACATTTTACCCAGTTCGATCAGATAATCCAAATGCACAAAACCTATCGATACCATGAAGGATAAACGTAATGTTACCTATAAATTTATTATAATATGACACTTTGCCATAGACGATAAGATGCCTTTAGGTGAATATATATATATTCATTTTTTTCCTTGCACAATATAATTCACCTTCTCTGACTTCATCTCAGCAAGTTCTCACGGTTTCTGGGGAGGCGAAAAAAAAACAACCAACCCACTCTCAAAGAGAAAGTCTTTACAAGGGGCAAGAAGGAGTGGTTTTTTTCCCACACCCACTTTCCTCCTCTTCCCCTTCTCTTCCTTTGTATCTCCTATAATAGCATGCATATGGGATTGCCTGACTATGATCTCCTCTCTAGACTGTGAACTCATTGTGGGCAGAGAAAGTGCCTATTTATTGTTATACTCTCCCCAGTGCTTGCACAGAATACTCAATAAATACAATTGAATGAATTGCCTGAATCCAAGGCAAATCATGGAGTTGCGGAGAGAGCACGGGCCCTGGGGAGTCAGAAGGTCATGTCTTCTAATCTGGACTCTGCCGCTTGTCTGCTGTATGACCTTGGGCAAGTCACCTCACTTCTCTGTGCCTTAGTTGTCTCATCTCTAAAATGGGGATGGAGACTGCGAGCCCCTCACGGGACAGGGACTGTGTCCAACTCTATTTGCTAGTATCCATCCCAGAACTTAGTACAGTGCCTGGCACAGAGTAAGCACTTAAAAAATACCTTTCCCATCATCATCTCTATAGATTGGGCTGACCAATGTGTCCTAACAAGTGGCCTAACTCAAGTGATGTTCTCAGGGTCACAGGCATCAAGTCCATGGGATTAGCCCTGAGAAGGCAAAGCCATTCACTCAGTCCCTTTGAAATAGGAGGGGGAGACTTCGCTAGCTGCTCTTGGATCTGGGAAGGAACCAGAATTGGAGCCAAAATGGCAGTTCTACTCTGATTCTCTGCTAGCGAGAGAAAGGGGATGATCTTGAGGTTGCCACTGCTGCTCTTTTCTTTTTGGCCTGCACCAGGGCTGGTTGGGTAAAGTTCCTCCTCTCACCCCAACTTCCACACCCTAAGAGGGGCAGTCATGTACCTTCTTGCTTCATCCCCACCTGAACCCCCCTGCCAGCCTGGGGATGGGCTTCAGGCAGGTTTGGGGGATGGACCTACATGTATATGTGAATATTAAATAAAAATTCCTCACCTTTTATTGGTAAATATATACGTTCCTATTTGGTCCTGTGACGGGACTGTAAACTGTATTGTGCTTTTCATCATGTTTAAAAATGGATTTATTGGTTGGGGGAAATCTTGGGTATGCATTAATGTACGCTATCTCCTATAAGAAACTGTTTTTCTTAGTGCTGTTTCACTTAACGCTATATTTTCTTGGAACCAATTAAGAACGCCGACCAGGGTTTCGTACATCATAGCAGACATAGGCAATTTGCCTATGTCCTTCTTAATTTCTTCTCCTTCTACTGGCTTTCCATTGCTGTCCACATCAAGCAAAGTCTCCGGGAACGCTCTCCTACTTCCTCCCCAGTTATGTCCAAAGTCCCCATAAAATCTCACCTAACAAGGCTTCCCTGATTAAATCCCAATGTCCAAAGACTTATCAAACCAACAGCCACCTTTAGCACTTAAATAATTATCTAAACTCTCCCTCAGCACCTCTTTATATATGAATATTCAGTTTTGTATTCATGTATTAATTTTGATTACTCTATTTGTAAATGCTTTTACTAGTCTTCCCCCAATAAAGTGTAAGCTGCTTGTGGACAGAGAACAGATCTCCCATTGATTGGTTGATTGATGCTTCTGTTGTTTTTTCCCCAGTGCTTAACGCACCGCATTGCACCCAGTGGGTGTTCCATAAATTCTTCATTTATGTGGCTTAGAGGAAAGAAAACAGGGAGTGAGATCAGAGACTTGGGTTCAAGCCCCAGTTCTGCCACTGACCTACTCTGTGACACAGGGCAAGTCACCAAGAAGCAGGATGGCATAATGGATAGAGCACGGGCCTGGGAGCTCTAATCCTGGCTCCGCCAGGTGTATGCTGTGTGACCTTGGACTTAACTTCTCTGCGCCTCAGGTACCTCATCTGTAAAATGGGTATTGAGATTGTGAGCCCCACATGGGACAAGGGGCTGTGTCCAACCCGATTTGCCTGCAGCCATCCCAGCGCTTAGTACAGTGCTTGGCATATAGTAAGTGGCAACAAATAGATAATGTCCTTGCCCATCGATGGGCTTACAGTCTAATCCTATTTATTGCTATTGTTTTTGTCTGTCTGTCTCCCCCAATTGGACTGTAAGCCCATCAAAGGGCAGGGACTGTCTCTATCTGTTGCCGATTTGTCCATTCCAAGCGCTTAGTATAGTGCTGTGCACATAGTAAGAGCTCAATAAATACTATTGAATGAATTGAATGAATGAATAAGTGCTTCACAAATACCGAAATCATTATTACTATTATTATTACTTAGCCTCTCTGGGCCTCAATTTCCTCATCTCTAAAATGAGACTACGATAGATTGTGAGGAGCAGTGTGGTCTAGTTGATAGCGAAGGCCTGGGTTCTAACTCGTCTGCTGTGTGACCTTGGACGAGTCACTTAACTTCTCTGTGCCTCAGATACCTCATCTGTAAAATGAGGATTAAGGCTGGGAGTCCCAATCGGGACGTGGACTTTGTCCAACCTGACTAGCTTGTACCTACCCCACTGCTTAGTACAGTGCCTGGCACATAGTAAGGCCCTAACAGATACCACGGAAGAAAAACCACAGTAAAATCAAGATTGTGAGCCCCATGAGGAATGGCCAGTATATCTTCCTGGTATCTGTCCCGGCACTTAGCGCCTCAAGCATTTCGTCTCCTCTTCTCTCCCTCTGGAAATCGGGCGGGACCCGGCCAGTCCCCACCAAAAGGAGGGTTAGTGTTGGACCAATTTAGACAAACACTGAACTTAGACTAGCCTCATATTTTCATTCCATGTATGGATCTACTTCCTGAAGTGTCTTGTTCCTAGAAACCATTGCTTTTTCCCTTCCCTATAAATGAACTAGGGTAAAGGTTTTTTTATGATTATCAAACCAAGATTAAATTTCTAAAATTAATTTACAAAATTTAGTGATTATAAAATTAAGTGATTTTAGTTTATTTAAAATTGAGAATGGACGAGTCACCTAATTTCTCTGTGCTTCAGTTATCTGTAAAATGGGGATTGAGATTGTGAACCCCAGGTAGGAGAACAACTTTGTTCAACCTAAGTTTGTGTCTACCCAGTATAGTACAGTGCCTGGCACGTAGTAAGTGCTTAACAAATACCATAAGAAAGATTCTCGGGTTTTTTGAACCACACCTCACTTTTTGAAGCATTTGATTCTGCATCAGGAGTCCTAAAGGATATTCCACGCTCTGGTGTCGACTCAGTAACTAAGTTGAGACGAATCATCTGTGTTTTTATGACGGTCATTGTTTCCCCTTTTAAATTTGTGAATTTTAAAATTAAGGGAATAGTGACGCTTGATCAATGCTCGGATGGTTTTATGTGTTGTTGTCGATGAAATGGTCCAACACCTGTAGGCTATACTTACTGTCCCAACAATTCAGCCTCTCAGTATTAAGGTACGGGAGTGAATAGGTGAGGGAAAGCAATTTTGACTTTCCATTTAGTTGACTGTATAATCTTATTATGACTTGCACCCCTTACTATGTTTGAAGAAAATACTCTCATTGGCCAGGTAATGAGACTGGATTCGTTAAAAATTACAGTAGCAGCGCAACTCAAGAATGAAGCGTGTTGAACTTGAATGGCGTTGTCTATTGGATATATTGGATGCATTTTCATGAGTTGTTTTACTGTTCGATCTGTTATCCACATTGCATAACCAACATGTTGTCCTTTCCCTGTTTTGTATTGCAGATTCCACTAGTCCAAGTGAGTACGCAGAGAAAATTTGAACTTAATGAGAAAAATATAAGTAAAAGATCTTAGATTGATGAAAACTTTTGGGTAAAGGGGGGATTCAATTCTTAATCAGGACCTGTGGTATTTCTTCAGCCATAGAACCATCTTTTAATCTTAGCATGTGTCTCCAGTCACAATTCTCTACCCAGTCCGAGAATGACTACAGTAAAGTAAAATTCTAAAAAAAACCCCTGAAATGCATTGTTAATCAACCAAGGAGTTCTAGAAATACGGTTTTGAGGGATAAGTGAAGTGATACTTGATTAGCCCTATTTTCATCAACTTGTTTAAGACATATTTTAGCAGAATGATTTTTTTATTCTCTTGCAAGATAAAAGAAAGTTTAATCTTCATTTTTATGTATCAAATATATTTTACAATTGTGGGTGAAAGATAATTTAGGAGGATTAGAGAGGGAAGGAGAAATCACTTTATAACCTAGATGTTCCGGTTGTATTTCTATGTTGTGTGTATCCTTTTAAATATGACGTTCTGAGTAGTGATCGTGTTTGTAGAGCAATTTACTTAGCACTGGGGAAGAACTCTCAGGTAGGAATTAGGCATGGTTTCTGTCCCTCGGGAGGCTCATAATAAAAAAAATTAAAAAGGGGAAGAGTGGATAGGCGACAGACCCATAGGGAGAGATGAAACAAAGCACTAGGAAAGCATAAAGACAAAAGCCAAGACCATTAAGGTCCTGTAGCTAGAGGAGCAGAATTTCAGGCTCCTCGTGGTTCAGAGTCCAGTCACAGCTGTGGCCACCATGACCGCTCCAGCAGCCGCCGCCACATGATTTGTTCTGTGGAGGTGGCGCCAGGCTGCTTTTCTCTGTTCTCCCGGGTCGGGGGGCCGGGCAGGTGGAGATGGAGACTCTTCGATGATGTAGAGGAGAAGAGTCCTGGGATCCTGGGGAAGCTGCTATGGTGGTGGAGCGGGGCGGGGAGCTGTCGTCAGGTACCCAAGCGAATACTTTATTTACTTGTTAACTGACCTACCGAGATTTTTGAGGATGCCTTTATTTTTTGTACCATATAATTGTAAGCCATGATAGCTTTGCCTCAGGGGAGAAGAGGAGGAGTAAAAACACGAGAAGAGAACAACATAGGAAGGAGTGGGGAGTTAATTCATTAAAACTGGCATGGACTAGGGAAAGAAGAGCAGAAGGGTGAGATGATAGGCGGTGTAGATTGAGGGGCGTTAATTTCTTAACACTGGCAAGGGCCGGGAGAAGAGGATCTGAAGTATGGGAATGTAATACTTCAGTGGCAGGGAGTTCATTCATGGAATGCCTCTTGTCACAGACCACATATTTGTTGGATTTAGAACTTCTTGCAACCATCTATTAAATATGGTGATCTCCAATTGAGGCTTATTTGCCTATAGCAACCATAGCCATGTAACTACTAAAATCAAAACAATGGACCCCAGTGGAAATATAGAATTGTGTGTTTGGAGACCATTCATTCAGTTGTATCTATTGAGTGCTTACTGTGTGCAAAACACTGTGCTCTGCACTTAGCACTGTACTAAGACCAGTAATCTTCAAATCTTTGTTGCGATTTAGGGGCAATCTCCAAGTGGAAACATAAGAAAATATGGCGTCCCTCCCCTTAAAAGCATTTAAAATGCCTGGTTAGCAGTTTTAACTTTCTGTTTCTCTTATGAATAAATTAAAAATTATTGTCATGTTTTGCAGGTAAAGCCGTGTCTCAGTCAGGATCAACACCGTCGGAGCTCAAATAAAACCTGCAGCTACTAAACACGATAAGCTGTAGGGAAAACGAAACAGAGCAAAAAAAAATAGCATTGCCTGTGAAACATCTCTGTAGGAGGACCTTGGTTACAATATGTTGATATAAGGGCTTTAAGAAAAGATAATCTGGTAGTGAGGTTTGACAATGTTGGCTTATGTAACAACGTAGATCAGGTGTGTATTCCCCTCCCCTGGCCCCCTTCCGCCATTAGTTATTATGAGATAACATAATAGGACAAACTAAATGTTTGCCCTTTGTTCCATTTGGTCAGCCAGCTGATTTTTCACTGATATCACTGACAGCAATTATTTCTTCCTTTGCTAAGTACGATAGGACTTCATCTGGTGTTTGTGTTTTATAACCACCGACGGCACATGGTTTTGAAAATGGAGGAGCGTTGCCTGAAAATCTACCAGATATTTTTGAAATATTCTACATGGTTCTTCATTTCTTTTAGAAATGATTTGGAACACCTATGAAAGTTCTCTCTTAAATATTTAATTTAATTATTAGAATATTGTTGGGTAAGTAAGCAAAGCATTTTTATTTCATATGCCCTTGAAGTTTCAAAGTAACAAGAAATGTAATCCAAGAATATTATAATGTTCACTTAAGAGAAATTAGGATTTCGTTGTTTATATATTTGAAGGTTTAGACTATGAAATATTTAGGCAAGAGAATCGCAATGCTTGCTTTAAGGAAAATAGTGCTTAATTAACATATGGTAATGTAGGTTCTGCCTTTCAGTAGAGTGACTTAAAAGTCAAGGTCATCACATCGACGGTTGTCACTCGTTTCATAAATTGCATGTACATAGTGGTCTATATAAAATGGCTACCATTATAAAAGGGGCTTGCACAATTAGTTTTTTGTTCATTAGGTTAAATTTGAAGAATTACAATATGCTTAATAGAAGATTTGTTTGATTGTTTCAAAATAAATTTACTGTGAACTATGTATCTGTTCGCCTGAAATAAAAATTTAAAAGCCCTTTTGAGCATTATTTATCCATTATGTAAAATGAACGTTGGTTGGTTGGGTTTTTGTATCCTAAGGGAAGCTCTCATCAAAAGTCAAAGTAGCTGAATCTACAGGTAGCGTTATAGCCTATTGGGAAAGGGAAAGTCCTGGGAGCCAGAGGACCAGGGTTCTAATCCCGGCTCTGCCGGTTACTTGCATGCTGTGGAACTATGGGCAAGTCACTTAACTTCTCGGTACCTCAGTTTCCATACCTATAAAATGAGGATGAAATCCCCAATCTCTCTCATCCTAAGACTGTGAACCTCACGTGGGAGAGGGACTCTTTTCTTCCTATCGGTCCAAGCGCTGTCCGGGAGGTAGGAGATAAATTCCATATACGTATGTGCAATCCCTAATGGGTTTGCAACTGGGGTGAGGTGCAGCAATTGGAAATGGAGCAAGATAATCTGCTGTTGTAGCCACAGCTGCCTCCACCCTCAACCCCAGTTGTCTCTGGAGCTCCCCCCCGAAGAGTTAGGGCTGCGAGCCCTGGATGAAGGAGGGTTCGCAGGCCCATGGCCGTGACATCTCAGGATCTCTGGCAGTGGCCACGATTACTGAGGCTACCTCTTTTCCGCTCTATCACCTCTGCAGAGTATTCCTCCCCTCCAGTGGGTTTGGTAAACAGCCCCTACGAGGGGGGTCTGTGGTGGTGGGGAGGGGAGGGTACCACAGTTGATTGACCCCACAAAAGAAGTATCACGGTTGAAAGATTTGAAATCCCTCCATTAGTGTTACAACTGCAGCATTCGTGAAACCGTTCAGTGACACATCATGGGTTCGTTGATCAGGTTATCGGGTGATCTTGCATGTGGTTGCTTTGATGGAAAATAGAAAAGCAAAAGACAATAGGTTGCTAAACCAGAAACTATCCTTTCTTTGACATATCATTCTCATTAGACATCGATATTGCTTTTATTACTAAACATTAATCAAACTGGACAATGTGCTGAGCGCCCTTCAAATTAGTTCTGAATGGTTTGCTTGCATCCCATCAGTATCGTGATAACGTCCAACCACGTGGATGAGCTTTTCATCTACATCCACAATCCACAGGGCCAGGAGTGGCAGGACTCACAGTGATGAAACTTGCCTTTTCTTGCTTTGGCTGTGATGATTAAGATTAAGAGGTGAGTCAATGATAAATTCCGAAATGCTTCAAGGAAAATTAGGGATTAGGGATAAAGCGTGCTTGCTTATGTAGAAGAAGAAGTAAGCCTGGAGAATGAAAAACAGAAAATCGATGCAGGTCTGGCTATGAGACAGATAACATTTTTCAACTGAATCTCAAACCGGGCGAAACATTAAGGGGGCTGTTCTGTTTCTTATGGCAATTCTTTCACCAGCTTGCCCATGGGGCTGTTCTAGCTCTGGCTCTTTAGGGAAATGCCTGGTAGGTTATTGCCATCAGGGCTGGAGATTTCTGACCGGAAAACCACTCAGAGCTTTTCTTCGGTTGATGGCCCTAATCGGAAACCCCCCAAACCTCTACCTGATGTGGGCAAGTGAAGACCACGGTAGTTGCCAAGACCTCCAGCTCTCCGTAAGTTGAGTGTGTCAAAACAAAACAAAACAAAAAACCCTTTGTGTACTTGTTGGGGCTTGTCCCCGCATACTTGTTTCAGCTTGTGTCCCAGCAGGAATATGATAGCAGGGATGATAGAGTGTCAGCACTGGAATACGGACCACTGCCATTACGATCAATTTCTTCACACAGATCCTCAAATCTTAAGTCTCCGGACCGGTGCTCCCTGTGGATGGGAAACTCATCTATTGACAAATGCACCGCTCTGAATCAGACACCTGAGGTGCAGGATAGCGACTGTTCCTTAACTTTGCTCTCAAGCATCTTGCCATCCAAGAGTCATCCTCTATGGATTTGAACTCCTACACTCCAGATCTGCTGGGGATGGGAGTCCCCAAGGGGGTAAACCATTGCTTCTAGTAGGAAGAGGGCTATTATGGAGGCAGGGAAGACACTCACATTTGGGACAGAGCCAAGTAACAGAAAGAAAGTCTTTTTTTTTCCGGGCAGGGGGAGAGGATGTGCGTGATGGAGGGGGTTAGGCGGTCTGGTCACGGGGGTGATTCAGAGTTGAAGATATAGGATGGAGTTTGTGATGTCAGAGGGTAATTGTGACTGGTAATTGTTTTTCAAAAGGTATGTCCATACTGAGCATGGCTGTCTCTAGTGGTGGGGATGGAGGTCAGCTGTGATAAGGTGAGCAAAACTTATCTTCTAACAGACTAACTTTGAGGAAAGACGTCATTAGTGTTTCCCTCTTACCACTTCATTGAAGATAGCACATTAACAATGGTTATAGAACTTTCAGTAAACCTAAGTGCAGTATAACAGGAAAAACAAGACAGATAATGGCTATAAATAGGTCAAAACTAGTCGGGGCTGGGAAAACTGCCTGGGATTTTTGTGTTTTTCCCCAGCCTGGTTGGCAACCTCCTCATCCTGATTTATAGCTTGGTCTCCCTCTCGGCAGTGAGCTCCCTCCAGCTAACCCCATTATTCTGAGCCTCAAAAGTCTTCAGTTACTATTTCTCTTCACATGAAACCCAAACTCCTAAACACAGTTTTAAGGTGTTTTTTTTACTGTCTCCCTCCTACAGTAGCTCTTCTTCTTCAGAAGCTCCCCTCCCTGGTATGACACCCCAGCTCACATTCCCTGCTCCTCCCGAAGGAACCTCACTTATGACTCTCCTTCCCACCCCGCTCTCGAATCCGTCAAGCCACATTGTTGTTAAGGGTGTTTATTAAGCGCTCACTATGTGCCGGGGACTATACTAAGCCCTAGGGTAGATGCAAGTTAATCAGGTCAGACAGTTCACGTTCCACCTGGGGCTCACCATCTCAATTCTCATTTTACAGATAAGGTAAATGAGGTACGGAGATGTTACTGTGACTTTCCCAACTTCACACAGCAGTCAAGTGACAGAGCTGAGATTAGAATCCAAGGGCCTTCTGACGTCTAGCCCCATGCTTGATCCACAAGACCACGCTGCTGATGCAGACGGGAGTGGTTTTGCCCTTCATGATAATCCTGGCAGAGTCAGAAAAGGTGAGAGCTTGTTAGTCTATAAAGAGTCACGAAAGGAGGGGATGTTTTGCCAGGATGAGGGAGGCCCAGGACTGGAAGGAGGCTGCAACAACTCTGAGTCTGAGGGCGGGCCCAGCACCGGAACTAGGCTGTGACAGGCTGGAGGCTTGACTCTGGAATAAGGAAAAATCCCGGGACGACAGTTCCGGGTGAGAAGCTTGTCCTGTGTTGGCGGCGGTGGTGGAACTGAGGGTTCGTCCCTTGGACCAGAGAAGAGGCTGGGCCTCCTGACCTGGGATGACCAGTGGCCGGAGCTGGGAGGGCAAGGAGGCAGAGGCCTGGTTGCCACTGGGTACTCCCCCAGTGGACTGGGCATCATCAGGAAAATGGCCACACTTCTAGGGGTGCAGGGCAAAGAGGGTCCTCTCTTCAGCAAGGTCCAGTCTGGCCAGACCGGCCCCTCAGTCGCCACACCTCCTGTCTGCCCAGGTATCCAGGGCCACTCTCTGACATTCCCTCCCTTTCATCCTGGAGTCTGGGCTCGGGAGGTGGCTCTGGCCTGCTTACTCCCTCTCTCCCACTTCTCTGTCCTTTTCCACTGCCGGAGCTGGGGATGGGGATGAAGGGGGAGGGGCCCACATTCCAGGGAGGAGGAGGACATCCTCAAGTCTGAGCAGGAAGGCCCGGCCCACTCCCGAAGCCCTGGCAGAACCGGAATTGTGGACCCGTGCTCCCACCAGGCCGTGGAGAGGACTGTTTCGTGTGCCAGGTGGGCGTGGGGAAGGGGAGAAGGGAAAATAAATGGCTCCTTTCAGGGGATTTCTGACCCCTGTATGCCGGGTAGGGAGGCTGAGTAGCCTACTGGAAAGAGCACGGGACTGAGAATCAGGAGATGAGGCTGCCCTAACCACTTGCTTGCTGTGTGACTTTGGGCAAGTCACCTGTCTGGGCCTCAGTTTGCTCATGTTTAAAATGGCGATTGAATACCTGTTCTTCTATTTGAGACAATAAACTCTGTGTGGGGCAGGGACTGTGTCTGATTCCGGTTAGCTTTTATCTACCCCAATGCTCAATAAATTGTTTGGCACATAATAATAAGAAGAATGGTATCTGTTAAGCACTTACTATGTACCAGGCACTGTTCTAAGCGCTGGGGTAGATACGAGCAAATCGTGTTGGACACAGAACCTGTCCCACGTGGGGCTCGCAGTCTCAATCCCCATTTTACATGTGAGGAGACCGAGGCACAGAGAAGCAAAGTGACTTGCCCAAGGTCACACAGGCAGACAGGTGGTGGGGCTGGGACATAGTAGGTGTTTAATAAATACCATTATTTGGGGGAGGCAGAAGGGGGCTTGGCCCCACTGATCTCTAGCCTGGCCTTTCACGACTTTATCCGATCAGACTGTAAGCCCGTCAAAGGTCAAGGACTGCCTCTATCTGTTGCCGATTTGTACATTCCAAGCGCTTAGTACAGTGCTCTGCACATAGTAAGCGATCAATAAACACTATTGAATGAATGAATCCTGTGCAGTCTGCCCCGTGATCATGTGAGAGATCGCGGTTGTCCGGCTGGAATTTTTTTAGTTTCAGCAGTGAGAAGATACGTTCAAGACAAAAAGAAGGAAACAATTCCCATGGCAGGTCGTAAAATCGGTATTTGCATAATTTTCTCCACTACAAGATTCTCCTCCCTGCCCCCCTGCCGACTTTGGAGAAGGAAATAAAAGACTGATAGAATAAATAAAAGCAGAGATAGCATCGCACAGTCGGGAAGGAAGCGAAAGTTCAGAACATACCGGGGCTGTGTGTACAGGCTTGCTCTGTGAGTTTCTTCACCTAGGCGTGCCAAGATTTCAGGGTAGAAAGAGGAGAAGGGGGTAGGGTTGCCATAATTCACTGAGTACCTATTATATTCCAGCGCTTGGCTGAGTGCAGTAACAGGAAGAGATGTGATCTCAAATGCTTCTTATCTTTCTCTTCCTATCCCCTTCTCTTTTTTTTGTATTTTGTATTTTTTATTTTTGTCTTCTGCTCCCCTTGTTGCTATATTTAATTCCCCAGATAATGAGAAGCGGTATGGCCTAGGGGAAGGAGCATAGGCCTGAGAGTCAAAGGACCTGAGTGCTAATCCCCCCTCAGCCGTTTGCATGCTGTGTGGGCTTGGACAAACCGCTTTACTTCAACGTGCCTCGGTTGAAGTGGATAGAGCAGAGGCCTGGGAGTCAGACGTGCTGGGTTCTAATGCTGACTGCAGCGTGGCCTAGTGGGAAGAGCACGGGCTTGGGAGTCAGAGGTCACGGGTTCTAATCCTAGCTCCGCCGCTTGTCAGCGGCGTGACTTTAGGCAAGTCACTTCACTTCTCTGGGCCTCAATTACCTCATCTCTAAAATGGGGATGAAGACTGTGAGCCCCAAGTAGCACAACCTGATTACCTTGTGTCTACCCCAGCGCTTAGAACAGTGCTTGGTACATAGTAAACACTTTAGACTGTGAGCCCGTCATTGGACAGGGATTGTCTCTATCTGTTGCTGAATTGTACATTCCAAGCGCTTAGTACAGTGTTCTGCACATAGTAAGTGCTCAATGAATACTACTGAATGAATGAACAAGTACCATCATTATTATTATTATTATCTGCTGTGTGACCTTGGGCAAGTCGCTTTATTTCTCGGTTCCTCAGTTCCCTCATCTGTAAAATGGGAATGAGACAGTGAGCCCCACACGGGACAGAAACTGTGTCCAACCTCATTAGCTCGTGTCCATCTCAGCGCTTAACACAGAGCCTGGCACATAGTAAACATCTAACAAATACCATTCTTCTTCTTCTTCTTCTTCTTCTTCTTCTTCTTCTTCTTCTTATTTCCTCATCTGTAAAATGAGAATTAACCTATTCTCCTTCCCACTTAGACTGTGAGCCTCATATGGGACAGGGACTGTGTCCAAACTGAATAATTTTAATCTGCCCAGTGTTTAAAGCAGTGCTTGCCTTATAGCGCATAATAAATGCCATAATAATGATACCAGTGGTTCCTCTCCTGTTATGGGGTTGCAGAAAAGTGGGGGGATTTTATCTGAATAAATACTTTAGGGAATAAGTAATTTATGGAACTTGTTACTACGGGAAAATACAGGTCGAGTATATCATTAGGCTCGAGAGAGTTTTGAATAGATTAATTAGAGAATGGGAAAATAGAGATGTCATCTTAAATCATCACATCTTTTCTGGACTGTAAGCTCGTTGTGGGCAGGGAACACGTCAACCGACTCTGCGGTATCGTACTCTCCCAAATGCTTACTTAGTACAGTGATCAGCAAACAGTAAGTTGCAGATATCCTGGATTGATTGATCGATGATAGATGTTGAGCAGGACGACGATCAAACCGTTCCTTCGAACATCCTGCTGCCACAATAGGAATGAGAATATCCAGCCAGGTGAATCATCATCCGACCCACGCTGGCATTTCTTGGGTCTTTATGTCTTAACCCAGGTTTCCGAAGGGATTTCAACAGCTCCAAAGGAAAGGCTGCCGTTAAGTCACCGGAAGAGCATCTGTCCCACATTGCCTACCCCTGGCCTTCTGCGAGGACGAGACAATTGGGTGTTCACTTGAACCCAGCGCTATTTTGCCGTGTCCGTAGACCCTTCTGAAACCGGGTGTATGAAAGGCAGCTCTTCCCCCCGAGGGGAAGAAAATGAGGACCGGATTGTGCTTGTGGTGCACTTTCATAGTGATTTGAAAACTTCAGACAACTAACCAGAAGTCTTAATTATATTGCCTTGACTCCGACCCAGAAAAAAACTGCTGATTCAGTTTCACATTAACAATCTTCCCCACCTCAAAAGTTTAGATATTCCTTAGACTTTGGAAGAAATCATTTATTGTACTCATCCAGCAAATGATATTCAAGATAACTGCTTATTGCTACCAGAGTAATTATCTTGACTGAAGGTAGACTTTCTCTAGGAAGGACTTCTTTAAGAATTCCCTCAAGGAGAAAAGAGCACTTATAAAGAGCTGTCTAGTTGATCGGGGGAAGCTGGCTTAGATGAAGTCAACTTCCCTAAAATGAACAAGGAAACTGCAATTTTGAATCACATATTTTTTAAATTTTTTTTATATTTAATATTTTTTAAAATATTAAAAAAATAAATGATTTTTAAAAATCACATATTTGATTAAATTCTAAACTATCATCGCCAAAAGTTTTTATAAACTGAGAAGCCACGTGGCCTAGTGGTTAGAGCATGAGCCCGAGAGTCAGAAGGTCCTGGGTTCTAATCTTGGCTCCGTCCCTTGTCTGCTGTGTGACCTTGGGCGAGTGACTTCACTTAGGGGTTCTAATCCCAGCTCTGCCATTGGTCTGCTGTGTGACCTCGGGCAAGTCAGTTAACTCCTCTGTGCCTCAGTTATTTCATCTCTAAAATGGGGATTAAGACCGTGAGCCTCACGTGGGACAGGGACTGGGTCCAAACCGGTTATCTGGTATCTACCCCAGTGCTTAGAACAGTGTCTGGCATACAATAAGTGCTTAACAAATACCTTTATTATTATTATTGTCAAATATATTTTATCAGTCGCTTATTTAATGCAAATTCTAAGCTATCATCACTCTACTGCGTGCTTGCAGATTGGGAGTCCCTGAGAGGGACAGGGACCTTATCTGTTTCTCAACTGTGCATTCTTTTGCAGCGTGTTTACACACGATAAGTACTTAATAGATACTATTACTACTTGGGAGCATCCGATAGAAGTAGAAGGTCTGACCCCTGTCTTTGAGGATCTATAAACTAGCTTTCCATAATAATGGGGATTACCTAGGATTGATAGTAAAATTACTTTCTTACGGGACCAGGCAGGCTTTGAACACCACCGCTGTAGTGTCAACCTGGCAGCAGGCACTCGATCTCTGAAGAAGCTCGGCCCTTTCCTCACAAAAAGTCCATTGGTTTGGAAATCATTAATCTACTGTTCATAATATATATTCATTCATTCAATCACATATATTGAGCACTTACTGTGTGCAAAACTGTGTGCGATTTATCTGCCTATATTCCTTTGTGGGTCAGGTACGGTATTTGTTTCCTAAAAATGCGATCATTTCAGAAATGGCTACATTTTAGTTCAAAAGTGACAATTGTCCAGTGCGTACATCTTTCATTCATTCATTCATCCATTCGATCTTATTTTTTGAGCGCTTACTGTGTGCAGAACACTGTACTAAGCACTTGGGAAAGTACAATACAACAATAATTGGACATATTCCCTACCCACGACGGGCTTATAGTCTAGATGGGGGGAGACAGACATCAATACAAATAAATTACAGATATGTGCATAAGTGCTGTGGAGCTGGGAGGGGCGAAGAATGAAGGGAGCAAGTCAGGGAGATGCAAAAGGGAGTGGAAGAAGAGAAAAGGAGGGGATTAGTCTGGGAAGGCTTCTTGGAGGAGATGGGCCTTCAATAAGCCTTTGAAGTGAGGGAGAGTCATTGTCTGTCGGACTTGAGGCGGGAGGACGTTCCAGGCTACGGGTTGGTGGCGAGCTATGGGAGATCGAGGCACAGCGAAAAGTTAAGCATCAGAGGAGCGAAGAGCGCAGGCTGGGTTGTAGTAGAACGACGAGGTGAGGTAGGAGGATGCAAGGCGATGGCGTGCTTCAAAGCCAACGGTGAGGAGTTTTCGTTTGACTCGGAGGTGGATGGGCAACAGCTGGAGTTCTTTGAGGAGCAAGGTCACATGTCCTGAACGTTTTTGTAGAAAAATCATCTGGGCAGCGGAGCGAAGTGTGGACTGGAGTGGGGAGAGACAGGAGGCTGGTCGGTGAGCGAGGAGCCTGAAGCAATGATCCAGGTGGGAAAGGATGAGTGATTGCAGCGTGGCTCAGTGGAAAGGACCCGGGCTTGGGAGTCAGAGGTCATGGGTTCGAATCCCAGCTCGGCCACTTGTCAGATGCGGGACTGTGGAAAGTCACTTCACTTCTCTGTGCCTCAGTTCCCTCATCTGTAAAATGGGGATTAAACTGTGAGCCTCACGTGGGACAATCTGATTACCTTGTATCTCCCTCAGTGCTTAGGACAGTGCTCTGCACATAGTAAGCCCTTAACAAATACCAACATTATTATTATTATTGTTTTAACGCAATAGCAGTATGGATGGAGAGGAAAGGGCAGATTTTAGCGATGTTAAAGTCCCTCTGCATAAGTCACCTCTGCATCTGGGTGTAGAAGCGCGTGTACACGTGCCGCGGATGTGGCTGAAAACGGAACCACCTCCAGGTCTCTCCGCTAGTTGAGGATCTGTTCATTTAGAAATGCTTCGCATTTAAGCACTCACTGTGTGTCCAGCACTGTTCTAAACATTGGTGGAGATAGAAGTTAATTAGATTAGACTCAATTCCTGCCCCACTTGGGGCACAGAATCTAAGTAATGAATCACAAGTTTACAGCTGAGGATGTTTTATGGAAAAGGCTTTTCTCCACCAATTTGTGTATGGGGCTGGTGGCCTTAAAGTCTGCACGGTCAGGTCTGCTCTGTGGCCTCGGGCAAGCCGCTTCCCTTCTCTGTGCCTCAGTTACCTCATCTGTCACATGGGGATTAAGACTGTGAGCCTCGTGTGGGACACAGTCCACGTCCCACCCGACTATCTTGTATCGGCCCCAGCGTTTAGTACAGTATCTGGCACGTGGTAATGGCTTAACAAGTACCATTCAAAAAAGATAAGAAATTTCACCTTTTATGATAATACTATTCGAGTAAATAACAAAATGCCAGCATAGGGTTGATAGTTCAAGTTCTTATCTGAGGGTGAGACTTTGGTTCCCAGAGATACTGAAACACATTTAAACTGCTATTGAAAATATATGATTAATGGGAAGTTGCAGAATGACAGAAATCTCTGTAGGTCTGTCTTTTATTTTCTTCATTAGAAATTACATTCTCAAATTTTCAAGCGATCACCCCAGGATAGTGGAGGAAGCTATCCCTGTAATTCACAAGGAACGGAAACATCGACTCGCAGAAGAGGTCGTGGGAAATATCAATTCTACTTCCTGTGAATTACTGGAATAGCTTTGCTCCATTATTATGGGACAGTCGCTTCAGGTTTCCTAACCGTCACTTGAATTGAAAAAAAGATGGATTCAACTGAGCTTGCTCATACTATTTTAAAATATCAATCAGGGAATATGACGTTGATGATGATAGCGATATAGTATTTGTTAAGCGCTTACTATTTGTCAAGCACCGTTCCAAGTGCTGAGGTAGTTGCAAGCTAATCGGTCTGGACACAGTCCCTGTCCCACATGGGGCTCACAGAATGAATCCCCATTTGACAGATGAGGTAACTGAGGCTTAGAGAAGTGAAGTGACTCGACCAAGGTCACACAGCAGACAAGTGGGGGAGGTGGGATTAGAACCCGTGCCCTTCTGCCTCCCAGGCCCATGCTCTATCCGCTATGCCAGGCTGCTTCCCTAAAGCCAATGGTAAGAAAAGCCTTTAAAACCTTTACAGCCTCGGCAAGGAATTTCTGTTTGAGGAGAAGGTGGCTGGGAAAACCTGGGAGTTCTTGAGGAGTGGGGAAACGCGGATAGAACGGGAAGCAGAATAAAGTATGGATTGGCTCGGGAAGAGACAAGAGGTAGGGAGGTCAGAAAGGAGGCTGATGAAGTTGTCAAGGTGAGATCGGATAAGTGCTTGGAGCAACACAGTAGCATCTGGGATGGAGAGGGAGGATGAATCGTTGCGACGTAGCGAAGGTTGAACCGACAGGATTCGGTCACAGGTCGAACCTCCGGGTTGAACGAGAGAGATGAGTCGAGGATAATGTGAAGATTTGGGGCCCGTGAGACGAGGAGGATGGTGGCCCTGTCTACAGCGATGGGAAAGTCAGGAGGGCAAGGCAGCAGGGTAAAGTTTGGAAGGGAGCATAATGCAGTGGTCATGTCGGGAAATGAAGAATGCTTCTAAGGGCATGGTATTCATTCATTCATTCATTCATTCATTCATTCATTCAATAGTATTCATTCAATTCAATCAATAGTATTTATTGAGCATTTACTATGTGCAGAGCACTGTACTAAGCGCTTGGAATGAACAAGTCGGCAACAGATAGAGACAGTCCCTGCCGTTTGACGGGCTTACGGTCTAATCGGGGGAGACAGTACTAAGCCCTTGGAATGTACAAATTGGTAACAGATAGAGACAGTCCCTGCCCTTTGACGGGCTTACAGTTTAAGCGGGGGAGACGGACAGACAAGAACAATGGCAATAAATAGAATCGAGCGGATGAACATCTCATTAAAACAATAGCAAATAAATAGCATCAAGGTGATGTACATCTCACTAACAAAATAAATAGGGTAATGAAAATATATACAGTTGAGCGGACGAGTACAGTGCTGAGGGGATGGGAAGCGGCGTGGAGGGAGAGGGAAGGATGGTTGTACATGAATGAATAAGAATAATACGAAGAAATAAATGACAGATATGGACATGGTGCTGTCGGGCCGGCGGGGGGCGGGGATGAATGAAGGGGTCGAGTCAGGGAGATGCAGAAAGGAGGGATGGAGTCAGGGAGATGCAGAAGGGAGTGGGAGAAGAGGAAAGGAGGACTTAGGCAGGGAAGGCCTCTTGGAGGAGATGGACCTTCAAACAGGCTTGGAGGGGGCCGGGGGACAGTCACCGTCTGTCGGATTTGAGAAGGGAGGGTGTTCCAGGTCGGACGGGAGGTGGGCGAGGGGTCAGCGCTGAGGTAGAGGAGATGGAGGTACGGCGAGAAGGTTGGCGGTAGAGGAGGAGAGTGTGCCCGTTACGGTGTAGCAGAAGAGTAGGGAGGTGAGGTAGCAGGGGGCAAGCTGACTGAGGGTTTTAAAGCCACGGGTGGGGAGTTCTGTTTGTGTGGCTCAGTGGAAAGTGCCCTGGCTTGGGAGTCAGAGGGCATGGGTTCGAATCCCGGCTCTGCCACTTGGCAGCTGTGTGACTGTGGGCAAGTCACTTCACTTCTCTGGGCCTCAGTTCCCTCATCTGTGAAATGGGGATTAAGACTGTGAGCTTCACGTGGGACAACCCGATTACCCTGTATCTCCCCCAGCGCTCAGAACGGTGCTCGGCACATAGTAAGTGCTTAACAAATACCAACATTATTATTATTATTTTCTGTGCCTCAGTTACCTCCTCTGGAAAATGGGGATTAACTGTGGGCCTCACGTGGGACAACCCGATGACCCCGTATCTCCCCCAGCGCTCAGAACAGTGCTCGGGACATAGTGCTTAACAAATACCAACATTATTATGATTAATTATTATTATTCTCTGTCCCGCAGTTCCCTCCTCTGGAAAATGGGGATGAACCGGGAGCCTCACGTGGGACAACCCGATGACCCTGTATCTCCCCCAGCGCTCAGAACAGTGCTCGGCCCCTAGTAAGCGCTTAAAAAATACCAGCATTATTATTACTATTATTATTCTCCGTGGCTGTTACCTCATCTAGGGAAGCAGCGTGGCTCAGTGGATAGATCCCGGGCTTGGGAGTCAGAGGTCAACGGGTTCGAATCCCGGCTCTGCCCCTGGTCTGCTGGGTGACTGTGGGCGAGTCACTTCACTTCTCTGGGCCTCAGTTCCCTCATCTGTAAAATGGGGATGAACCGGGAGCCTCACGTGGGACAAGCCGATGACCCTGTATCTCCCCCAGCGCTCAGAACAGCGCTCGGCCCCTAGTAAGCGCTTAACAGATCCCGACATTCTTCTTTTTGTTATTATTATGTGGAGGGGGGTGGGCAAGCAGAGGAGTTTGGGGCAGGGGCGGGTCCGGGGGCGGGTCCGGGGGAGGGCCGGGCCTCGCAGGGGCCTCCTCCTGCCGGGGCCGGGCCGGGCCGGGCCGGGCCCAGAAGGGGAAAAACCTCCGCCCGGTCCTCATCCCCAGCCCGGTCCTCATCCCCAGCCCGGTCCTCATCCCCAGCCCGATCCTCATCCCCATCCCGAGGTAAGCCACCGCCGGGAACCGCGCCCCCGATGGCCCTGGCAGCCCCGGGTCCGCAGGGACCGTCCCTCTCTCTCTCTCTCTCTCTCTCTCTGTTGCTCAATCGCCCTTGCCTAGCGCTTAGCACAGCGCTCCGCGCACAAGCTCCCCTCCTCCGGGAGGCCTTCCCACCCCGAGCCCCCCTCCCCGCCCCCCGCCACTGGGGCACATTTGTATATGTTGCTTATATCTTTCTTAAGGTGATTAATGAGACAGATCTATAGCTCTAATCATTCAATAGCATTTATTGAGCGCTTCCTAGGTGCGGAGCACTGTACTAAGCGCTTGGAATGGACAATTCGGCAACAGAGAGGGACAGTCCCTGCCCATCGACGGGTTTACAGTCTGATCCTATTTATTGCTATTGTTTTTGTCCGTCCGTCTCCCCCCATTAGACTGTGAGCCCGTCAGCGGGCAGAGACTGTCTCTCTCCGTTGCCGATTTATCCATTCCAAGCGCTCAGTACAGTGCTCTGCACGGAGTAAGCGCTCAGTAAATACTATTGAATGAATGAATAATAATAATGTTGGTATCTGTTAAGCGCTTACTCCGTGCAGAGCACTGTTCTGAGCGCTGGGGGAGACACAAGGGAATCAGGTTGTTCCACGTGGGGCTCACGGTCTTCATCCCCATTTTACAGATGAGGGAACTGAGGCACCAGAGAAGTGAAGTGACTCGCCCACAGTCACACAGCTGACAAGTGGCAGAGCCGGGATTCGAACCCGTGATCTCTGACTCCAAAGCCCGTGCTCTTTCCACTGAGCAAGCGCTCAATAAATGCTATTGAATGAATGAATATTTCTATTGAGGCAATTGATGCCTGTCTACTGGTTTTCTTTTGTTTCACCGTCTGGCTCTCCCTTCTAGACCGGGAGCCCGTCGTTGGGCAGGGACGGTCTCTATCTGTTGCCGAATGGGACTTTTCAAGTGCCCAGTACAGTGCTCTGCACACAGTAAGCGCTCAGTAAATAGGATTGAATAATAATGTTGGTATTTGTTAAGCGCTTACTGTGTGCAGAGCACTGTTCTAAGCGCTAGGGTAGATACAGGGTAATCAGGTCGTCCCACGTGAGGCTCACGGTTAATCCCCATTTTACAGATGAGGTAACTGAGGCACAGAGAAGTTAAGTGACTTGCCCCCTGTCACACAGCTGACAAGTGGCAGAGCCGGGAGTCGAACCCCTGACCTCTGACTCCGAAGCCCAGGCTCTTTCCACTGAGCCACGCTGCTTCCCTGAATGTCTGTCGTGGCATTGAGGTCTGTCCCTGCTCCCTCGCCCCACGCTTAGAGTGTGAACTCATTGTGGGCAGGGATCACCACTCTTTACTGTTGTACCGTTCTTTTCCCAAGCGCTCAGTACAGAGCTCTGCACATAGTAAGCGCTCGATTCATTCATTTAAACGTCATTATTGAGCGCTTACTGTGTGCTAAGCGCTTGGAAAGTACAATACAGCGACAAAGAGAGACGATCCCCGCCCTCAACGGGCATACAGTCTAGAACCGAGGGAATCGAATGACTATAGGGTACTTCCCCCAATCGCTTAGTACAGTGCTTTGCACACAGTAAGCGCTTAATAAATACGATTGAATGAATTGATGAATGACTCTGGATGGGTGTCAGGAGGCCACTTAAGGGTGCTAACCTAAACTGGGGGCGGGGAAGATAGAGAGAATCATAATAAAAATAATTACGATACTCATAAAGTGCTTCCTATGTGCCAAACACTGTTCTAAGCACCGGAGTTGGTACAAGGTAGTCAGGTTGGACACAGTCCCTGTTCTACAAAGGGCTCACACTCATCGTTCCTGTTTTACTGATGAGGGAACTGAGCCCCCCCACCCCGAGAAGTGAAGTGACTTACCCCAGGTCACACTGCAGACCTATAATAATGATGGTTGACCTTGGGCAAGTCACTCAATTTCTCTGTGCCTCAGTGACCTCATCTGTCAACTGGGGATGAAGACTGGGAGCCCCACGTGGGACAACCTGATTACCCTGTATCTCCGCCAGGACTTAGAACGGTGTTTGGCACATAGTGAGCATTTAACAAATACCAACGTTATCATTATCATTATTTCCACTAGGCCACACTCCTCTGGCTCCGGTGTTTATTTAACCTGGCTGGACAGCATATGGGGGGCTGTTTAAAATTCAGCAATGATATTCCTCTCTTACTGTTGACTGTTGCCAATGTTTCCATTTGCCACCGTCCACTAAACATCTTCCTTACCCCACGCATCTTTGAGTGAAGGAATTATCGATCTGGGGAACCCCTGTGCAAGAGTGGGAAAAGGCAGGGACCAAAAGCAGGCGATTTCGCTTCTTCGTTTCATTTTCCTCCCACTTCTCCCTGCCTCCGCCCACTTCCCCTCCATCAGTTTTGACTCGAAGAATAGGAGTTCACCTACCAGGCTTTAGGGTCACTTGGAGACGGGGCCAGAGCTGCCAGAGAGAAGAAACCCAAACCTGACTCGCTTTTATTCAGAGAAGTAGGTTGCCTGCAGAGGGTTTCAGAGATCACAGTGAAAAATGGGAACTTTTAACAAATCGATGAATATGGGAAATTTGTAGTTGGCTTATTTATGCAATTTCATTTGTTGATTTCTGAGCCCTCCCATTAAAAAAATTCAAAATAGGTGTTTTAGATATGAAAAGAAATCAAATTAAATCTTCTGTATGTGAAATATCTTGTTGGCTATTTTTCTCACTGCACAAAATGCCCACTTACATTTTCTCACTCCAAGAGTTCTCGAAAGAACATTACTTCACCTTGGCTTCCATATTCGTCTCATAATAATTCAGTCAATTTTCATTGCTCCCTCCAGGTCCAACTTCAGTCTAAAGAATGACTTCCAGAGGTACAAAAATGAAGGAATCTGATAACGAACAGTGTTCAAAGTAAGAATTCAAACACTTGGCTGATTAAAATTTATGCACTATTTTTGATTTTTTTTTCCTCTTTTTTTATGAAGTATGGTCCTTTTAGGCTTCTTTTATCGGTGATCTTGCACAGAATCCTGACAGGGCATTTGGGGATAGGCATGGTTTTTGCTGAATTGTACTTTCCAAGGGCTTAGTACAGTGCTCTGCGCACAGTAAGTGCTCGATAAATATGAACGAATGAATAAATGAACATGTGCATATTGGCATCTGAATAGATTTCATTAATAAGCGAAAATCTTAAATGAATAAATAGACATGATTTGAACCATAAGAGCCATTTAGTTTAAAAGTTAGATTGACCGATTAGGATGGGGCTTTAATATTCGGAAACATTGTCTTAAAGGTTTCATTGGGAAAACAAAACTTAGCTCATTGTGAAACTGAAACTTGTATGTTCTCAATTCGGCCTCTTGTTAACCTTTGTACCCATCACCCTGGTTCACATTTAGTAACATTTTTCTGTGTCCTTCCTCAATTTTGAATCTTTTTCTCTGTAGTCATTCCAGTCTTCTTAATCTTGTATCTGACCCTCCTTTCTCATGACTTCTCCGTTCCTTTGTTTGATGTGGCAACCCAGGGGAGCGAACACAGGCCTGAAAAAACAACTCCTTTTCCTAATCCCGGCCTTCCCCCTGACTCACCACAGAAGCCACTTAATTTGTGTGTGTCTACTTCCTCGTCTGTACAATGGGGATTTGGATTCTGACCCCTCTAGCCGGTGTTGTCGGGATAGGCTAATTAAAAGCAGGGAAAAATAGCTTTGAAGAATAGGGATAGGCCCAGGGGGAAATCAGAATTGTTGCCTTATCAAGTCCAGCAACATCAGCAGAAGCCAAGAAGAGAGAACCACTGAAGTTTAAACATTTACAGAGTTCAAAACAATTCATTCATTCATTCAATAGTATTTATTGAGCGCTTACTATGTGCAGAGCACTGTACTAAGCGCTTGCAATGTACAAATCAGTAGCAGATAGAGACAGTCTCTGCCCTTTGAGGGGCTTACAGTCTAATCGGGGGAGATGGACAGACAAGAACAATAGCAATAAATAGAATCGAGGGGATGAACATCTCATTAAAACAATAGCAAATAAATAGAATCAAGGCGATGTACATTTCATTAACAAAGCAGTCACAAGGTAACACTTTCTGCCGCGCATCCTGGCATGGAATTCATAATCATGGAATGCAGTGCAGGCCAGAAATACCTGTAAGTTCAAGAAAGACAGCCCAGGACCATCTGTCAAATACGTGGACCATCTCTAACAGTGAGAGATGTGTGAGAAGACAACCTTGATGTAGCTCCCATGGTCAGACACAGGACGCTGGTCTGGGTTGACCACGGAGGTGACTGAATGTACCATTTCTTAGGTTCTAATAGAGACCTCATTATAATGAGCATTTAACCAAGAACACAGATCTTGGTGTATAGAATTTAATGTCGGAGTTGCGTTCGGCCTCTCGGTTCACCCGTCCCTCTCAGTGGTTCTGCTCTTTCCTTCCCTGCAAACTTCCCTGGGGGCTTCGTGGACTGCCTGTCCAGTTAGCCTCGGCTTCAGAGAAGGTGAGGGAGGCTGGAAAGAAGTGCCCTTCTCTGTCCACGTCCCCTGCCTTCCGGCCAACACTTTGACCACTCTGAAAGCTAGACCACTGGTCAATATCTATGAACGAGGCTGTGGGCATCTAAAAATTAATTTCATGAGGAAAAATTATTCAGCAGGGTGGGGCGTATGTAATCTCTGAATCATAGTTTTTGCCACTGAACTTTCTTTATGGGTTCAGGACTTGCATAAGGCCAGGCTCCGGGATCCAAACATTTTTGAGATGATTGTATTCGACCTCTGTACCTTGTCTCTTACAAACCGATAGACTCTCCCAACTGGAAGGAACCTCGTCTGGTACTGCCCTCTGCTTCCAGGAAGGTGAATAAATGATTTTCCCAGGGCACAGAGATGTCCGCTTTTTTTTTTTTAAATTCCTTCCGTAAAAACGCCTGAAAGCACCCGCTGTCTATCACGAGGGATGTAGATCCCTATAGGATAAAGGGGAACGTAAGGGAGAATTACCTCACTGCTGTCAGACCTCAGCGTTAACCTAAAAGGGACATTATTTCCAGATCTTCACCTTCAAATAAAGTACGGTAGGCTTTAAATAGTGTCTGTAATCCTGCTCATTTGCTTAAAATATCTAGGCTGGCCCTAGCCCTTCCTATTCATTTTGGGTATTGGAGAGTTTACTTTGGTCACATAGTATCGGGACTGTGTTTTGAATGAATTAGGTATCTGCTGAACTATGACGTATCCATGTTGATTATGAGAAGTGAAGAGTCAGTGAGTTAAACCTGGTGGTAGAACTGGATGTCCATGTTCACGTTCCTTTGGAGGATAAACAGATTTATTCAGTTGTCGCTGTATAAATTTCTGTGTTTCAGTCAAACAGTGGCATTTATTGAGTGCTTACTCTCTGTGGAGCCCTGGAGTAAGCACTTGGGCAAATACAGTAATTAGTGCAAACACAAGCCCTGCCTTCGAGGAGCTTACGAAAGAAAGATTAAAATTAATTACAGGTAGGGAAATCAGCAACGATATGTACGTAAGTGTGGTGTTAGCAGGTTCAAATAGTACATAGGTAATGTTTACCAACTTCGTGCTATTGTACTCTCCTAAGCATTTAGTACAGTGCTCTGCAGACAATAAGTGCTCAATAAATGCCACTGATAAATCGAAACAGCATTAATAGTTTTCCGTTTTGTAGATCAAGATTTTTTGACTTGGCAATTTATTCTCGAACTTTGTATATTTCTACAATCTCCTGTGGGGAAAGAGGAACTCCAATTTAGTTACAAATTCCTTACCCCCTAACCAGTTCACACCACATTTTTGGCTATTCTGAGCTCTTCCAGAACTTTCTTTCCAAGGACCTTAAATTGTATCATCAGTTCTCAGAACTGGCTGAACAGGTCAAGTAGATGTTGATGAGGAGGAGGAGGAGGGGAAAGTCTATCCAAGCGGGGTAAAGATGATCATGCAGGTCTGGCTCAGGCCAGAATTACAGGCTTCGAGCCTGTGTCAAATCCGGTCAACTGCTCTCTAAGGAGGATGAACCGCAGAAGAGCAGAGAGTCGATCGAATTAGATTATCGTTAATAGCAGGAGGTGCAGGAGGAGCTTTGAAGATTGGGAGGTATAGCATTTGGTAGATTTCAGGGTGGAGGACGTTTGGATGTGGGCAAAGCCTTGAGATGAGAGTCAGGGATAGGAGAAGGCATGAGGTGATAGAGACAAGGAAGAGGAAGAGAAAGGGAGAAAAGAGATAGCTGAGGTTCAGCTAGCATGTTAGCTTGAGGGGGAATAGGTTGGCGAAGAGTGGTGAGCAACGTAGCTCCGCGGAAAGAGCCCGGGTTTGGGAGTCAGAGGTTATGGGTTCTAATCCTGGATCCACCACCTGTCAGCTGTGTGACTTTGGGCAAGTCACTTAACTTCTCTGGACCTCAGTTCCCTCATTTGTAAAATGGGGATTAAGGCTATGAGCCCCACCTGGGACAACCTGATTACCTTGTATCCCCCCCCCCCAGCACTTAGAACAGTGCTTGGCACATAGTAAGCGCTTAACAAATACCATTATTATTATTAAGAGGGAAACAGCTGATGAAGACTTGGATATAATGAGTAGGAGTTTTTGTGTTATACACTAAGAAACAAACAACTCTTGAAGATTTTCGTGAGGGGAGTAATGGGTTACAAATAGTGCTTTGAAAAGGTGATACAGTTATTTGTAATGTAAGATAGGCTGGAGAGGGGAGAGTTCTGAGTTTGGTACACAGCGTGGCTCAGTGGAAAGAGCCTGGACTTCAGAGTCAGAGGTCGTGGGTTCGACTCCAGGCTCTGCCACTTGTCAGCTGTGTGACTGTGGGCAAGTCACTTAACTTCTCTGTGCCTCAGTTACCTCATCTGTAAAATGGGGATTAACCGTGAGCCTCACGTGGGACAACCTGATTACCCTGTATCTCCCCCAGCGCTTACAACAGTGCTCTGCACATAGTAAGCGCTTAACAAATGCCAACATTATTATTACACCAGAAAGGAGGCTGTTTTAGTAAGCCAGTTGGGAAGGGTGGAAGTCTTGAAGTTGTCATCAAGGTGAAAAGGAATGGGTGGATCTGGGAAATAGAGACAGAGAAATGATAGGATTCAGAACTACTGAGGCAGGGAGATAAATAACAGTGGAGTCAAAGATGAGACCAGGATTTTGGTTCTCTGTGATAGTGATGGTACTTATCAATCAATCACTTGTATTTATTGAGTGCTTACTATGAGAAAAGCATGATGCGAATGATAGGAAAAGCAAAAGGTTTAGAAAAAAATGAGTGTCCTCTGAACACTTTGGGTTTAAGATGCCATCATCAGGCATCATCATCATGCCTCGTCTCAGAAAAGTTTCCAATACTCTACCAGTCTCCACTCCGGGAGGGAGAGTCAAGCAGAGGCCATACCCATTCCATTCCTAGCTTGGGCAGTGGCTAGCAGGTGGAAGGCAATCTGCTACATGTCAAAACTCCCCTGTGCTGGGCAGCAGAAGCAGGGAAGAGAGCCAAGGGCGGAGACTCCAGTTTACTAGACGGAAGGAGGCAATGTTAAATCGCTTCCGTATTGTTACCAGGATCTATGGGTACACTATCAGAGCGATTGCAGATGGAGGAAGGGCGTACCGGGAGAGATGTGTCCACGGCGTCATTATGGGTCGGACATGACTGGACAGCATGAGACAACAACAACAGGTTACCGGGGGAGATGTTCCTTAGAGCAAGATATCAGATGGAAAAGCAGGAGAGAGGACAGGGCTGATGCTGTAGCATGTGAAGTGAAAAGGGTCGGAGGACTCACCGACAGACTTTATATATTAAAACCCACATCGTTTGATCTTCCATTTTACTGACCCATATTGTCCATATTGTCCTTTGGTCACTTGGCAGGTTGATATTGGGTGCTCCTGGATTTCCATTTCCTCTGTCATCTCATTTCATGAGCAAAGACTTACCAGAGTCACCCTCAATTTTCATTCATACGTTCATCTTTGGTATTCCATATGTTGCCTATCTGCAGGAGGGAAGGGTCAGGTCCTGGAAATTATCTCCTAGTAATAATAATAATAATGATAGTGTAATCTGTTAAGTGCTTAGAGGCACCATACTAAGCGCTGCAGGAGATATAAACATATCAGATTGGACGTAGCCCCTGTCCAACGTAGGGCTCACGGTCTTAATCCTTAATTACAGATGAAGAAAATGAGGCACAGAGAAGTGAAGTGACTTGTCCAAAGTCACACAGCAGACAAGTAGCAGAGCTGGAATTAGAACCCAGGTCCTTCTGACTTCCAGGCCAATGCTCTATCCACTAGGGCAAGCTGTTTTAAGAAAACATGTCTCTCAGGAGATGTGTTTATGCCTCAGAAAAGCTGAAATGTACTTTTATTCCAGGGTTTGTCATGGTGAAACTGTGTGATAATTCATTGCACCACCTTGGCCAATTGAAGGAAGTATGTTTTTTGCCATTTCATTTTCTTACTCTCGATGAAGCAACCATTTCCTTGCTTATTCTTGTACAATTGACTGAATTGTTTACTTTCTCCCACCCCTTTTGCGCATGTCCATTTCTTTGGCCTGGTCTTTTCTCTTTCCTTCAAGTGAAAAGCTTTCTCTCAAACAGCTCCTCTGGCAGTTCTCAATCCAGCTTTTTCATCCTTTACTGCTGAGTTCATTTTTTTTTAAACTCCTTAAAAATAGCATTTTCAAGCTTTTTCCAGTTGATTTTGGCTTTAGCCGAAGGTGTACTTGACCTGGCAAAATTAGCTCTGCCCTGCTTTGCCCTAGTCAAAACTTACCTCTCTCCAACCAGTTAGAAAGTTGGTCCCTCTGAGATTAAGAACCCATAAAAGGGCTTCTGGGGCATTGAAACAGAGACAACTGTGTGTAAGGGTAATGAAGTACATATTCTGGCTCCTTGGCTCTCCAGCTGTCCTTTTCTTCACCATCTCTTTTCCCATCTGACCGTCCTTCTCTCCTCTGTCCTCTTTCCCTCTCCCATCCCACCCCAGGGCCTGGAACAAGATGCAAACGTGTTTCTCTCTCTCTCTCTCTCTCTCTCTGGGTGTTTTTAATCACCATCTTGCCCGGAAACCAGATCTGGCATGGGGCGAGGGGGAGAAAGGAGAAGCTGTCAGAGTCTCTTATCGGATGGTAGGGAGGATGAACGGCGAGTGAAGGGCTTCTCCCTGAGTCCTTGACCAGGTCTGATCCTCCCCTGGCCTATAGAACAAGGTGCTGAGTATCACTTGGTTTTTCCTCATGGGACAGCGCTGGAACTGTCTAGGTCTACTTGGGGGACACTTTTCCTGGTCGAAACCACTGGCGGACAACTTTGACCTCCTCAGACTTCCTACCCAGCTAGTCGTACTTGATTTAATTCTAGCACAAACACAGCAAGATGGCCAGCAAACAGAGAGCTGTTGCCATAACTCTCGTGCACAACCAGAAAGTGGTTGCCAAATGTATGCATAGATATTGGTGTGTGTGTCTGTGTATGTGTTTGTGTTTTACTTACCATGCTAACCCTTTTTTGAAGCAATTCAACCAGATAGTGCTTTCAGGTTTTGGCATGACAATTCTGCTGAAATTTGTTAATCGTGTTTCCCTAGAAGACAGTAATATACAGATAAAAATATACAGTGCAAATATAATCTATAATTCTGTAATTGGTCCAATATAATTCTCTGTATATATATATATAATGACTAAATATATATATGAATTTACATAGCTTTTATGTTGAATGCTAAATTTTTACTCTCCCTTTCTCCTGTGTCCCAGAGTCCTTCTCTGTTCTGCCTGAATGGGAAATTTCTAAATCACCTTCTAGTCCTAGGACCAAAGAATAAAAATCCCTCAAAATGGTGACATTTTGAAATATTCCTTAGGACCCCTCAACCTCCTTGACCTTCTTATTCCACCTACCATTTATCAAACAAAAAAAGTCTCTCATTCAAAGGCATTTTCATAAATTTAGAACTACAATTAGAGACATTAGACTTTTCAAGGGGAAGAAATATCACTTCTCTCAAATTACCCCCTCAAATCCCCTAGAGAAAGTCAGGAAAAAAGTATTCCTTTGAAAGACAACAGAGCTCTTTAGCTGTGGAGCAGAATTAGCCACCCAGATTCTGGGAGAACCTCACCTGTGATATTTTATAAGGTGGGTTAAGGAAGTCTGAAACATGAAATGCTTTCACCTAAAAAGGTATCAGAAAGGGCCACATTGAACTGTTCACACGATTACTGTTTTAATGAAAGAGCAAAATTAACTGCACTGCCATTAAAACATTATCCCTAGCCACAGTTTACAGTTCCAAAAAATAAATAAATGCCTTGCAAAACCACATGTCTCTATTGAAGTTCCGTTGCTCTAGTTCAGCTGGTGGACTGATATGGCAGATAGATTGAGGTTGCACTCTCCCTTTGAATGACTCCTTTAACTTCGATTCATTCATTCAATCGTATTTATTGAGCGATTACTGTGTGCATAGCACTATACTGAGCACTTAGGCGAGCACGATATAACCATCAACAGGCACGTTCCTTGCCTACAATGAGCTTCCCGACCTGAGCTGTTGAGTAGCATCTGTATTCCTTCCAATCAAGTGCATTTCAAACAGGCCACTAGCTCAATTGGTCAAAGCCCGCTCCGTGTGCCTTTACTCCTCTCTCTCACCTCCTGTTTGCTTCAGCTCTTTAGTCAATCACCCATCTATATCATGACTTAGTACAGTGCTCTTCAGTAATGACACGGTAATCGCTCAATAAATCCGATGGAATGAATGAATGGATGGCATCAGAGCAGCTTTAGAGTTAGATTTAGTCTCCTGGGTATGTTCTATGAAATACGAGGAATCTAGAAGGCTGGACAATTTATCTGTCACAATAAATTCCTTTTTTAAAAACGTTTTACGTAATATAAAACATGTTTGTAGAGATAAATAGGAATATTTATTTAAATTTAAATCCCGTTCCCAATTCCCTCCATGTCATTCGTTCATACAGTACTCTGTACACGGTAAGCGCTCAGTTAATACGATTGAATGAATGAATGAATCGTATTTATCGAGTGCTGTATAGGGTTCATAGATTTGTGAGCTAGAATGGTTCATTCATAAACATATATGGTTGTATCATAAACCATATAGTTTCTTGGTTCTAGAAGGTAGATTTCTACTATGTATTCAACAACTAAAATAGAACATTTTATCTTACAACAGAGACCGCTTGGTTCGCATTTCAAACCCTTTTATTTCAAAAATGAAAGAAGATATCCTGTACCACTTAAATCTTGGAACTGGAACTCATGATTTTCCAGCTATGTTTGGAGATGTAAAGGTAAAAAATGTTAATTGTGTTCTAGAAATAGAATTCATTGTTGCCTAGAAATGCCATCCATAATCACACAAGACTTGCATCCTCCAGAGAGAGAGGACACGTAGACTGCTTTCTTTGGGAAAATGACTTTTTATGATCTTTTGGCATATTGTTTGAGCAGGGGCCTCAGGGCTAATCCCCAAAAGCCAACTCCTTGAGCTCACAGCTGTCCAACCTCCCCGAGTACAGACCATCTCTCGTCCCACCATGATCAGTCAGCATCCCTCTCACAAAATCGATCTAGTCTCGATGTTTCTTTAGCCCCGGTTCCTCTTTTATTTGATTCAGTCCACTTTCCACTCAGAACATTGTGACCTTCAAGCTTTGCAGTGTGGGAACACCCTGACTCCTTGCTTGATTACTAAAGCCAAGCGTCTGCCCAAGAGACAGATTAATGGGACAAATTGATGATATTTATTGAGCACTTACTGCATGCAGTGAACTGTACAAAGTGTTTGAGAGAGATTAATGCAAAAGAACCGGTAGACACGTTCCCTCCACAACGAGCTTACGTGATGCAGCCTCTTAGCCAATCGCAGGACAGGTAGTGATCTACATTACAGGATTTACTCTGGGATGATATTAGCCCTTCAGCAACCCCAGGTGAACCTACATTCTGTAGTCCCGAGTTACAGAAAAGCGTGAAGAACAGAACGACTAGTCACGCCAGGCCTTCCACTCTCTGACTCCTCCCTGCCGCCCGCCCCCGAATTGCGCCGGAGGGGAAGCTTTGGTTCCAGTGTCCAATAATGGCTCAGGCCCAGCCCGAGAAGGGGTGGATAAAAGAGCTGAGCTATGGATGTCGCCGTCTAGTCTTCGAAACGTGGGCCCACAAATGCCAGCTCCTTTCAGGCGGCTCCTCTCAGGCAGCTCTTGGAACCAGAAAGTTGAGTGCAAACATGAGCTCACTTGCTCCGGGACAGTTTTAGAAGTGCTAAGGGATGACTAAATTTGGTCTCCTCACTTGGCCCTCTCTTAAAACCGGCTCCAAGTGATAGACCGCTGCCTTGAAGATGGCCCCTTAAAGCCAGCTCTGCAGTCGCTCAAGCATATTTATCTAAATAACCACACACTCGTCAGATATACCAGTTTCACGTCATGTTTTCATTAGTTGCTTTAATTTAGACTTATTTGCATTTCCTATCCACCGTGAAACATTCTGATGATGATGTAGTAATTTTTGTGGAAAATGTTGGGTTTTTTTTTCCTGCAAATGCCATGTTGATTGAGTCATCTAGGAAAACAGAGAAATCATCATATTTATATATATTTCAAAGAAACATGATGATCTCTATGTGCTTTGTGTTTCTGAGGTATTTGATATGTTGTCCAACGACCGCATATGTTTGGTGAGGTGTTATTATGATTCCCTGAATATTTGCTGAATTTTCCCCATGTTAGTTTGTATGTGTAGGAGGAAGCCCTTCACGGATGAAAGCTTTTATTTCCTATATGGCTGAAGATTTAGGACTCGGACAACCCGGCATGGAGTATCCCAATATTTGTGCAGGAACTGACCGTTATGCAATGTATAAAATAGGACCTGTATTATCTATCAGTGTAAGTACAGACTTAATATCAGAAAATAAAAATACACACTTAGAAAAATCTTCTACCTGTAAAGTTTATTTGTTACTTGACCTCTTTAATCTCATTGTCTTAAATTGTAATTTTATCCAAGAATATCATGTGCATACGAATCCAATCTGAAAACTTTTAATGATTCTAAGTAGGTGTCCTAATTTTTTTTTTGATTGGGTGATTAAGTGCTTGAGGAGAGCTTTTATTAAATGCACTGAATTTCGGTGGACCAGCGATAAGAATTACAAATGCCAAATGAAAGAAAAAATGAAAGCCTTTGCTTGGAAGCAATTAAAGCAAGGAATATTGGATTTGAAAAAAAAAATCTGGCCTGTTTTAGCAAGTATATGTAGTCACTCGTGTTTAAATAAAATCAGATTCATAGCACTTTATTTGGATTTTAATTTCCTCTTTGTTTTTTCAGCACGGTATGGGCGTTCCTTCTATCGCAATCATGTTGCACGAACTCATTAAATTATTGTATCATGCCAAGTGCTCTAATGTCACCATCTTCCGCATCGGCACCTCTGGTGGCATAGGTATGTTCCTTAAATCTCTTCTGTAAGTGACTGAATCTAAAAGTTGGCCCTGTGGATAGGTAGGGATTGTGGTTGGAATCAATATGATTAAATCCATTCATGTTTTTTCCCCATGTCTGACATTCTCTCTTTTGTCTCTCAAACTATTGCCAAATGACTCAGATATAGAGGCAAATGGTAATTTGAAATATATAGAGAGAAAAATGTCTGAATTCCTGAAAGGTCTGTATTGGAGAAGCGGTTTTTAAAATCCCCTCTAGCCTGTAAACTCTTTCTGCCTACCATCTCTGTTTTATTGTAGTGTCCCATGTGCTAGTTCAATGCTTGGCACACAGTAAGAGCTCAGTAAATCCCATTGATTGACTGCTCGATTAAAATGCAGTGGTACTTATCGTCCTCTAGACTGTAAGCTCGTGTGGGCAGTGAATATGTCTGTTTATTGTTGTATCTACTCTCCCAAGCGCTTAGCACAGTGCTTTGAAACGCAGTAAGCGCTCAATAAATCTGAGTGAAATGAATATCCTTCTCTTACAAGCAATGGATGTAAAGGCTGTCTAGCATCTTTCCAATGACTTATTTTGAGAGAGACAAAGAAGTAAATTAGATAAGTATCTCCTTTCCAGTTGTCTCCCTCGCCAGCTAAGACTGTGAGCCCCATGTAAGACAGGGAATGTGCCCAACCTAATTATTATATCTGCTTTCTGCTTAGCATACAGACAACGCTGAACAAATTTCCCGGTAATTATTATTATAGAGCCTTCTGTCAGGAAGGATGGAAGAGCCGTGGTCTTGAGGCTCGAAGTTAGAGAAGTAGCATAGCGTAGTGGACAAAGCACGGCTTGGGAGTTAGAGGACGTGGGTTCTAATCCAGGTTCCTCCACTTGTAGGCTGTGTGATTTTGGGCAAGTCACTTAACTTCTCTGTGCCTCAGCTACCTCATCTGTAAAATGGGGATTAAGACTGTGAGCCCCACTTGGGACAACCTGATTACCTTGTAACTACCCCAGCGCTTGGAACAGTGTTGAACAAATAGCATAATAATTATAATAATGATAATTTAATAATTCAGGACTGAGCATCTGCACAGATGGATTGATTAGAGGACTAGTGGTTTGCAGGGTGCTATTGACATGTGCTCTTCTTCCTTCCGATCCTCTTTCCATTCATTCATTCACTCAATCGCATTTATTGAGCTCTTCTTACTGTGTGCAGAACACTGTACTAAGCGGACAAGGCTGCGTCACATTCCAAAGTGCTCGTGCCATTTTGGCCGATGTTAGCCAAGTCGAGACAGACCTGGAACTGCAACCCAAGCCTTCTGATTCCAGAGCAGTGCTTTCTCTGTTCACTGGATCAGTAGCAGGCCATTTATGATTATATGTTTCTTACAGGTTTACAAAGGCCGATTCCAGATAATTCCTATTATTAATTGTCTTGCTAGTTCCTCCTCATCATTGGTATTTATCGAGCACTTACCTGCGGAGCACTGTACTAAGGCCTTGGGACAGTACAATACGATACAATACGTTTGCTGCCTACAGCGAGCTACTCCCAAACCCCCTTTTGCTTGGAATAACGGACCAAAAAATAGAGAGGCCCGAGTCTATTTCTCAACCTGAATTATTCAGATGATTTTACCCACGTATGGGATTCTTTCTGCTCTGTTTAACAGTTACTATTTGCTTCATCCACAAAGATGGATACTCTTCTAAGATCTGTTTTTTTGTTCCTTAGGACTGGAGCCAGGCACTGTGGTAATAACTAGAAAAGCGGTAGACGCCTGCTTCAAACCTGAATTTGAACAGATTATTTTGGGAAAACGGGTGGTGCGCAACACAGATCTTGATGAGAAACTAGCTCAGGAATTGACCAAATGTGCTCAGGAGATGAACGAATTCAACACGATCATTGGAAATACAATGTGCACTTTAGACTTCTATGAAGGTAAGATTTGTTCATTTGATCTTAGGAAAAATAGGAAGGAAAGAACGTATAAACCGAGAGTTCGCTTGTCTTTGTTTCGTAGGTCAAGCACGGCTTGATGGTGCTTTCTGCTCCTACACGGAGGAGGACAAACAGAAGTATTTAAAGGCAGCTTGTGATGCCGGAGTCAGAAATATCGAGATGGAATCTTCAGTCTTTGCTGCCATGTGTAGCGCTTGTGGTGTCCAAGGTATGTATGCCCTAATTCGGTTTGGTGGAACACTGGCTTTGGAGAGGGCGTAATTCCCTCCGTTTCCCCATTCTGCTCTTGGAAGGGTCCCAGCGATCCCCATCCAGAGACAGATAACAGGAGGGCCCGGGTTGGGGAAGGATGCGGTGAATGTTTCTCCCCACAGTCCTTCCCCCTCCCTTCTCCTACTCGCTGCTACCCGAACCCATCCAACACCTGCTCTCCATTATGGTTAAAGTGAGGTTTTATTTATTTATTTATTTTTCTGGATCTATGGCTCTCACCCTTATCGTGTCTTTGCGGCGCTTCAGTTCATGAGCCGGGACAAAAAATGCCTTGAAAATTTCTCATTTGTGCCACTGAGGAATGCAGGTGTTCAGATGAGCAGCAGGAGAAAGAACAATGCCACGCTGCATTCAGGGGATGCAGCTGAGATGTCGGAATCTACGTGCCTACTCCCCAATCTCTTCTCCTCAATTCTCATGTCTCCCGGGGGTCAATGGCCCAGGCCCGTCCCCTTCCCCAGCACTACCAGGGGAAAACCTGGCCGGCACCTGTCTTCCCCAGATGTCTTTCCAACTTTGGTTTTAGTTTTTTTTTAACATTGTAAACTTGAATCTTTTGGGAGGAACCGGAGAATGGAGAAGCAGCAGGGTGGCGTAGTGGAGCGAGCACGGGCCTGGGAGTTGGAAGGATATGGGTTCTAATCCCGGCTCTGCCGCTTGATTGTTGGGTGACTTTGGGCAAGTCACCTCACTTCTCTGATCCTCAGTTACCAAATTCTGTAAAATGGGCATTGAGACTCGGAGCCCCATGTGGGGCAGGGACTGTGTCCACCCTGATATGCTTGTATCCACCCCAGTGCTTAGTATAATGCCTGGCACAACAAGAATACTAATCTGTTTAAAATATTATACTCTGCTCACTCGGTTTCTGAATTTTGCATTTGATGCACCCTTGTATCTTTCTCTCCTTCCTCTAGCTGCCGTGGTGTGTGTCACCCTTCTCAATCGGCTTGATGGAGATCAGATCACCAGTTCCCATGAGGTGCTGGTAGAGTACCAGCAAAGACCACAGAAGCTAGTGGGTTATTACATTAAGAAGTGCCTTGGGAAAATCTGAGCACCTTGTGGTTTGTTTTTTTTTAAATTCTAAGCAGAGTTGCTGTAGTTCTCAGCAATTAAAACAATGGACCCAGTTCTTTTTGTTTGTTGTACTGGGTATGAATTTTAAGGACTCAAGTGAGATAACAATTGTGGTCCACTCATTAAATCCCAAGCTCTTGATTACTTTTTTTTTTTACCTGATAGCTTTAAGAACTGCTTTCCTTGAATACTATTGCACTGGATTAATTAACTGTCTCAACAGTAATCGAAGCTACCTCTCTAAGAATCTTGCTCAATATCGGCTCAAGTCTGTCCAGCCTCTCTCTCATTTCTCCAGAAAGACTAACAGGTTGCGCTGGCCAAGATTCAGCTGCACATCCATCTTACCCTTGGCTTCTAAGTGAGAGCTAACTGATGGTTTAAAATTTTTTACTATACAGCTTTGGAATAAGCCAAACTGCGGGCACCAAAATCTGTTATCCATGTAAATGTCGATGTGCTAAAACCTTTGTGTTTTTGAGTGTTTTCCATGGTTTTCGTTAATGGACTAAATCTGCCTTATGCAGATGCTTCCAGGAGTTTAGAATTCCTCAGGGGTCAATTAGTCATTTAGAGACCATTTAAGGAAATTACTCTTTTGGACCCAGCATAATCCCCGAGAATTGTTCATTCTTTGCATAGTCCCTAAAAATACTCCCAAGAGTGACCCTCAGGTGTGGGGGGTGGGGGGCACTTAAAATGTTCACAGGCTGAAAGGTGCCTTCATTTTTGAGGAATTACAAGGTTCTACCAGATCTATATTTTTAAGGATAAATTTTTTCACTCTTGTTTGTAATAAATATTATGCTACTCATGATTAGATTATTGGGTTACTTAGAGTAACACTATGAAATAAAAGAGATGAAGGGATATTTAGTCTTTCATATTTTAAGCCAGAAAGCACTTTTAGCTTTTTTTTTAATGCGTTGTATGACCAGTAGGAAAAATACTATGGTTCATTGCATTCATTTGAAATGATAAAAGATGCACTTGTGTGTTGCACAGCAGAAAGCATTCATCCTAGATGGCATTATATGAAAATATTTGTATATTAAAATATAATTTATGAATTCTGATGGATTCTCCAGTGTTTATTTACAGAAGTCTCTGTGTGTCACTTCAGGTTTTCTAGGGCTTCCTAGAGGCTATTCAGTCGTCGTCATCAACATCATCGAACATTAATTGTGTGCAGAACACTGTACTAAGCAGTTTCGGATAGTACAAGCTAGTTAAAAGCAATCAGTGGCTTTTAGCATTTTGTGCAGAACACTATACTAAACACTAGGGAGAGTAGAATACCACAGATTTGGCAGACACATTCCCTGCTCACAGAGATTTAAAAAGATTGATCCTTTCAGTTAAGGAGCTCACCATCTAGCAGGAAGCCGACAAGCAATGTGGCTTAGTGGATAGGGCACAGGCCTGGGAGTCAGAAGGACCCGTGTTCTAATCCTGACTCAGCCACATGTCTGCTGTATGACCTTGGGCAAGTCACTTAACTTCTCTGTGCCTCAATTACCTCACCTGTAAAATGGGTATTTAGAGTGTGAGCTCCATGTGGGACAGGGACTGTGTCTAGCCTGATTAACTTGCATCTACCACAGAACATAGAACAGTGCTTAGCACATAGTAAGCGCGCTTAACAATTACCATTTTCATTATTAGCAGGAGAGACAGACACTTAAATTACAAATAGGAAAGTAATGGGTATTAAGTGCTAAGAGGGCTATGAAAGTTAAATGTTCAGCTGGCGTGGAAGGATCAAGATGGTAGAGGGGGGATAGAAAGTGGGAGAATCCAGAATTTCATGTGGAGGGCCTAGAGAAAATGTGATCTCAGGCTTTGAAGATGGGAAAATCTGTGGTCTGGGATGAAGGAGGAGGGAGTTCAGAGAGAGGGTGAGCAGAGGAAGAAATGGGAATAAAACAAAGTGAGTAGGTTAGCTTTGAGAGGAACAAAGATTTCCAATGAGTGTGAGTGGCAGAAGAGTGGCTAACCAGAGGAATAGAGGCTGATTGAGTGTTGATTGAGTGAGAGAGGAATGCGCAGTCGGCTGAGGTATTTGAGGAGGAGAGGGGTATGTGCAGAATGATGTTTTGGAGAAATGATCCGGGTGGCAGAGTGCAGAAGGGCGAGATTAGTGGCAGGGAGGTCAGCAAGGAGGCTGATGCAGGAGCCAAACTGGGTAGTTGCATTGTACTTGCCCAAGTGCTCCGCACATGGTAAACCCTCAATAAATGTCATTGATGATGATATGACAGGTTTCTGAACCAATATAGCGACCGTTTGGAAGACACGGAAGGGGACAGATTCTGGAAATCTTACGGCAGAAGAATCGACAGTGTTTAGTGACAGACTGATTAAAGGGATTGGAAGGGAGGAAAAGTTAAGGGTAACGACAAGAAGGAAGATGGCGTGGTTACCTATATTGGGAAAGTGATGTGGAGGAGAAGATTCGTAGGGGCAATGAATCAACTTTAGAACTCCATAAGCTTGAAGTGCTGGCAGGACATACACAGAGGGATGTGAGATTGCGGAGAAGGGAAGAAACTAGGGCTAATGAGGTAGATTTGGGAGCTAGCCACATAGAGGAGGGAGTAGAAGCTTTGGGAGTCGATGAGCCCTTCAAGGGAGCGAGTGTAAATTGCTAAACAGACGCAGAACTGGGTTATAAAGGTCACCCATAACAGACCAGTGGGAGGGATGAATAAAGGGTGCAAATGAGGGGGACAAATGCCACAACCTGCCTCAAGATCCCGTTTCTGACTTGCGCTTGGGCTGGTGTCAGTGGAGAATGCAGCGGTGGAGAGGGGCGGTCCCTGGAGGTGCAGGGTGAGTAGAGACATTGAGACTGGGGTTGGTTGGTGGGGGGGGACGGTCTCTGGTGGTGTCTCTGGTGGTGTTGCAGGGGCAGGGGTCAATCGGGCCTGGGAGTCAGAAGGTCAAGAGTTCCAATCCCTGCTCCTCCACTTGTCTGCTGTGTGACCTTGACCTATGTGACCTTCACGTCTCTGGGCCTCAGTTACCTCATCTGTAAAATGGGGATTGAGACTGTGAGCCCCGCGTGGGGCAGGTATTGTGTCTAACCCGATTTGCTTGTGTCTAACACCAGTGCTTAGAACAGTGTCTGGCACATAGTAAGCACTTAACAAATATAATAATAATAACAATATAATAATAAGGCTCCTAGATTCCCCCCAATAGGCTGGTTTCAGTGGAGAACCCGGCATTGTTTTGGATATCCAGTGAGAGGACATCCACAAGATTTTTAGTCCTATATATGATAGTGGAAGCCAGCTTACTCGGTCCCCAGGGAAAGAGCAAGGCAGGGCCGGGCTCCCCCATGGTCAGTCAGTCAATCATATTTATTGAGCACTTATTGTGTGCTAAGTGTACTAAGTGCTGTACTAAGCACTGTACTAAGTGCTTGGGAGAGTACAGCATAACAGACACATTCCCTGCCCACGTTAAGCTTCAGTCTATAGGGAATTTACAGATTTGGGAAATCCTGGGGACTGTGATCTCTTTGGGGACAGGGAATGTCACTGTTTGTTGCATCGTACTTTCCCAAGCGCTTAGTACAGTGCTCGCACACAGTAGGCATTTAATGAATTATATTGCTGTTACTACAACTTACAAACGTTTGTTTCTCTACTTTCTCTCCTAATTATAAACAATATATATCTGCCTAATTCCCCTATTAGATTATTACCACCAATTTGTAGTCTTTCAAGGATTTAATGCAATGTTCGTCAGCCAAAAGGCGCTCCGTAAATACCACTGGTTTTTTTTTTGGAACGCAAGTTAAGTACTTACCATATGTCAGACACTAGGTAGACACAAGCTAATTAAATTGGACATAGTTCATGTACCACGTGGGGTTCATAGTCTTAACTCTCTTTTTACAGATGAGAGAACTGAGGAATTGAGAAGTTATGTGACTTGGCCAAGGTTAGACATCAATCATGCAGCAGAACTGGAATTAGAACCCAAGTCTTCTGAGTTCTAGGCTCTGACTCTTTCCAGTGGGCTGGGATGATTACTTATCTTTGTAAATTCATCTGGTTAGTCAAATTTACCTACAAACTGTACAGACCTACAAGAAGAGCTGAATCAAAAATAACAATTATTACATTTATTAAACACCTATTATGTGTCAAGCACTGAGGTAGATACAAGATAGCCAGGTTAGCTATACAGCCCCTGTCCCACATGGGACTCGCAATCTAAGTAGGAGGGAGAAAGGGATTAAATTCCCATTTAACATATGGGAAGCAGATGTTAAGTGACTTGAACAAGGTCACACAGTAGACAATTGACAGAACTGGGAATAGTTCTGGTCCTCAGACTCCCAGGTCCTAGCTTTCTCCACCAGACCTTGTCTCTAAAAAGTCTTTGAATGTGGGACTAATCAAGAAATTCATATTTTAGGCAAACATCAATGTAATTGTTTGCTAGTCTGAAGGAGTTAATTCTGTTTTTTTCTAACTTTTGGCTTTTTTTTCCTTCTGATATAAAAAATTCTTAAATGATGTTGTGCTTCGAATAGCTTCAAAGGATTTTCAGATTACCATACTCTAATCTTTGTAGAGTGCTTTGCAAATCAGTAAATAAAAATTAGACTAATTGTTTTTCCAGAATTTACCCTGTTAGATGAAGCTTGAAGTACTTTCATTTGAGTATCTCATTTCACAGAAAAAGTGTTCTGATTTTGAAAGCTGTATTGGGCTTTGCTTCATTATTTTAAATAGTGTTTGCAATATAGAAATGAGTTTGGAATATGAAATATATTTCCCTCATATCATCTATCTCTTCACCATTGTAATTTTTTTCTTCCACTCTTCTAGGGATTTTTCACCAGTTCCTATTAGTTCTTCTGCCTTTGTTAATGGAGAGTAATGAATCCTAGGTCAATTTTCCTTTATTCTTTTGTTCTGTAGCATTAATATATAATCTTAACATGTAAATTGGGTACCCTCTAAGTGGTAATTAGAACTTTTAAAAGAATATGGACAACTATGATGTGATCCACCAAAGTGATGGGTACCACACAATTACCATCGACATTATATTAGGCTCAAATTGCCATGTTCAAGATTTGTTCTTGAAGGTTCTCTGCCTGACCATTTTCCTATCACCACTGGAATTAAGTAGGACCATATTAGGAGGGCCAATCCTGTTCAACCATTCATTGCCATATTCTTGAGGTTTTGAAGAGGAAATCCAGCAGCTGGTATTAAAATATTTCCAATACATTGAGACCCTCTTCCAACTCAACAGGCTCTGAGGAGCATCTTTGAGACAGGCACCGGGGGATGACTTTATGCTGATGATGTGTTTTAGAGGCTAATGGACAAGAAAACATGCAGATGCAGATATATTGGTTCCCCTTAATAAATACCGTACACAACTACTCACTGTTGATTAGCCAGAAGAAAACTGAGTTTACGTATCAAACAACACTTGAGATTCACTAAACCCAACCAAAGATTTTCATCAGCAACACAGCCTTAATGTTGTCTCCTAATTATGCTACCTACTCAGTTGCCCAGATAGAGAAGTCTGTAATTGAATCGAGAAAGCTGGCCTGTCCTTCCAGAGATCAGCAGATGGCATGATGTCAATGAGGCTTTGAGTTGCAGAACACACTGATAGGACAGAGTGCTGTAATGCAGTCCAACTTCCAAAGGGTTGTGAGATCTGAACCTATTCCAGGCAGTACCTCCAGCTTCTAAACTAGTTTTCAACAGTGACCCCTGACAAATGCTACTCCATATTGATTACCAACGACATAGTCCTGGGAAGCAGCCGTTCAGCAATCTTGAGCCAGAGGTCATGGTAATCAACCAATCAATAAGTGATATTTTTTTAAGTTCTTATGAGAGTTGGTAGACGGGATCCCTGCCCACGAGATAGGGTCAGTGGGAGAGCAGGATTCCCAAGCACCTGCTATACGATGAGGTGACGTGAAGTACACCCAACAGGAAAGAAAAAAACCCAAGTATTTTGGAACCTAGAGAAGCACAATTCCTAATGTCCGGTTTGTATTCATTTTGAGAGCCCGGTTATGTATGTACATGAATGAAACAGTTGCATTCAGTTCCCTCATCTGTAAAATGGGGATTAAAAGTGTGAGCCCCACATGGGACAACCTGATTACCCTGAATCTACCCCAGCACTCAGAGCAGTGCTCGGCACAAAGTAAGCGCTTAACAAATACCAACATTATTATATATTTACCTAAAAATAATAGTGTAAGTTCTTTGTGTCACTTGCTTATTTTGTGCTTCCCAAGTATTTAGTACAATGTATTGAACCCAGTCTGCTCTCATTAGCATTATTACTAAAAGCTGAAGGGCTATATACTAAATCAAATTTTTTTCTCTCTCACACACACCCACAAACACACACACGAGTACTCATACATTTTTTACACACACACACAGAAACACACGCACACCCACTAATAATTACTTTCATCTTGCTTATTTTTCAGAAACGTAGGACTTGGGGAAAAATCCTGGCAAATTCAGGTTGACAGTTCAGCCTCCCAGCTTGTATTATTACTGTCGCTGTCCGAACTCCACATTTTCGTTAGTTTGATGACCAGATTTTTGACTTTGACTTTCTTTCCTCCAAATCCTTAATCTCTAAGAAATTAAGACGATGACAAACATATTTTCTGAAAGTTAAAGGACATTTTGAAAGCTGGCAATTTTATTTGACTCAATATAGACCCTGTCCAAATCAGAAATGTTTCATCCAATGCCGCTATATCTTTGAAATCCACATGATGGCAGCTCTTGACCTATAAGAGAAAGAGCTGGTGTAACTATCTTAGTTCTGTGAGCTTTAGAAGCAATAATGCTAACCGTATTTATTAAGTGTTTACCCTCTGCCAAACGCTGTTTCAAATTCTGGGAAGAAGTTGGTTGAGAATTAAATACAGTCCCTTTCCCTCAAGGGGCTCACAATTTGAGCATAAAAGTGGGAAGAGGAGATTTGCGTCAGTCACATAAGGAGAGATGAATCAATCAATCAAGAGTTATTTGTCAAAGAGAGTATTCTCTGTTTTATTTAAAATAACTAAACTGAAGTTTGGTAGTGTAGGATGCCCAGGGGAATGAAAATTACCAGAAAGACTAGATGGCTAGAAAAACACAAGAGGTTTTCGTCTTATTAGTTGTATGCGATTAAAAAGAACAGCTAATGAACACTCCTGGGACATCAATTTATTCATTGATCAAGTTAGTGAATTGTACTGACAGTCTTTGAACAGTCTTTAGGAATTCCAAGTTGATCTTTCCCTCACAGAGCACAAACTATTTCCTGGATTTTACATGATTGTGTCAAAGTGAGCAATTATTCTCCCCACCCTTGAAAGCCTTATTGGGGCCACATCTCCTCCAAAAGACCTTCCCTGATTAAGCCTCCCCTTTCCTCTTCTCCCACTCCCTTCTGGGTCACCCTGATTTGCTCCTTTCATTCACCACTCCCTTCCAGCCCCACAAAATTTATGTACATATCGGTAATTCATTTATTTATATGAAGGTCGGTCTCCCCCTCTAGGCAGTAAACTCGTTGTGGGCATTGAATGTGTTTGTTTACTGTTGTATTGTACTCTCCCAAGCTCTTAATATAGTGTTCTGCACACAGAAAGCGATCAAAAAATATGATTGACCGATTGACTGACAGCTTCTTAGAAAGTGTGAAAAGTCCTGAAAAGGGTGACCACCTCCTCTTGTGTTGACTTAATAGTTAATGATTGAACTGACTTGAAAAGCACATAAAGTCTGATGTCGGTGCGCCGCCTCTATTTGTAAATGTGTTGCAATGAGTCACTAGCAGAAACTGGCCATAGCTGACATTTTAGAAAGAAAATTTCCAGCAGAAAATAAGTGAGGATTGTACCATGTCTTTAGGATAGACACTTTTGGATGCACTAATCCAGCCAGGAGAGTAAATCTCCAATAAGATGCTAATCTTAAAGACTAATTATGCCCCAGAAGTGATAACATCTTCATATAAAATTTTGAACAGGATCATTGAGCAGAGAGTATTTGTTTGTAATGTGCAGACTCTTTTCCGTGCCCAGAGAAGGTGGGAGGAGAGAGTCAGGTGGGCTTAGTGGCTCGGAGAAGCCCTATCCCGCATCTTTCTTATTGCTACTTTCATCACAACCTTGCTCCCTGGAGAGTGAGATCTGATATCTTAGCATAAAAAGAAGGATGAAGAATGAAAAGGTAGTAATTAATAATTGTGGTATTTGGTTTGTGCTTATTATGTGCCAAGCTCATAATGTCTGTCTCCCCCTTGTAGACTGCAAACCAGATGGGGGCAGGGATTGTCTCTCCTTTTTGTTGAATTGTACTTTTCAAGCACTTAATACAGTGTTCTGCACACAGTAAGTGCTCAATAAATATGATTGAATGAATGAATGACTACTAAGCGCTGTGGTAGATACAAGATATAGACTGTAAGCTCATTGTGGGCAAAGAATCTATTATTCATTCATCTATATTTATTGGGCACTTACTGTGTGCAGAACACTGTATTAAGCCCTTGAAAAGTACAATTAGCAAATTGTACTCTCCCAAACATCTGTTTATTATCATACTCTCCCAAGCGCTTAGTACATTGCTCTGTACACAGTAAGCGCTCAGTAAATACCGTTGAATGAATGAAAAGGTCCCACATGGAGCTGACAGTCAAGGTAGGAAAGATAACAGGTATTGAAACTTCATTTTGCAGATAAGGTAACTGAGGCACTGAGAAGTTGTGACTTGCCGAGGATCACATGGCAGAAAATTGGCAGAACTAGGATTAGAACCCAGGTCCTCTGACTCCCAGACTTATGCTCTTTTCACTAGACCACAAGGCTTCCCTGCTCATGCCCTCTCCACTGCCTGGAATACACCTCCAGCTCTAAAATCTCCCACAGCTTTGTCCCCTTTAAATTCCTTCTGAAGTCCTGCCTCCCCCAGGAGCGTTTTTCTGATTCATTTTCATTTTTATTTTTCAGAGCCTCTTTCCCTCACAGACTATTTACTTACATGTTATTTAAGCATTTACTTATGCATACACTCATCTTTCCATTCTCTTCTTCTCAACCATACATTTTTTTGTGTCTATCTCCCCAATTAGATTGTGAGCTTCTTTAGGACACTGATTGTGTTTTCTAAATACAATTATCTGCACTCAGTAAATACAACTGATTCTCTGGCTGTTTGCTCTCTTTTAATCCCAGCAAAGATTCTGAGTAAGAAGGATAGGGATCCAGACCCCTTTCTGACTCCTGCTCTCTCTGCTAGTGTTAGATGGGTCCCAGACCAGAGGTGTGATTTGTGATGATACAGGTTATAATTTAACACTGGAGAAATCCTTTCCCCCCAAAATTCCACCAGGGAGATAGGACCAAATAGGTTCTCAGTAGATGCTCAGAAACACAACATGAGGACAAAGCCTAGGGGAAGGATAGTGGACGAGGGAGGAGGCTTAAAACAAATTTCTCCTCCCCAGCCACTACCAAGAGCCAACAGGGACCTTCAACTCAGTGTCTGAAACCAGCGTTATCAAAATGTTGCTCTCTCAGCCCACAGCTAGGATCCAGCAGGCTCAGACCTGGAGATGATAGTTGTCAGACTCCTTTCCCAAGAAAAATTTCTGGGAATAAGATATTAAAAGGATACATATCAAATGGGTTTAATTTTCTTGCATTAAGGTAGACTCCAGAGCAAAATATTGAGAAAATTAGAAAATGGCATCTGGCTGTTGGAAAGACAGGAAGCCACCGAGCAGATGGTGTTAAGCCTGCAACTGTAAAGTATAATGTGGTAATGGAAAATGTTTTCCTAGGAGAAAAGCAGCACTTCTGTTTAACCTAAGAGGGGAAAGAAGATACAGACAAAGCTTGTTTTCACTAATTCAGAAACTTGAACCTAGTATCTCCCAGGTTATGAATGTGTGACAGAGAGAGATTTCAAAAGACTATTATTAGCCATTCAAATGATCTGAATAACTGCCCAGAAATTCGGAGGAACCACTTCATTGTTTATAAGACCCTGGGAAGTGGATTTTATTTTCCTTTTTTTGCCAACTCTACAAATCAGGATATCTATATCCAATGGGCCGATCATCCTTATCATCTGTCTCTTTCTAATTTTGTAATAAAGTTTGAAAGTATTTTTAGTCATGAAGACTTCTGTTGTGCTAGCTGCCAACCATTCATCTGTTCAGAATTTGCCATTGAGGATGAGTTCAGGCTAAAGATTACTGAGGTAGGCATTTGTATTTATTGAACACTCACTAGGTGAAGAGCACTGTACTAAGTGCTTGGGAAAGTGCAAAATAATACACAGACATATTCCCTGACCAAAGTGAGCTTACAATATAGAAGGTGAAGGATGTGAGGAGTCTTGTCGAATATATGACTCTATGACTACACTGAGAATGCCTTTCCTGAGATGAAAGTTTTAGTATTCAAAAGAGACGGAATTGCTCCTTCAGTGTTCTGCTTCTGGGGACTCCTGGTGATCTGTAGAATCTGTAGTCAAGTAGCATATATGGAAAATAAAATATGGTAACTATAGCACTGGGTATCTCATTTTCAATGGATTTCTGAAGCGAATACTGTCTAGATGAATCTGTTTAGATAAGAATAAAGAGATTTAACATACCCAATTCCTACTTTAGTAGTAAACTATGAGGAATATTCAATACTTTTTTCCCTAAGGCTCATAATAATAACTGTGGCATCTGTTAAGAACTTACTATGTACCGGTCACTATAGTGGATACAAGCAAATCACGTTGGACACAGTCTGTCTTTTATGGGGCTCAGAATCTCAATCCTAATATTATAGATGAGGTCACTGAGGCCCAAAGAGGTGAAGTTACTTGCCCAATGTCACACAGAAGACAACTGACAGAGCCAGGATTAGAAGTCATGACCTTCTGACTCCCAGGCGTGCACTCTATTCACTACACCGAACAGCTTCTCATGGCTCTGAGACAGGTAGTGTTAATGACTCATTTTCTTTTGCCATTTTCCTATACAAATAGGGTTCTCAAGTAAATTATCAAAAGAAAAATGACTCAAGTAGCAAGTGCTAGGATCAGGGCAACATTTTCAACTTGTTAACAGAAATAAGTCCAACTTGATTTGTTCACGTGAAATTCCAAATTGTGAGCATGGTTATTTTATGCTAGGTAGTTAATTATTTTAAAGGCCTTATTAAACAAAAAAATCCTTGCCTGCACTTTAAGTAAAATTGATTTAATTTAATTCTGAGCAAACCTTAGATATATACAAATTGAAAAGTGCCATTGAATTAGAAGAGAAGCCGCTTTGAGATCTGTGTAGCATCATCAAAATGAAATAGCTAGTTCTATGCGGTCATGGAAAAGAAAGTATTTTAATTTTTCTTAATGATTTATTTTTAATTTTCATTTTTTAAAAATTTGTAAACCATAAACGTGTCATTGAACATTGTTAACTAGCTCTTTACATAACAGTTAAACTTTTCAACGAATAAATAGAAATGGCAATTTGATCAGAAAATCCCATCTACTTCAGTTTAAATTTACTGCTCTTGCTTCTCTTATCTTACAACTTGCACTTAAAAGGCAACAGAACTTCTGGCTTGGTATCCAAGGTCATGTAGAAAAGAGAAGCAGCGTTCCCTTGTGGAAAGATCTCAGGCCTGGGAGTCAGAAGACCTGGATTCTAATCCTGGCCCCACTACCTGCCTGGTGGATGACCTTGGGCAAAAGACTTAACTTTTCTGTGCCTCAGTTACCTCATCTGTAAAATGGGAATTTAGACTAAGTGCCTCTTGTGGGCCGTAGTGTCCAACCTTGTATCCACTACAGCACTTAATATAATGCCTAGCTCATAGTAAGCTCTTAACAAATACCATAAAAAAAGAAAAGCAAGCTCGTTACTGATTTTGAAGTAAAGGCAGCCTTCTGACTCTGCATCCCACCTCCTCCACTGGAAAGCTGGAGGTGACATCAAGCTCTCCTGACACCAGGCGGTTCTGGAAGAGAAACAGCATGGCCTAAAGGAAAAAAGCACAGGCCTGGGAGTCAGAGGACCTGGGTTCTAAACCTGACTCTGCCACTTCTGCAGACTTTGGGGAAGTCGCTTAGCTCCTCTGTGCATTGTTTCCTCTTTTGTAAAATGGGGATCCAATACCTGTTCTCCCTCTTATTTCAGATGTAAGCCCTATGTGGGGCAGGGATTATGTAATAATAAGATAATAATAATATTAGTATTTGTTAAGTGCTTACTATGTGTCAGACACTGTTCTAAGCACTGAAGTAGATAAAAGGTTGGACACAGTTCCTGTCCCAAATGGGGCTCACAGTCTAAATCCCCACTTTACAGATGAGATCACTGAGGTGCCGAGAAATGAAGCGACTTGCCCAGACCATCTAGCAGACAAGTGACGGGGCCAGGATTAGAACCCAGGTCCTTCTGACTTCCAAGCCCAGGGGTTTATTCTTCTGTAAACTGTTCACTGAGATCTCTTGGCTTCTCTATGTGTGCTTCATCTTTCCCAATATTAGTGGTATTAGAACCCCACCGCTGTAGAATCAGTTGTATTTGTTAAAGGCTTACTGTGCGCAGAGCATTGTATTAAGCACTTGGGAGGCTACAACGCAACAGAGGAGGTAGGCATGCTCTCTGCTCACAAGGCGCTCATAGTCGAGGAGGGAACTTGCAGTCTAGAGGAGATTGAACTTCTTTAGAAAAATGATCCAGGCAGCAGAGTGAGGTATGGACTAGAGTGGAGAGAAACAGGAGGCCGGGAGGTCAATGGGAAGGCTGATGCAGTAGTCAAGGTGGGATATGATAAGAGATTGGAATGGCGTAATAGCAGTTTGGATGGAGAGGAAAGGGCAGATTTTAGAATTGTTGTGAAAACAGACCCAAAAGGTTTTGGTGACACTGAATGTCAGGGTTTAATGAGAGAGATGAGTTGAGGATAATGCCAAGGTTATAGGGTTGTGAGACAGGGAGGATAGTAGTAATGTTGTCTAAAGTGAGAATCAGTGTCGCCTAATGGATAGAGTACGAGCCAAGGAGTCAGAAGGACCTGGGTTCTAAGGGGTGGCTCAGTGGAAAGAGCCTGGGCTTGGGAGTCAGAGGTCATGAGTTCGAATCCCAGCTCTGCCACTTGTCAGCTGTGTGGCTGTGGGCAAGTCACTTCACTTCTCTGTGCCTCAGTTACCTCATCTGTAAAATGGGGATTAAGTGTGAGCTTCACGTGGGACATCCTGATTACCCTGTATCTACCCCAGTGCTTAGAACAGTGCTCGGCACATACTAAGCGCTTAACAAATACCAATATTATTATTATTACTTGTCTGCTGTGTGACCTTGGGCAAATCATTGCACTTCTCTGTGCCTTAATTACCTCATCTGTAAAATGCTGGTTAAGATGGTGAGCCTTATGTGTCCATCCCGAATAGCTTGTATTTACTCCAGTGCTTAGTACAGTGCCTAGCATAGAGTGAGCACTTAATAAATACCATAAAAAAATAAAATGAAGTGATGGGAAAGATAAGGAGGACAAGGTTTGGGTAGGAAGAAGAAGAGTTCTGTTTATGGACAAGTTATGTTTGCGGTGTGGGTGGGACTGCCAAGTAGAGATGTCCTGAAGGCAGGAGGAAATGTCAGCCTGCAGAGGAATTAATAATAATAATAATAATAATGTTGGTATTTGTTAAGTGCTTACTATGTGCAGAGCACTGTTCTAAGTGCTGGGGTAGACACAGAGGAATCAGGTTGTCCCATGTGGGGCTCACGGTCTTAATCCCCATATTTACAGATGAGGTAACTGAGGCACAGAGAAGTTGAGTGACTTGCCCACAGTCACACAGCTGACAAGTGGCAGAGCCGAGATTCGAACCCATGACCTCTGACTCCAAAGCCCATTCTCTTTCCACTGAGCCACGCTGCTTCTCTTGTATATCGGGGCTGGAGATGTAGATTTAGGAATTATCCTCATAGAAATGGTAGTTGTGGCTGTGGGAGCAAATGAGTTCTCTGAGATAGTGGATGTAGACCTGTGCAAGCAAAATTCTCAAATATTTTCATGTTCCAGCACTGTCTGATAACTGTCCGGCTGTTGCTTTTGAGCAAATGTGTAAACCCGGATCACATACACTTTCACACATGCTTTACCAGTGTAGACCTGGAATATTCATCTCTAGCATAAAATGCTTTTTAAACAAAAACTGATGAAACCTTTCCTTGTGAGTCAACATCAAAGCAAAATATTCTCTCCATAATTGAAAACCGCTTTGGTTAATTGGTGCACGAGCTGATATCTCTGGATAAAGAGGGAGAAAACCTAACCGAGGAGAAAAAATTGCATATCAAACGCTACCCTCAGTGCCTGTTAATATGCTCCAGTTATGGCTATGCTGGAAAAGTTAGGACAAGCTCTGCATATATGTAAAAGAATAGAAATACCCAAAGGCTATCGTGCATCTCACTGAGCGGCAAGGTCACAGATATGATTTCTCAGAGAACGCACAATGAGAGGGCAATTTAATCCTAGCTTTCCTTGTCATCAGAACTCTCCCTTGCCTCAGTCGCCTTTGTTAGAACATGCTAATTACCAAGCACTTTACCACCTTAGGTGGAAACAAGCTGCATTTCCCCAAGCTGGAGAAGAAGCTGAGGAGCCATGGGGCTTATTGGCAACCAGTTCAAGGCTCTGTTCTGGAAGAATTGGCTCTGCCGCCTGAGGCAACCGGTGAGTTTGGCTACTGATTGATGAAGGGTTTTTTTGTCTCCATGACCCATCTCTGGAAAGGTCAGTCTCTTTCCTGTCTTATGGTCTTTTGCCTCAGAGAATAGTAAGACTTATTTGGCTCCATATATTATGTGTTTTGGCTTCAAGAATATGAGTGTTTACCACCAGAACCCTGTAGAAAATCAGGGCAGCTCAATTCAGTTAGATTCTCAAATCTTAAAGAAAAACAGAATAAAAGAAGCTGGAGAAAAATGCAGGATTATTTCTTGTGACTTGGTAAATGATCTGGGGAGACAACTGCTTACCCTAGGTTTAACCAAATGAAGTGGTAATTGACTAATGAAAGAACAAAATAAGCCATGTGTTTTATCTTTTATCTATTATGTTTGGTGGAGGACAAGATTTAGAGAACTATTTCTTTCACAGATATCGACAAAAAATATCTGCCTGGTATTATTGTCTGATTTTTAATTCTTAGGAATGAATTTGCAGCTCTACCATGTCAAGGCTGACAAAACTTTTAAAAAGATGTGAAATCTTATATTCAATTATATTACATTATTTATTTGAATATCTCATCCTGGAATATTGCACTACTTTATGCTATATCCTTACTCTTCATCCATCCTCCTTTCGATCAGTCAGTGGTATTTATTGAGCAGTTATTGTGTGCAGAGCACTGTGTTTAGCGTTTGGGAAAGTATAATACAAGAGAGTTGGGAGACACATTCCCTGAACACACGGAGTTTGTAGTCACTATTTTCACATCGTTTCTGTCAATCTCCCCATTGCATTTAAGGTCCTTGAGGGCAGGGAATGTGCATATCGATACTCTTGTAGTTTCCCAAGTGGTTAGCACAGTGCTGAACTTTTCACTCTGTGCTCCAGTGGGATCTTGACGGGCAAATGGATGTGAAAGAGTGTGAGGGGCACTGAACGAATTCCTCTGTGTTGGTTCTTGATCATAAGATCTCAGGGAGGTCATCTGTTCTCAGTGAGAGGCACCCTCATTTTTTGCCACAGCTCTTAACACTCAGTAAATGCCCAATAAATACCATGTATTGATCAATCGATTGAAAATGTCAGAATCAATTTTCTTTTTTCTGTATTTGCTCTCATTCTGGTCAGTGTAAGTGTAAAATTGGAAAGAAATAGAAGTTAGTGGTCCTAAATAGATATCACCTTACTTATATTTGTAAGAACAGTTCTCTAGGGCCTCTGAAAAAAACAGTCTGCCATGATTTCTATTTGTTATGGGAAAAGGTAGTGGCTGGTTTGATTTCAAACGGCCTAAGCTGAAACTCCTTGTTTCAGATGCATTCTTGAAGAGGAAGAAAAATATTATAAAAAATAAGTCATTGGAAAATCAATATTTAACCAATTGACTCAAGATGGGTCCAATACATAGTTCTGTTTTGCTGAGAAATTTTCCTGCTAGGTTCTGAGCTCAGACTTGTGAATATACTTGTCTAAATCACACACACATACACACACACACACACACACACACACACACACATACACACAAACACCTACACAGGCACCAGGGTGTTCGGCTTCATTCATTCCTTCATTCAATCATATTTATTGAGTGCTTACAGTGTGCAAAGCACCGTAGTAAGCGCTTGGGATCAGCAAGACCTACTGGCAAGATCCCAGGTTTGGGAGTCTGAAGACGTGGGTTCTAATGCTGGCTCTGTCACTTGTCTGCTGCATGACCTTGGGCAAGTTACTTAACTTCTCTGTGCCTCAGTTACCTCATGTGTAAAATGAGGTTTAAGAACAGTGAGCCTCATGTGGGACAACCTGATTACCTTGTATCTACCCCAGCACTTAGAACAGTGCTTGATACATCGTAAGCGCTTGACAAATACCATCATCATCATCGTTATCATTATTATTGTAACCTAACAACAAACAGACACATTCCCTGCTCACAATGAGCTAGTCTTGACTAACTCCTGAACTGCTGTAATTTTAGCGTAAGTTCTTTCCACGACTTTGAATTGTTTTTCTGATAATGAAATCTCCCGTCAAGAGTGTTAGACAAGCCTCAGTCCTGCAAATCGAGAACCGAAAATTGGCACAAAGGAGTCAATTGTAGTGTTGGAGCTTTCAGTGGCTCGACCAGGACTCTCTGCTCCCTCTCTGACATTCACCTTCCTTCTGGGGCACAGAGTAAAATGAGAAAGCAGATGGATTCCAGAGAAACGTATTGCGAAGGACACGCAGAGTTTCTAGCATTGTTTTTCTAAAGCATTCTCAACCGTTCAGGCATGGAAGACATCTCTTTTTCACTTGAACATTGTGGAGTCCACTGTTAAAAATGAAATGACCTATCAAATGCAGAAGATTTAAGGATATTAGCATTAATGCCCTATGAATATCTCTAAACCAGTGCTCGATTCTGATGCTTATTGGATCTAGAACGAAATGGCATTAACAGTGCATTTCCATACACTAATGCACAGTTAGATATGACATATGAGAGTCATTCATAGGTGTAGTTAAATAAATTGCAGTTCCCTGAAAGAAGGAGAATACCTCATAAAACAAAAAGCATTCTAGGGAGAGATTTAATGGTGAACTGTAGACAAGAAAAAGAAAGAGAAATATTACGTCTACTTGAGAATTCCATAAAGCTTCTAATTTTCATTTTGAGCATTCTGTTATTTCTTGGCATGTTTTTTGTAGCTCCCTAAGTGATGGGTACTTCTTAGAGAAGCAGTGGCTTAGTGGAAAAAGCATGGGCTTGGAAGTCAGAGGTCGTGGGTTCTAATCTCAGCTCCACCATTTGTCAGCTGTGCAACTTTGGGCAAGTCACTTAATAATAATAATTTTGTATTTGTTAAGCGCTCACTCTGTGCCAAGCACTGTTCTAAGCGCTAGGTGGGTACAAGGTGATCAGGTTGCCCCACCTGGGGCTCACAATTTTAATCCCCATTTTCCAGATGAGGTAACTGAGGCCCAGAGAAGTAAAGTGACTTGCCCATGGTCACACAGCTGACAAGTGGCAGAGCTGGGATTAGAACCCATGACCTCTGATTCCCAAGCCCAGGCTCTTTCCACTAAGCCACGCTCCTTTTCTTATCTTCTCTGTGCCTTATTTCCCTCATCTGTAAAATGGGGATTAAGATGGTGAGCCTCAGGTGGGACAACCTGATCACCTTGATTCTACCCCAGTGCTTAGAACAGTGCTTGGCGCAGAGTAAGCACTTAACAAATACCATTATTATTATTATTACAAAGTGGGGAAAATATTTTATTCTTGACCAAAAAGGAGGTATCAATAATTAGTGATACAATTTTATAGAGAACCTATCCCTATGGTATCTAGGGACGATAAAATAGACTGTGAATAAACGGTTCAATTTAGAGGCCAAACTAATGAATTTCTTCCTTCCCCTCAGAGTCTTATAAATATCTAGCTTTGGGTTCTCTGCTAGTTTGGACTGAAGTAGGCTGGTTGAGTTGGTATGTCTCTGTTGCTTTCTTAGAAATAATGGGGAAGAGGGTTTGCAACAAGGTAGTCTGGTTGGACTCCAGGTGGAGGTACAGAGTTGATGATTTAAAAAATCCCTGACATTTCTAGAAATACAATCCAAATACAGGATGCTCTCAATTATCTGCAGAAATGAAAGGAAGCCAGGGGTAATTTTAAGCAGCTGAACATTCTCATACCCTCAAGAAAAGTAAGCATCTCCAAGTAAGTAGAAAACAGAACTTAGAGGATGCTTACAGAATGTAAAGCACCTTGGATTTGGGGAACTTATAAAGGAAAACCAGTCAATCTATCAATCAATCATATTTGTTGAGCACTTATTGTGAGCAGAACAGTGTATTAGTCATCTGGAAGAGAAGTCTGGAAGATAAAGTTGGCAGCCACATTCCCTGCCTTCAATCTAGGGGGTAAGACAGACATTACAATAAATTGCAGATAGCGGAATCAGTAAGATGTTAATATGCTAAATGTGTAAAAATGTTGTGGGGCTGGGGTGGAAGATGAATCAGCCAATAAATCAGTGGTGTTTACCGAGGGCCACTCTCAGGGTCACACCTGGAAAGTTTCCAGTACTCTACCACTTACGACTACAGGATGTGTAGTCAAGCAGAGACATACCCATTCCATTCCTAGCTTGGGCAGTGGCTAGCAGGTGAAGGCAATCTACTATATATCAAAACTCACCTGTGCTGGGCAGTAGCAGCATTAGAGATATTCATTTACTGCGTGGAAGGAGGCAGTGATAAACCACTTCCCTATTTTTACCAAGGAAACTCTCTATGGGAGAAGCAGCGTGGCTCAGTGGAAAGAGCACGGGCTTTGGAATCAGAGGTCATGAGTTCAAATCCCAGCTCTGCCACTTGTCAGCTGTGTGACTGTGGGCAAGTTACTTCACTTCTCTGTGCCTCAGTTACCTCATCTGTAAAATGGAGTTTAAGACCATGAGCCCCACGTGGGACAACCTGATTCCCCTGTGTCTACCCCAGCGCTTAGAACAGTGCTCTGCACATAGTGAGCACTTAACAAATACCAACATTATTATTATTATTATGGATACACTACAGAATGATTGCAGATGGAAAGCAGGGCATTCTGGGAGAGATGTGTCTGTGGTTTCGCTGTGGGTCGGACACGACTCAATAGCATAAGACAACAACATTTACAAAGTGATTACTGTGTGCTGAGCATTCTACTAAGCGCTTGGGAAATATAGATCCCTTCCCACAAGAATCTGTGACCTCTGAGCACTTGATATTATCCCACCCTCAACCCCAAAGCACCTTTGTCATATCTATAAGCTATATGTTAAAATATTAATTTATCTTAATGTCTTTCTCCCCATCTAGACTATAAGCTAATTGGGAGCAGGGAACATATCTAAATTCTTTTGAATTGTACTCTCCCAAGCGCTTAGTATAATGTTCTACCCACAATAAGTGCTCAATCAGTACCACTGATGACGATGATGAACTGACAGACTTGAGGGGGAGACAGACATTGAAGTAAATTACAGACGGTGCTGTGGTTCTGGTGGAGGAGTGAATATCAAAGTGTTTAAGGTGAACAGACTCAGGGACAAAGGTGAGAAGAAGGCAGAGCTTAGCCAGGGAAATGAGGGTTTAGCTGGGGAAGGTCACTTGGAGGAAGAGTGATTTTAGTAGGGCTTAGAAGGTGGTGAAAGAGGTGGTCTGACATATGAAAATGGAGGGAGTACTGATCCACAGGGAGGATGTGGGCAAGGATCTGAGGTGAAAAAGGCAAAATTGAGGTACAGTGCCAGGTAAGGTAGTAGGGGAAGATCTGCTTGAATACTATAAGGATTTTCTGTCTGATACAGAAGTGAATGTGGGTAATCACTGTAAGGTTTTGGGAAGCCACATGGCCTAGTGGATGAAGCATGGGACTGAGAGCCAGAGGACCTGGGTTTAAATCCCAGCTCCCCCACTTGCCTGCTGTGTGACTTTGGGCAAGTCACTTAACTTCTCTGGGTCTCAGTTTTCTCAACTGCAAAATGGGGATTCAACATTTGTTCTTTCTCCTACTTGGACTGTGAGCTCCAAGAGGGACAAGGAGTTTGTCCGTTCTGATTAACTTATATCTGCCCCAGAGCTTAGAACAATGCTCATCACATAATAATAATAATAATGTTGGTATTTGTTAAGTGCTTACTATGTGCCGAGCACTGTTCTAAGCGCTGGGGTGGACACAAGGGAATCAGGTTGTCCCACGTGGGGCTCACAGTCTTAATCCCCATTTTACAGATGAGGTAACTGAGGCACCGAGAAGTTAAGTGACTTGCCCACAGTCACACAACTGACAAATGGCCGAGCCGGGATTTGAACTCATGACCTCTGACTCCAAAGCCCATGCTCTTTCCACTGAGCCACGCTGCTTCTCTATAGTAAGTGCTTAACAGATGCCATTAAAAGAAAAGGAGAGGGAAGTCATACATCCTATACAAAATCTTGCTTTGGGAGAAACTCTAGGATAATAATAATCTTAATGATGGCATTTGTTAAGCACTTACTTTCTGCCAAGCACTGTTGTAAGCACTGAGGTAGATACAAGGTGATCAGGTTGTCCCACTTGGGGCTCACAGTCTTAATCCTCATTTTTCAGATGAGATAACTGAGGCACAGAGAAGTTGAGTGGCTTGCCCAAGGTCACACAGAGGAGGAGTAGCAGAGCCCGGATTAGAATCCATGACCTATGACTCCCAAGCCTGTGCTCTTTCCACTAAGCCATGCTTCTTCATTGTGACTTAACACCACATTATTTTATAAGATGACATTGGTGGCTGAGAACTGTTCAATTTGGACCCCCTTTGGCTGTTACCTTTATTGCATTTACTTCATTTAGTGTGTTTTAAAGCTGACACAAATCACTTTCTGCTTCACCTTCTGCTTCACCTTCTTCCCACGGCTCTGTTTTGTCTTTTATAATCTCCAGATACACACCTGGTGAGGATCTCCCTCATTCTTGGTCACCACCACTGGGATTTCACAGTCCCATTTTTCCGGTGTAGCGGATGGGCTCTTTATGGTCCAAAATGGCTAGGTGGCCCTGTCAACATAAGCCCACACTCTAGATGTCTCTCAGGGGTCTCTGGTACAGAAAGAAGCAGGTCATCCCGGCTGTACGTCATGAAGTGGTCATCAGGAGGTGCAACTCTGTCACCGTTCCTGGATACTAATCAATACCGTGTCTTTCTCTGCAAACTGGCCTCTTTTAGCTCACAGGCATTCAGGGGAAGCTTCGGATGGTTAGTGAAAGAGATAGCTGCCACAGCATGCCAGGTCGGATAGTGTTGGGGGTGAAGGGGTTGAAAAATTGAAAACCCTCAACCAACATTATTATTATTATTATTAAAAGCCTCGATAAATACCACTGATTAGATATGGTGCCTGCGAGACACCGTTCCTTTCTTTCACTGTCTTCATCCTTGATGGGATAAATAGGATTTCATAAATGACCTGGTGTGGTGGAATCTCAAACTTCTGATAAAAATCCTCCCTCTGGTCTTGTTGGTTCGTGTTGGCCAGGGCCTAGGAGAAGAATGTAATGACTAGCTGGCAAAGGGGAGGGATGGGGCTGCTTCTGGAGAAATGCTCTCGTTTTTGGGTTTTGGAACAGCTCAGTTGAACTTTTGTATGATGTCACTGTGGTCTGCTGTACTCCTGGGTGTGGGAGTAGCTGTCCTAGAGAGAGGCAGTATTTTCTTCCTGCCTCACAGTGGCCGAATGTCTGAAGCTGGCCCTGCTACCATTTCCCATGTTTAACATCGCTCTAAGTTCTTTCTTCGGTTGGGTAACACTGGGAATTCTGTAACATTGAGCCCTGTAATATTGGCACTGAGACTTGATTATCAGTCATTCCAACCAGGCCATCTAGTTAACACTGACCATCTGCAGAACATTGTACTAAGTGCTTGAAAGTAGGGAGACAGAATCCCTGCCATCAGAGAGCTTAAAGATAGAGGAGTTTACAGATTAGATTCCTAAAACATTTTAGCACCAGAGACCAGAGTAGCATGGAAGGCAATGGGGACTTGGAACAACTTTACTGCCTTGACTTGAACACTAAATAATCAGTCAGTGATATTTATTAAGTGCTTACTACATGCAGAACACTGTACTAAGCACTTGGGAGTGTATATGTGCATATCTTTAAATTATTTTAATCATTTATTATAAATTATTTATTCTGTCTCCCCCTCTGGACTGTAAGCTCACTATGGGCAGGAAACATTTCTGCTAATGTTGTTGTGCTATACTCTCCCAAGCGCTTAGTACAGTGCTCTGCACATAGTAAAAGGCTCGCTAAATACCATTGATTAGATACGGTGCCTGTGAGACACCATCCCTTTTCCACTGTCTTCACCCTTGATGGGATAAATAGTATTTCATAAATGACGCAGTGTGGTGGAATCTCAAACTTCTGATGAAAATCCTCCATCAGGAATTCACATTTTAGCCATCCGTCAAAGGGCTCAAAGAAATATTTTGCGGCACTCTGATGGAAAAATGACAGCAACAATGGTTTGACAACTTTATTGGTCTCCTACCATTTTGTTTATCTTCCCCCTTCCCCCTGCCCCATAATTTCCTTCGCCCTTAGAAGGATTCCACCCCTGATAGCTTATTGGCTTTAGGGCAGTCAGTCAGCTCTTTCCCTCCTACTTCACCTTGTTAATATCTTACTACAACCTAACTGTCACACTCCACTCCTTTAAAACTAACTTTCTCCCTGTACCTCAGTCTCATCAATCCCCCCACACCCTTGCCAATATCCTCCCTTGGATCTGAAACACCCTCTTCATATCCAACAGTCCAAACTCTCCCCACATACAAAATCCTCTTAAAATCACACTTCCTCCAAGAGGCCTTCCCCCTCTAAGTCCTTATTCCCCCCAACCATCCTCCCCTCTGTGCCAACTATAAACTTGACTGTATACCCCTTAAGCATTTTGATACTCACCTTGGCCCCAAAAATACATATGGAAATATTATTGTAGTCTACTATTTCCTCCTATCCCTAATCTGTTTTTATGTCTGTCTTCCCCTGTAGATTGCAAGATCCCATAGGCTGAAGCTCCTTGTGGGCAGGGATCAAGTTTATCAATGCTGTTATACTTTCCCAAGTGCCTAGTACAGCACTCTGCACACAGTAAGCACTCAATAAATAACCATTAATAGGAAGATTGAATAATAACCATTAATATATAAAGATCTATTAAAGATAATAGATCCCTGAAAATCTCCTGGAGGGATTTGAAAAAGGACAAAGTTATTTCTTCTCAGGGAAGGGAGGCAAAAGGATCCAGAACCTATCACTGGAGTTAATAATGGAAGTCTAGAAAAGAACATACCTCACTACCTGTTATCATCTCACAGTGTGTTAGACAGTTCACTATGAGAGAGTTGTCCCGCTGAACCCAACAAATAAGTCGGTGGAAAATAATGCAGGGAAACATCAGTGAAATCTCAGCATGAGTTAACAATTAAGATAACTCCTTTTCCAACTATAATTTCTATACTATTAGATTTAGTTAATGCTAGTGGGAACCCATTATGGAAGAATCACTAATAATTTAGTTATTCAAGCCACAACTAAAAAGAGTTCCCAAGTTGGTTTCCAGTTCATCGAGAGAGGATGAAATGGAATGAAATGAAAGCTGAAATGATATAATTTATCTCCTTTATTGACATCAGATAATAGAAAGTGTTACAGGACCTAACTTCATGGAAACACCATTCGTGGAAGGGAGAGTGACCCTGAGGGCCAATTCCAAACTACAGTGTATCTATATGACTCAGTGTTCACTGCAATTGTGGTTGATAATTGCACTCAGTTCTATTTCCTCAATGATTGTTTGTTTGAGTCCATTGCGTAAGTCACTCCATTATTTTGGGTGCCTTACTTACTTACAAGGGGTTTATGATACTTCTGGGAAAATACCCCTCCCTGGTAATTTTGGCATGTTGTGGTCTTTGAAATTTCTAAAGGAACAACCAAATTTCACAGTTTTTGGAAAATTGTTTGTATCAAGGGCCAAGGCAATGGACTTCAGCTGCAGTGTTATACAATACCCATTTCAAAGGTTTTTCCACCCCATCAATGACATTTAATAAGCAACTCCGCCCTCTGAAGGTCTATTGTGATTTCTAATACACGTAAGCATTTTACATCCAAATACTTTGTCTTGTGTGGTTTCTATTTGAAACTAAAGCCACAAGGAGAAAGAAGCTAGTAATTTTAAGAAGCAGAGTCTCATCTATAGGCCATAAGATTCTTTCTAATCTAACACATTAAATGGAAAATTCCAACCAAACCTGACAGACTTCTGGTTAGGGCACCTGCCAAATAGTCATTCTCCCACTTCCTCATTGGGATCTCTTTCTTTTCAGAATTCCTTATTTCACTATTTCATGACAGAATAACGCACGCTAATTTACCCACCTGAAACAAGACAGGACACTCAGATTCAGTCACTAGGCATCGATTCTGAGAAACGCACCACCTTTAGGTTTATTGTTTGTATACGTACAAACATACAAACCTTTATTGTTTGTCTTTAGGTGTTGTTCTTCAAAATTCAAAAGGAGTAGAAAGCTGAATGGTGGCACTTAGAGTTCAGTTGCATTTTGGCAGTTTCCAGAAAGATGTATCTAGTAGCTGAAGTGCATAAAGGCACAAGAGGGTAAAGGTTTACAACCCAGGGTTGAAGTTGTACATAGCTTTTTGATTTCATAAGTGGGTCCCTCTTCTCCCCCTGCCCTTTTCTTCAATTAATCAATCAATGGATTGTATTTGTTGAGTGCTTTCCATATGCAAGACACTGCACTTGGAGAGTACAATAGAAGAGAGTTAGTAGACACATTCCTTGCCCATACGAGCTTCCAGTCGAGAGGTAGAGACAGATATTATATGTCTTCTCTATCTTTTGTTTTTCTTTTTGAACCGCCATCCACTTAGTTTCTGCCCAGCCGGGAGGTAGTAGCTGAAGCACTGAGGAGGTGAGGTAATAATATTGACGGTATTTGTTAAGGGCTTGCTATGTACCAGGCACTGTACTAAGTGCTGGGGTGGATGCAAGCAAATTGGGTTGGACACAGTCCCTGTTCCCCATGGGGCTCATCGTCTCAATTCCCATTTTACAGATGAGGGAACTGAGCCCCAGAGAAGGGAAGTGATTTGCCCAAGTTCACTCAGTAGTCAAGTGGCAGAGTCGGGATAGGAAGTGGGGGAAGGGGGTGGTTTCAGTTGTGGATATTAAAGCCCCCATCCCAGTGCATATACAGTTCTTTCTCCCCACCCTGCCTCTTGCAAGCTCCTGTTTTTCTCCATCCCACCACCTAGATCTTAGGAAAGCTACACTGCCAACAGGGATAAGAGTGATAGCACGTTCTTTCTCTTCCTTATGCACAGTCATTTCCCTAGTGGGATATTGCACCTCCTAGTGAGTCAGCCAATTAATCGTATTTATTGAGCACTTACTGTGTGCAGAGCACTGTATGAAGCACTGGGGAGTTAACGATATAACAGACACATTCCCTGCCCACAGTGAGCTGAGCTGCAAGGCCAAAGGGTGATGTAAAAGAAGATCGAGAGACTAGAAGGGTAAAAGCAGCCAATGGAAATGCTTAGTTTGGGGAGAGGGATTGTTTGGATGATAGGAGAGTAGGGAATAAAAACAAATAGGATTGGCAGAGGTGGGAAGATTATGCCAATTATCCCCCCAAAATGAACGGGATTGATTGTAAGCTCACTGTAGGCAGAGAGTGCATCTGGAGGACTGATTCTAGGCTTGTTGTGGATGGAGAGTTTATCTTCAGAAATGACTGTAAACTTGTCGTGCGCAGGGAATGGGCCTACCCACTCTCTGGTATTCTCCCCAGCAGTTGGTACAGTGTTCTACACGCAGTAAGGACTCAATAAATACCACTGATAGATAGATAGATAGATAGATAGATAGGAGTGTGGATCTAACAAGGACTGGATGTCAAATCTGTGGCACAGCTCGGGAATAAAGGTAGAGCAAGCTTAGTGAAGGGAAATAGGCAATAACAAGACAGAAATGAAAGCATGGAGGGGACTGCTCTGATTATGCTTTCTGCAGGAAAGAAGATTGAAGAAGGATAACGGTTCACTCAGATACAAACAGATGGACAAGGAGATAGAACAAATGTGTGCTTTGGTATGTCTCCAAAACGCAACCATCTCAAGCTCTAAACAAACAGTCTAATCTCTAACAATTCAATGCCCTTTCTGGAAGTAATTGATTTGCAAATGCTTTTGTGTCTTAGAATAGATTTTCTGGTTTCATTAGAGCTCTGGGTTCATTTCAGAAATATTACCTAGGCATCTTGTGGATTGAAAGATGCAATAAAGTTATTGAAACAACAGATTTTATTTGGAATACGCATTTGCTGTGATCGTTTGACAGACTGAGATAAATGCCTGGGATTTTAATTTTATTGGCTGTCCTTCCTGGCCTGCCTCTCTCAGGAGGCTATAGAGAAGGTTTGGGAAAGCTAGATCAAAGCTGTCTTTTCAAATAAAAACCCCTTCCCAAATTCTTCCCCTCCTGGCTCCTGCCAGAATTCATTACAGCCCGTTTTTAGTGCCCGTGACTCAAGAAACACGAAAAAAGAACTCTCAAAGTTTATTGCAGTTTCTCCTGTTTGATGACCCTTTTTGTTCCTTGATGATCCCTTGGTTTTGAATAAATACTCCACAGGATTTTCCATGCTATCGAAAAGTGTGATATTGGGTTTCAGCACATTGTCAGAAACTTTTCACAGTGATGCATTTCTGGCCTAGAGAACACTTTCTTATGAACACGTCAAAAGAAGCAATTTCTCTTCCTTTCTAATTATGCCAAAGACGGAACCATTATTTTCTTTCTCCTTTCTTTGCCTTTAGTTTCAGTCACATGCACAGAAATGCTCAGGTTTGGAGATATTCTGTTGACTTTAGAGGTTCTGTGGTTGCAAGAGAGATGGTTGAGATGAGGGTAAAGAAATGTTTTCATGTGCGTAAAGGAATTCTAAAGACCAAAAGGTTCATTTCAGTTCAAAGCTTTCAGCATATTATAAATAGAAATGCAAAATGCAAAAGTGTCTTTTCTAATGAGAGAGAGTTAGGGTATCTCTGGGAAACAGCTTAATATTCCAGATTTTTGAGTGTTCTAGTTTATGGTCCTTCCTTTTTCCCCATGTGAGCGTTTCTAGTCGGATTCAAACAATTCATTTATGGAAACTTTTGAGTTGAGAGTAAACGTGCTAAGTTGAATATAACTGAGAACATTTTTGGAAGCATGTAAATTAGATCTGGTTAAAGTGACAATACCTTCATGTGGTTTTCCAAACATTGATACTAAACTGGGCCTGGCATTTTTTAAAAGAAGTTTTTTACCTGGGTAATAGACTTGAAAATTTACTGGGTGCAGAGCACTATACTAAGCACTTGGGAAAGTAATAATAATGTTGGTATTTGTTAATCGCTTACTATGTGCAGAGTACTGTTCTAAGCGCTGGGGTAGATACAGAGTAATCAGGTTGTCCCACGTGAGGCTCACAATTAATCCCCATTTTACAGATGAGGGAACTGAGGCACAGAGAAGTTAAATGACTTACCCACAGTCACACAGCTAAGTGCCAGAGCCGGGACTTGAACCCATGACCTCTGATTCCCAAGCCCGTGCTCTTTCCACTGAGCCAAAGTACACAATGACAACACAACAGACACATTCCTTGCCCACAGTGAGCCTGCAGTCTAGAGGAAAAGCGTACAAATCGTTATTTAGTGAAAGTTTCTGATGACAAAATGACATTTATGTATACAATTTATATTTGGCATCAATTGCCACTTGATTAGTATGTTTTAATTTGAAACTTCTAAATCAGAAGTTGTATTTTTAGGTTTTGAGAAAAAAAAATGGTCCAATTGATGTGTATCATCAGATTACCTTCTATCAACGAATTTTAGTGGCACATAAAGATTGTCAACTTCTCATTACACTGCAAGCTCATTAAGGAGTTCGAATCCCACCTCTGCCACTTGTCAGTTGTGTGACTGTGGGCAAGTCACTTCACTTCGCTGTGCCTCAGTTACCTCATCTGTAAAATGAGGATGAAGACTGTGAGCCTCACGTGGGACAACAACAAATGCCAACATTATTATTATTATTATTATCTTCCAACTCTATTGCATTGTACTCCTCCAAACGCTTACCCAGCCCTCTGCCAGCAAACCTTCCCCATTCCACCCCAAGCTCCCCAGGTCTTAGAAACCCACCGGTCATCTCTATCACTTAATGTGTGGAAAGCACTGTACTGAGTGCTTGGGAGAGTATAATACAACAACAAACAGACACATCCCTGCCCACAGTCTAGAGAGGGAGACAGACATTAATTGTACTCTCCCAAGCATTTAGCACAGTACTTTACACACAGGTAACGTTCAATAAATATGACTGATGAATGACTATGAATGATTATGCACTGCCCTTTTAAAACCATATCAATCAATCAATGGTATCTATTGAGTGGACTGTAGTCAGTGCTTGGTAAAGTACAATACAATAGAGTTGGAGACGGATTACAAGAAGCTTACATTCTAGAAGGGGAGAAGGACATTAAAATAAATTATGGGAGGGGCAGAATATTAGAGCACAAGGATATTTACACACGTGCTGTGGAGTTGGGGTGAGTAACAAAATGCTCAAGGGGTACACAACCAAGTGAATAGTCAACAGTGAGGGAAAGGTGGAAGTGGTCAATGGGAGGGCTTAGTCAGGGAAGGCCTCTTGGAGGAGATATGATTGTAGAGGGTTTTGAAGGTGGGGAGAATGGTGGTCAAATATGAAGGGGAGAGAGTTCCAGACCTAGCAGTACTGGCTAGGGGTTGGCGGCGATATATAAGAGATCGAGATACAGAAAGTAGGTTGGCTTTAGAGGAGGCAATTATTCCAGTTGTTTATTAGGAGAGCTGGCCTTCCCTGATTTATCTCTCACCTCCTTACCTTATTGCCACACCCGCCATATCTGGCACTCCAAAACTTCTGCATCACAAGTGCATTTGAATCCTCACCCCCTAAAGACTTGGACATTCGATGCTCTCTCCCTCCTCTGCCCACCTTAGCACTTTTCTACATATTTTTAAACTATTGCTTCCGCCAGCCTTCAATTTATTTTAATGTCTGTCTCCCCCACTAGATTGTAAGCTCTTTAAGGGCAGGGATCATGCCCACTTAGCCTATTATACTCCAAGTGCTTACTTAGTACAGTGCTCTGTACTCAGTAAGCACTCAGTAAGTACGACTGATTATTAATTGATTGTAGTTTAGACTGGAAAGGTAAGACCGAAAAAGCAATTCTATTTCAATTCAATTTCTATTCTTTTTCTCCTATAATTTACTGACTTTCCCTCAATCCTTACTCTTAAAACCATATCAATCCACTCCCAATGCAGTTCTTTATTTACTTGTTGACTATTCAAGTTCTTTGTTGTCCGATTCTAACCCTAATCTTATTTTGTTTTTGTTTTTTCAGGTTCTTTCAGTATCTGAATTTCTCTGGCCATGCATGCTATTTCTCATTCTGACTGTAGTCCGTTTTGAGGAAACTCCAAGATACAGAGACAATTGTAAGCTTTACATTTAAGCCTGCTTTATGAATTTAAAACAATAGTAAGAATTCTAAACTCCCTCCTCCTTCATATAAGACGGACCACCATGCCTCTCACCTTCAAAGTCTTATTAAAGTTATTAAATATAAAATATAAATAAGATAAATATAAAATAAAAGTTACATCTCAAAGAGGCCTTCCCCGATTAAGGCCCCCTATCCTCTATTCCTTCTCCCTTCTGTATCGCCTATGAACTTGGATCTGTACCCTTTAGGCACTTGATATTCACCCCACCTTTGGCCCTATAGCACTTATGTATGTTATTACTCCCAGAGAGGTGTAGCACAGAAAAAAGACAGATGACTCGCTCCAAATCAGGCACTTTTACTCCCTTTCCTTCCCAGGAGATCTCAGCACGTGGCCACTGGACTCAGTATTGAGCCACTTACACGGGAGGAGTCTTAACACCTCTCTTCATGTGCAAAAACCTGCCTCCAGCTTATGGGGTCGGCTGTCCTTGGCCCTTCTGAACGTGATCCCACCAAAGCAAACCATCAGTTGTCCCCATGGTGCCAGTGGGATTCCATGGCTTCTCATAGGTGGTTGGCATCCCTCGCTCTCCAGTGGCCCACGTTCATTGTTCTTGGTCCCTTCTCCAACAGTCTTACTGATCTCTACGTGGTGACCAGATCCACCATCTTGGAACCATGTGGGCTGGGGGATGGACAAAGGGGTTCCCCAAATTCCCAGGTGCTGGGGGAATATGGGGTGCAATTTGTGTTGGCTAGTGACTCCAGGAGATGTTACAGGCTGCGCTCCGGAACAGGGGCTAAGGTATACACCATGCTACCTTGCCATCAAGTAGTGTGTGGGAAGGGGGATGGTAGTCTTGGGTCTGTGAAGCCAGTTGGGGTTGGAAGCAGCACTATTTGGTTGCAGGGACCCCAGAATCCCAGAGAGACGGGAGGTGGATACATTGGCTTCATGGCACAGGCAGCTCGGAGCCACCGTCTCCGTCCCACAAGGCCCGCTATGGACCTCATCCCGGGCTGTGGGAATGACAGAGCGGATCGGATCTTCCTCTCTGTTCCGTAGAGCTAAGTGGCTTGGATCCCCTCTGCCCCACGGAGCTAAACTCAGACCACGGTTTGGAGCAGGGAAAAATAATAATCATAATAATAATAATGATGGTATTTAGGTGCTTACGAGGTTCCAGGAACTGTACTAAGCACTGGGTGGATACAAGCAAATCAAGTTGGACCTAATCCCTGTCCCATATGGGATTCACAATCTCAGTATTACAGATGAGATAACAGTGACACAGAGAAGTGAAGTGACTTTCCCAAGGTCACCCAGCAGACAAATGGGAAGAAGTGTGGTGTAATGGACACAGCAGGGGGCTGGGAATAGAGCAGGGGGCTGGGAGTCAGAAGGACCTGGATTCTAATCCCAGTTCCTCCACCTGCCAGCTGGGTAACTTGGGGCAAGTCACTTCACTTCTCTGGGCCTCAGTTACCTCAACTATCAAATTGGTATAAGACTTGGAGCATCATTTGGGACATAGACTGTGTTCAACCTGATCACCTTGTATTCATTCATTCATTCATTCATTCATTCATTCATTCATTCATTCATTCATTCATTCCTTCATTCATTCATATTTATTGACTATGAATATACGGTGTGCTGAGGACTGTACTAAGCACTTGGAAAGTACAATTCGGCAACAGAGACAATTCCTACCCATCAACGGGCTCACAATCTAGACTCGATCCTAGTGCTTACAGCAGTGCCTGACACATAGTAAGTGCTTAACAAACACCATAAAACAAAAAACAGCATGAGTGTGGGAGTCAGGGGATGAGTCAATTATTCTGCTAAGGGAACATAATGAGAAATAAAGGGAATATCTTTCCTTTTAAACAGTGTTCTAGTGCATACTCTTCATGCCTTTGGTTTCATTACTGTTTACACTTGTTTTGTGTTTGAACTTAGGTTATTTGCAACCTCGTGACTTGCCGAGCCAAGGTCTTTTTCTCTTTGTTCAAAGCCTTCTTTGTAATACTGGCTCAAGATGCAAGAACAGCAGTTACACCGGTCCACAAAACCACTTTCGGTGAGAAATGCATTTTTAAAGTTGGTCTGGGGAATGGAGAGGTGGAATTAACAGGCTCTTATACTCGCCGCCATGAACCGTAAGCTCCATGTCTACCAACTCTATTATGGTATTTGTTAAACGCTTAGTATGTGCCAGGCACTGTACTAAGTGCTGAGATAGATATAAGTCTAATTAGCTTGGACATAGATCGTATCACACAAGGGGCTACCAGTCTTAATCCCCGTTTTACAGATGAGGAAATTGAGGCACAGAGAAGATAAGTGAACTCGCTCAAGGTCATATAAAAGACAAGCGGTGAAGCTGGGATCAGCGAGAAGGTGCGGTGGCCAGGCCGCTGAACCTCCAGCGGATTCAGGACGGGGCAGTCTGCTTGGATGATCGACCCACCCCGAGTCGTTCTGACTCCTAAACCTGTGCTCTATCCACTATACCACACTGCTTCTATTGTATTATCCCAAGCACTTAATTAATACATACTCTTTTCAGAGTTAGCGCTCAATAAATATCATCTATCGATTGATTGATAACTTTAAAAAAGTCTCAGAAATGCCAGCAATAAGTTGGGCTTGCAGCTCTCTTCTCCCACTAGACTCCAGCTCCTCCTCTTCATTGATTCCTAGTTTATGTTCTCACTGTGCCTAATTTTCAATTCCCCCATCTCTGACCCCTTGTTCACATCCTTCCTCCTGAGGAAGAATGATGAAGATTTCAGACCAAAAACTGCCCAACCACAAACTAATAGGGCTAGGCATGAAGGAAATTGCTCACTAACACAGTGAGTACAGGATCTCATTCATGACTCTTCTTCTTTTGTGACCTAGTAGATAGAGCACGGGCCTGGGAGTCAGAAGAAACTGGGTTCTAATCCTGGCTCCTGGGTTCTAATCCTGGCTCTGCCACATGTCTTCTGTGTGACCTTGGGCAAGTCACCTCACTTTTTTGTGCCTCAGTTACCTCATCTGTCAAACTGGGATTAAGATTTGAGCCCCATGAGGGACGGGGCTGTGCCCAACCCGATTGCTTATATCGATCCCGGGACTTAGTATAGTGTCTGGCACCAAGTAAAGCATTTAACGAATATTACCATTATTATGATCATTATCACTATTATTATGAGTAATAATAATCACCTTATTCTTTACCCCCAGCCAGGGACAGTGACCCCTTTCAAATCCACCAGGTCACAGCTCTCCCCATCTTCAAAGCCATTCTGAAATGCCACCTCCTCCAGGATTCGTTTGTCCTCCTCCCAAGTTCTGTCTTCTCATCTACCTCCTTATCACTTACGCACTCACTTTTCTACATGTCAGTTTATGTACTTCACTACCTCAGCCCTTATTTTGTTACCTATCCATATTTCCCTTCTATTTTTCCTTCTATTAGAAACTTATTCTGGATCTGCCTCTCCCATTAAACTGTAAATTTCCCAAGGGCAGGGATCACGTTCTTCATCTTAATTTGTTTCTCTCAAGCAGTTAGAGCAGTGATCTGCCCAAAGTGGTGCTCAATAGAAACTCTCAATTGACCGGATGCCTGATGGAGAAGGAAGGTTCTGACTTTGATCTGCTTTTATTTTTTTTGATTCCTTAAATTCCACACCTTACATCAGGTGAGAAAATTCCTGCTCTAGCTCAGGGAAATTAACAAGCCCTCCCCACAACTCAGTGTGTTAAAGAATGGCTTCTGGTCTTACCATTACTTGACACGCTTTAGATGTGCACTCTTGTGCGTCTGTAAGCTTTTGTTTTTCTTCCATTTTACGTAGGTTCACTACTCACTGAATGAATTGAGCTCTAAAGCTCACAATAAAACCTCAGCTGCAAAGTCCTAGGTTCTGCTTCTCTTCAATTCAGAACCAATGAGACCTGTAATTTTCTCTTAGGTTATACCTGAAACTCCATCTAAGTTCATTTATTTGGCATTTTAAACAAACGTGGGTCAAGTTTACGGTTGGAAAGGAAAATTCTATTCAAGTAGAGAGTCACCCGATCTTCATTATTGTAAAAAAACAGTTCCTACATGACTGGTTTTGTTACAGAGTTTTCGTTGCATTCTAATGAAAAGCTTAGTAGCCAAAGGAGATTAGTGCTGCCAGCCGAATAAATGGACATAGTGTGTGCACATGGGGTGATGCGGGGACTGGTCTGTGGGTACGCTTGCATAGATAGAATCTTTAGTTGAGTGAGGGAAATTTGCTCTGTTTTCTACATCTGCTGCCTCCACATCTTCTCCTTCAATTCTCTTCTTCTCCACAACTAAACTGGCTTCCACCCCTTTCATTTCACAGACACTGCCCCTGAAAGGTCACCAATGATATCCTTTTGCCAAATCCAAAGGCCTCTACTCTACTGTAATCCTCTTTAACTGCTCAGATGTCTTTGACACCGTGGACCATCCCCTTCTCCTTGGAAAATTATCTAACCTTGGTTTCACCAACACTGTCCTCTCCTAGTTCTCCTCCTGTCTCAAAGGTTGTTCCTTCTCAGTCTCTTTCACAGGTTCTCCTCTGCATTCCACCATCTAACCCTGGGGTGGGGGGATGGGGGCCCTCAAGGCTCAGTTTTGGGTCCCCTTCTATTCTCCATCTACACCCACTTCCTTGGAGGACTCACTGGCTCCCACGGCTTCAACTACAACCTCTGTGAAGATGATTTCCAAATCTACCTCTCTCCTTCTCTGCCGTCTCATATGTCTTCTTACCTTTAGAACTTCTCCTCTTTCCTCTCCCACTGACACCTCAAATTGATCCTGTTTAAAACAGAATTCCTCATCTTTCCACCCAAACCCTGTCCTTCTCCTGTCTTTCCCATCACTGTAGACAACACCACTATCTTCTTTGACTCACAAACCTTGTCATTACGCTCTTCTCGTCTCTCTCAGTCAATGTCCGCTTCTTGTGGTCAGGGAAAACCAACTCTATTGCATTGAACTTTCCCAAGAGTGATCTGCGCAGTGTAAGAGCTCAATAAATACCTTTGAATGATTGATTGATAGTACAGTGCTCTGCACACAGTAAGCACACAGTAAATAGCAAGGTGAGCTGAGTAGTTTTGATTTTTATTCAGACAGATTTGCTATCATTTCCAGTGACGAATAGCACAGAAAACGAGAGAGCTGCAGTCAGTTCTTTCAAAAGGTGGGGGTTGTATACCTGAAATACCCTGCGTTTAAGGAAAGCTTATGATTTAGTATTCACCCTGTGTCTGCCACCATGCTCACAAGCCCAATCGTTTCTTCTGAATTACTGTCATATTCTATCCAGGCAGGTGTCGTAACTTTGTATCCACAAAGTGTAGTAAAACCAAAAAATCCAAAAAACATGCATTCCAGCTGCAACTGACTGTATATATAAGGAATAATTTCAATTATGTTGCCAACACCAGCTCATAAATTCACATTGAGTAAAGTGAGTAGAAAAGCAGTGTGGCCTATTGGAAAGAGCACAGGTCTGGGAGTCAGAGGATCCGGATTCTAATACTAGCTCCCCCGCTTGACTGCTGTGTGACCTTGGGTAAGTCACTTAACTTCTCTATGCCTGAGTTTCCTCATCTGTAAAATAGAGATTCTGTGCCTCTTCTCCCTGTTACACAGACTGTGAACCCTATGTAGGACTGGGACTGTGGCTGACCTGGTTATTGTGTATCTATCCCGAGCCTTTAGCATAAAGTAAGTGCTTAAAAAGTACCCCACTTATTATTACTTACATGTTTACCTTTTTCACTGTCAAGAATCTCCTTCATAGAGACAGTTGAAATTATAAAGTATAAACTCTCTCTGTACCTTCCCCTTTGATATTCTTACACAATCCCCTTCTCTATTTTTTCTTCCTCTCTTTTTGACTTTAAACTTTTGGCTTCTGTTTTCAAGGTCCATTCTCTTTAGCCATGGGTTTTTCTCTCTATGAACCACACTAATCCCTTCTGGCTTGGTCTCACCAGTGACCTCTTAACACCTATGGGTATTTCTATGCAACGGACATTGATGTGTATTTGAAGTAGTGGTTAATGTTATTTGTGTTTTCGTCAGTGTCTTCCAGGCGGTTGTACTTTCCTCAAGGGCAGAGACTGTCTTGTTCCTGCCTAGATCTCAATAGAGTGACGCATACACAGTCCATAAATATTGATGACTTCCTCTGTCTCTCATTCTTATTTCCTGCCTCCTTCTTAAGTATTAAAATGTATGCCGTGGAGTTAGCTGCTGATTTGCATGACCACTAGAGATAACGTTAATAAGGATTTTTATGCAGTTCTGAGATTTGGTGCAATTTATGGGTTTATGGCTTTGGGGCTACCTCTCTCCAGAGACATGACTGAAATAAAATGAGGGAATAGAAACCTGTCACCTACAGGAAATAGCTCAGTGGCTTATGGAAAACAAATGATGAAAGATATCAAAGTGAGTGGATCATAGGGACTCTGAAATGGTCTTCAATCAATCAATCAATCAGTGGTTTATACTGAGCACTTACAGTGTGCAGAGCACTGTCCTAAGCACTTGGGAGAGTGGAATACAACAGTCGGTGGACACATTCCCTGTGCACAAGGAGCTTATAGTTTAGAGGAAACTACATTAATATAAATCTATAAATGGTAAAGAATTTTTGATTCTGGTCTTGCTTTACGTATCTGGGACCTTTGGTTTCAAATTCTAAAATTCCAGCAAAGTTTCCACATGCTCAAATACGAAGAACAGCTATCTTCATTTTTATTTACCATTATTTACCATTTCCTCAAAGCGTTAAATATGGCTGGTGGAAATCTATCTGGAGATTTTGCCATTATTATATTATTCACATTTTTCTTACCAACACAGATGAGAGAATGATCCACCTTTGAATTCATTTATGATCAGTCATCACTTTATTGCAATTGGGAAGCAGTGAGGCATTGTAGAAGGAACATGGAACGGATCCCAGCTTCTCCATTTGCCTGCTGGGTGACCTTGGACAAGTCACTTAACTTTTGTGTGCTTTAGTTTCCTCATCTGCCAAATGGGAAATAACTGTCCTCCTCCCCCTTTAGATATTTAGCCCCTTGTGGAACAGGGACTATGTTCAGTCCTGTGGGCTCTACCCTAGTACTTAGCACTAAGTATTTGGTATTTTGTAAATGCCTAACAAATACTATTATTATCATTACTATCATCATCATCATTACAGTGAATATTCTGTGTTGTAGCATTTTGTTCACATTCTGCCACTATCTTTACTAATCTGAGGAGATCACTGGGGCTATTCCTTTGTGTCTAGCTCTGGCCCATTCACAGGACATTCTGGCCAATATTTCTTTCTTTATTGGCATAAAACATCAATCAAGCAAGCAAGCATTCCATCAGCAGTACTTATTTAGTTATTAATCTGCAGAGCACTGTACTAAACTCTTTGGGGAGTATGACAAAAGTGGTAGACACGAACCCTGCTCCCAAGGAGCTTACAATTTAGTGGGAGAGGCAGACAATGAAATAAACTATAGATAAAAGAAGTAACAGAGTTTAAGTGCCTAGGAAACAGAAGGAGAGGGAGAATCAAATGGGGAGATGAGAAGTTAGTTAGGGATGACTTCTCGGAGAAGAGACAATTTTAATAAAGATTTGAAGCCGGGACGTTTGGGGTCTGGCGGATTCAGTGGATGAAGGAATTCCACCAATAAATTTGTTGTGATGCATCTGCATTATTTTTGGGATAACAGAAGATATTTTAGAATAGACTCCTATATTCAGGGCTGTTCCATACAATCATTCATTATATTTAGCCTAGATTATTGCATCAGCCTTCCTGCTGTCCTCCCAACCTCCTGCCTTTCCCCACCCCAGTCCAGTCTTCACTCCACTGCCCGGATCATCTTTCTACAGAAACGTTCAGGACGTGTCACCCCCTTCCTCAAAAATCTCCAGTGGTTGCCCATCCACCTCCATATCAAACAAAAACTCCTCACCATTGACTTTAAAATCACCATGTCCTCTCTTACCTCACCTCGCTTCTTTCCTTCTACAACCCAACTTGCACACTCTACTCCTCTGGTGCTAACCTTCTCACCGTGTCTCGGTCTCTCCTGTCTCACCACCGACCCCTGGCCCAGTCCTGCCTCTGGTCTGGAATTATAATAATAATAATGATGGTATGTGTTAAGCACTTATAATGTGCCAAACACCATTCTAAACTCTGGGGTAGATGCAAGGTAATCAGCTTGTCCTATGAGGGGCTCACAGCTTTAATCCCCATTTTACAGAAGAAGTAACTGAGGCAGAAAGAAGTTAAGCGGCTTGCCCCAGGTCACAGAGCAGACAAGTGGTAGGGTTCAGATTAGAACCCATGTCCTTTGACTCCCAAGCCTGTGCTCTTTCTGATAAGCCACACTCCTTCTCCAAGCTAAGCAGGCAGTGCCAGGGGGTAGATACCAGAGGGTAGATCTCAAATTCCCACCAGGTGATTGCTCTACTAACCCCTGGTTGCACCTGGAAAGTTTCCAGTAGTCTACCAGTCCTGACTAGGGAAGGGAGAGTCAAGCAGAGGCATTCCCAGTCCATTCCTAGCTTGGCCAGTGGCTAGTGATTGGAAGGCAGTCTGCTACAAGCCAAGACTCCCCCGTGCTGGGCAGCAGTGATATGGGAAAGAGTCGAGGGCTGAGACTCAATTTTACTGCATGGAACAAGGGCAGTTGTAAACCACTTCTGGAGTTTTACCAAGAGAACTCTAGGGATCCACTTCCAGAACAATGGCAGATGGAGGTGGGGTATTCTGGGCGAGATGTGTCCATGATGTCACTAAGGGTCCCAAGTCCTCATTTTATCACTCTATTAGTCGTCAATCAGCCAGATTTATTAAAGTGCATATTATATGCAGAGCACTATATTCATTCATTCATTCACATTTATTGAACACTTACTGTGTGCCAAGCAGTGCATTAAGCACTTGGGAGAGTACAGTCCAACAGAGTAGGTAGACATGATCCTGTACACAAAGAGCTTGTGGTCTAGAGGGGAAGACAGACTTGAAAATATATTACAGATTTCATCATAGGTGTGGTGTGGCTGAGGGTAGGGTGAATATCAAGTGCTTAAACGGTGTGGATACATATGCAAAGGAAGCACAGAAGGGTAGATGAGTAAGGGAAATGAGGGCTTAGTTGGGGAAAGCCTCTTGGAGCAGATGTGATTTTAGTAAGGTTGTTAAGTAAGTCTGGTATAGTTGCTCTCATTTCCTTAAAATCAGCTTGTAGACAAAAGTGGTTCTGTTTGGTTGTGGCATCTTACTCTAATCCCTTCCTTGCAACTTCTTGTAGCCTTCCTTGTCTCTCTTTTTCTCTTGTCTTTCCTGCTCTTCTTAACTCCCTCTTAGCAAGACTTAGGTTTCAGGAGTTGGGCCAAGACTGAAGAAATTCGATTGGAACTGGTCCATGGAAAGATGGAATTTTCGTGCCACCCAAATCCTCTTAAAATAATGTTCTTTTCCTGGTCTTGGGTATTTACTTTTGAACAGGTTGCACTGAAAAAAAAATAATTCAACAAGCACATGCCTCTTTGGATATTTAAAATCATTCTCAGATTCATGCTCAGTTATAATCTCTCCTAAGATTAAATTCAAGAACTTTGAAATGAAAGAGCAGGAACCCAAAACCCATTTAATTATTATGGAAGAAGGCATCTTGTATTTCCACAAGCTGATAATTCTGTGGTTTCCCAGGAAATTCCTATGTCCATCTTAGATGAGTGTTCATGTTACATGGCTTTCTGAGATCACTGTAGCCAAGAAAGTTGGGATCTCCAGGGAGTGTCAATAAATAGCCTTCACTGCTTTTCCTCAGTCATGTGCTTTGTGCTCAGGGTTGATGTATTTGAGATGCCACTCTGATTAAATCATTGTTCTTGCACTCCCTCTGTTGACTTTATTATCTATCAAGATAAGTGCTACCCATTTACCACTAAGTTGATCCAAGCTCTCAGGAAATTGAAATCTCCCACTTTGGGAAATTTCTACAAGGGAGTTTTCCACTTCTGCCTCAACCACCTTGTTCAGAAACAGCAATAATATGCTGCCGAAATGGGGAAATTGTCCCAGAAAGACAGAATGTCTCTGGTGTAGAGAACTGATGGACAATTCATGTCCCGACTAATTTTCTTGAAATGAAATACTCATCCCAAAATATAATGAAAATCATCTTATTTATTAAGCAGTTACACTGTGCTAAGAACAGGCAGGGGGGGCAGCTGAGACTAGAACCCAGGTCTCTTGACTCCCAGACATAAATAGGATCTTCCACTAAGCCCTGAAAGCAAGCATAATTATTTTTTGGTATCTGTTAAGCACTTACTATATGCCAGACACTCTACTAAGCACTGGAGTAGATACAAATGAAGCTGGATTGGCTTATCCCTGTTCCATAAGGGACTCACAGTCTTAATGAGGTTTCTGTCCCCTTCACTCCACGGAAACCGCCCTCTCAAAGGTCACCAGTGATCTTTCTCTTGCCAAATCCAACAATCTCCACTCCATCCCAATCCTCCTCAACCCCTCAGCTGCCTTTGACACTGTGGACCACCCCCTTCTCCTGGAAACATTATCTGACCTTGGCTTCACTGACACTGTCCTCTCCTACTTCTCCTCCTATCTCTCTGGCTGTTCATTCTCAGTCTCCTTCATGGACTCTTCCTCTGCCTCCCACCCTCTAACTGTGAGGGGTCCCTCATGGTTCAGTTCTGAGTCCTTCTAGTCTCCATCTACATCCACATCCCTGGAGAACTCCTTTGCTCCCATGGCTTCAATTACCACCTCTATGCAAATGATACTCAAATCTACAGCTCCAACCCTGATCTCTTCTCCTCCTGTTTTCAAGACATTTCTATTTGGATATCCTCCAGTCACCTCAAACTTAATACGTCTAAAACGGAATATCTTATCTGTTATTTGTTGCTGAATTGTACTTTCCAAGCACTTAGTACAGTGCCGTGCACACAGTAAGAGCTCAATAAATATGATTGAATAATTGCCATTTTCTTTTTTTTTCTTTGTCTATTAAAAACACTTCCAGATACCAACCCGTTCAAGGCCCCAGCATGATGGGGGGTGACCTCGCCTTTCTGAAAGAGATGCAAGACCTTGCTCAGGGGGTTTCAGCAACAATGGAAAAAGCTCTGACTTTACGAAAGCTTTGGATGGAAGAGTCCAAGTGGTCCAGTAAGCAATTTTGTTTGAATGGCTGTATTTCTGAGTGAGGTCTGGTCCAACTCTCTGATATACAGATCAAAAGCCTTAATGAAGGCCCATCTCCTCCAGGAGGCCTTCCCGGACCAAGCCCTCCTTTCTTCTTCTCCCACTCCCTTCTGTATCACCCTGACTTGCTCCCTTAATACACCCCCCTCCCAAACACACATTTCATGAAGGCAAGAGCTAAATTCCAATTGTTTCCACAAGGGATTAGCTATCTCTCAATATCCTTTGGCAACTGAGACCCATGTGGGCCTGAAGTTGGCTCTTCAGAATCAAATGCTTTTACATTGTTATCGATGGCATGCTACTCTACCAAAATAATTGATGTTTATGTATGAAATTATGCTTCCAGATAGGGAGAGGCTGTTTAATTTCAAACTAATGGCTACTTTATTGCTGCAATTTCAAGCAAACTCTTTGAGATGCACAGCAGATTTTACAATTTCATGCAGCAACCTATGAAATACAGCATTTTTTGAATACATTTCACTGCTTAAACCAGTCGTGCCAAACTTAATCCAATAGATGGGTTACTTATTTTGTCACACATTCCTAGGTGGGCCTCACTTTTAAAAATCTGTAAACCATCAATATATTCCTGGTAAAATCACTAGCAATAGCAATAATATTATTATTATCATCATTATCAATAATGAATACCATACAGCAAAAGGAAGTGAAATTGATGAATGCAACTATTTTTAATGATCTTTCATAGATACAGTGTTTACAGTGAGGACTTCCATGAAGACAGGAACAGTGATGCACAATTTGGGTGGAGGCAGAAAAGAAGACAGAGACTTAGAGAGACAAAGAGAGAGACAGAGAGACAGAGAGACTAATGGGCAGGGAGGACTGCTACACAATCCAGTATGGAGTAATAATACAATTAATAATAATGATAATTGTGGTATTTGTTAAGTGTTCCTATGTACCCTCTACTAAGTGCTTGGGTTGAATACAAGCAAATAGGAATGGATGCAGTCCCTGACCCACATGGGGCTCACAGACTTAATCCCCATTTTATATATGAGAGAACTGAAGCCGCGGAAAGTGAAATGACTTGCCTAAAGTCAAACTGAGGACCAGTGGCAGAGTCGGGATTAGAACCAGGCCTTTCTGAGTCCCGGGCCTGTGTTCTATCCACTAGGCCATGCTGCTTCTCATAATGACTGTTAAGCACTGTGGTCCTCTGGGAACACTGGCAAGTAGCCACTGGAAGCACTTGATGCTTCTCAAATTGACCGTTATGCACTGTGGTCCTCTGGGAACACTGGAAAGTAACCACTGGAAACACTCCCCTCCTGGCAGGAATTTGGAATAATCGAGAAGAGGGATTGAGTGATTCTGGCTCAGCTTTGTCTTCCCTTCCACCTTCTTCCCAGCTGTTGCCTGTCTGTCCTGGGTGGGCTGAATGAAACCTTTTAAACCCTTTCCCTTCTAATTATTATTATGATTATTATCATTATGGTACTTGTTAAGTGCTGTTCTAAACACTGGGGTGCATCCAAGTTAATCAGGTTGGACACAGTCCCTGTCCCACATGAGGCTCACACGCTTAATCCCCATTTTGCAGATGAGGTAAATAAGGCCCAGGGAAGTGAACTGACTTGCCCAAGGTCACACAGGAGACATGTGGTGGAGTCAGGATTAGAACCCAGGCCCTGCTGGCTCCCAGATCCATGCTCTATCCTCCAAGCCACGGTGCTTCTCTACCCTATTGGGACCTTAAGATGGTAGTCTGGTTGCAGTAGAAACCTTGATACCCTACTTTGAGTAGCTTATCTCCCCTACTGCCCCCCATTCCCTCCCCCACCACAAGGACCTAACTCAGGGAAGCTGTAGTCACTCAGGACCAGAGCCTGGAAGTTGTGTTTACTCAGGACCAGGGTCCGGAAGCCACAGGCTCTGAGGACAAGGCCTGGAGGCTGTGGTCACTCAGGACCAGAGCCTAGATGTTGTGGTCACTCAGGAGCAGGACCTGGAATCTGAGACCCCTCAGGACCAGGGGCTGGAAGCCACAGGCTCTGAGGGCCAGGTCTGAAAGCTGTGGTCACTCAGGATGAGACATCAGAATCAGTCACGGAGCCATTTCGGACCAGAAATTGGGTGCTGCAGTCTTTGAGATTCCAGGACTTCTCTTAGATTTTCCCCATCCTTCTCTCCCTCTGCTGAACCTCACCACATGTTACATCTCCTATCTATACTTACATCTATACTACACTATACATCTATACTACACATCTATACTACATTATACTACATCTCTTCATCTATATTTACTGGGCATCTCTCAATTGTGCATGGCATTGTACTGGACACTTACTCTGTGCAGAGCCCTATACTAAGCTCCTACAATGTGTGGAGCACTATACTGGGAACCTATTGTATATATGGAGAACTGTATTGGGCACCTACCTTTTGTGGAACACTGTAATAGTCCCCAAGTCCAGGCAAGATGTCCAAAGCATTGAGGGGAGCCCAAGATTGCAAGTGCCCAGAGCCAGATCCTAGTCGGGGCAGATTTATGAGAAGCAGTGTGGCTCAGTGGAAAGAGCCTGGGCTTTGGAGTCGGAGGTTAGGGGTTCTAATCCCGGCTCTGCCACTTGTCAGCTGTGTGACTTCTCTGTGCCTCAGTTCCCTCATCTATAAAATGGGGATTAAGACTGTGAGACCCACGTGGGACAACCTGATTCCCCTGTGTCTACCCCAGCGCTTAGAACAGTGCTCTGCACATAGTAAGCGCTTAACAAATACCAACATTACTATCTCCTCTCTCACTGTCCTACTCTCCTACTATAGCCCAGCCCGCACACTTCACTCCTCTAATGCTAACCTTCTCACTGTACCTCCATCTCGTCTATCTCTCCATGGACCTCTCGACCACATCCTGCCTCTGGCCTTGGAACGCCCTCCCTCTTCCCATCTGACAGACAGTTACTGTCCCCACCTTCAAAGCCTTATCAAAGGCACATCTCTTCCAAGAGGACTTCCCTGACTAAGCACCCTTTTCCTCTTCTTCCGCTGCTCTCTGCATCACTGTAACTTGTTCCCTTTATTCATCTCCTCTCCCAGTCCCATAGCACCTATGTACATATCTGTAGTTTATTCTTTTATAGTAATGTCAGTCTCTACCTCTAAACCGGAAGCTCACTGTGGCCAGGGAAGGTGTCTGTTTATTGTTCTATTGTCCTCTCCCAAACGCTCAGTACAGTGCTTTCCACACAATAAATGCTCAAAAAATACAATTAACTGACTCTCACCTGCATCCCCAAATGCCCATCCTCAGCACACTTCCCCACGCAACCCTCACCATGTGGCTGAAATTTCTGCCTCCCTCCCTCCCTCTTTCTCCTACAGAGCTGCCCGGCCCTTGAAGCGGTAGCAACAGGGTGAGGCAAAATGCACGTGGGAGAAGGATTGGCAGTGCATGAATGCCACCGCATGCGTTGTGGAACTAGTTGGTGCCTCAGTTCCTCCTTGCTTAGTTTAGAGCTATATTATTATCCATTGCCCTCTGATTCCTTAATAAAGAGAAGCCTTGGTGACCCCGTGAGCCAAAATCGCTCACACCTGAAATTACCATTTGGGGCCCAAATTGCTTTTTCATGACGGATCTTGAGCAAAGAAGTTTTGCGGAGAAGTGAAAAAAAATTACTTGTAGAAGTGACATTATGTGTTATTGCCGGAAAAGATTACGGCACATCAATAACATTCTGTTCTCAGTATGCACCAGTACTTTCAAAAGACTGATTTGATAATATCTCCAAGAATATGAAAGAAACGCTCATAATAGTTTCAATGACCATATAATGGACCTATTAGACCTTAAAAGGCCATTCTCCTTTTATAAACTTTTCTTTTTAGATGTATTTTTCAAAAGTGCTTTTGAAGAGTGAATCTTCGGGTTTTTCTGACATAAAGCTGTCATTGCATCCCCCACTTCATCCTTATTTGCTGTTTCTTGATCACTATATGTGATCTAACTATAAACTAGAAAGCATCACCATTCTTTGCTTTTTCTTCCTAGACCCCAAAGTGTGGGAAATCATAGAGTGTCCTGAAAGCCTTGTAAATGCTTAGTGGTATTAGTTGTTAACTAAATGATCAGTGATCTCCTGCAGATTATGGGGGATGTTTTGCTTTGTCACCGATAAAGCATTCTCATGCAATTGTAAAATAAATATACTGTATATTTCCCAAATTGCAGTTTACTAAGTAATTAATGTCCAACTCATTTGTCATTTAATAAACTTATTAAATGACCCCTTTTAAATGTGTTCATTTTTTCAGGTTCTTCTCATGGTTCTATTTTCTCTCAAGTAAGTATTTTCTCAATTTTGGAAGCTGGAATAAGGAATGAGTAAGTATCTTTTATTTTATTAATAGTGGTTCACATTTCAATAGGAAATATCTTTCATTATATTAATAGTGGTTCACATTTCAATAGGAAACCCCCCAAAACTGGAATTGGAACAACTTGTGTTGGCCCGAGACTTAGTTGAGGTATATTGATCAACTATCTTCAGTTGATTCCATTGTTATTGATCAATGACAAGCAAATGCCAAGAAGCAGCATGTTCTAGTGGATAGAGCACGGGCCTAGGAGTCAGGGGACCTGGGTTCCAATGCTACTCTATCAATTGCTTGTTGTGTGACAATGAGTGGAAATATTCCCTCACCACAGCGCTGTCTAGCTATTCTTAAGTACATATTTACATATTTCTTTTGTGTTTCAGTATCTTCTTTATGCCTGTTCTGTTTCACCCACCCCATTTTTTTATTGTTTTGTTAAGTTCTCAGCATGTGCCAAGCACTGTAATAAGCACTGGATACAAGCTAATCAGATTGGACACAATCTATGTTCCACATGGGATGCACAGTATTAATTTCCACTTTGCATATGAGGACACTGAGGCACAGACAAATGAAGTGACTTGCCCAAGGTCACACAGCAGGCAAAGGACGGAACTGGTATTAGCACCCAGGTCCTCTGACTCCCAGACCTCTGTTCTATCCACTAGACAACACTGCTTCTCTTTTGTTATTCCTCCAGTGCTTCCAGTCATTCTATACTCAGTGAGGGTTCGGTAATATTTTTAACTGATGGTCTTGTCCAGTTGGTCAAAAGCTTCTGTCTTTGCTCCTTTTTCTAATTAGGAGGATCTCAGTAAAACTGAGGAAATCATTTCTGTTCTGGAAAACCTTCATGACCAGCCCTATATTTGGAATCTACTGCATTCACTGTCAGAGCAACAGACAAAAAACATTAATCTAGAAGATGGGATGTACATTGTTATTCAGTTCCTTCAGACATTAACTAAGTAAGCCTTAAAAACTATGCATTAGTTATATTGTGGTTATATATGTGTTTTTATGGCTTAATGAATTAGTGTTACCAGTCAATATCATTTCTTTGCATAGAATCATTCGTCCCCAACTAGTTGTGCTAGAACACCCATCTAATTTTTCCCATTTTCCACTTTTTCCCTCAGACCTCTGGGAAACACTATAATGAACTTTGTTCTAAAGCACTGCGGAAAAGTCAGTGGTATAAACCCAGGGATGACACTTCTTATGTTTTTATTTCTTAAGAAGAGTATACTTTGTTTGGATCCATATGCTGATGGGTTCAATCAATCCTATTTGTTGAGCGCTTACGGTGTGCAGAGCACTGTACTAAGCACTTGGGAGCAATATTCTTTTCCAAAATGTGACCATATGAAGATTGTCCCTTTCTGCAATCAATCGATATTTATTATATTTACATTTTATATAAATACATTTATAAACATTTTTATTTATAAGTATCATATTTAATAATAATAATAATGTTGGTATTTGTTAAGTGCTTACTATGTGCCAAGCACTGTTCTAAGCGCTGGGGTAGATACAGGGTAATCAGGTTGTCCCACGTGAGGCTCACAGTTAATCCCCATTTTACAGATGAGGTAACTGAGGCCCAGAGAAGTTAAGTGAGTTGCCCACAGTCACACAGCTGACAAGTGGCAGAGCTGGGAGTCGAACTCATGACCTCTGACTCCGAAGCCCAAGCTCTTTTCCACTCAGAACACTGTACTACGTATTTAGGAGGGTACAGTGTAACAGAGTTGATTCACAAATTCCCTGCCCATAAGGAGCTTTCAGTCTAATTTTAAACATATTTCAAGTCTGAGGTGAGACTTAATCCTTCAACTAACACTGCAGCAGGATCCTTGGTTGATGGTATTAGAATTGAATTTCAATAAAACTACTACTAGCAACAGGTACTATTTCAGCAACTAATCTGAATAGCAAGTCAGATTGTAAACCAATCTGCAGAGCCTCAGTTACCTCGTCTGTAAACTGAGGTTTAAGTGTGTGAATCCCAGTGTGGGAGAGGGACTGTTTCCAACCTGATTAATGTGTATCTACTTCAGTGCTTAGAACAGTGCTTGGCACATAGTAAGTGCTTAACAAGCATTGTTATTATTATTATTATCACTCAATAAAGACCCTCAATTGATCGATTTATCCGTGGAAAATCTAAACTTTCCCAAAGACTTTCCTAACCTGGCAATTGTTGGGCCCCAGTAGAGAAGTAAGATGGGAATGGAAGGAACAATGACCAAAACTTTACTTTTACTTTTCTCTGATGGGAAGGAGGAGGACAGAAATGGAGTAGGGGTAGAACTTAGAGAAATAATGCAGTTACAGAAGTCAGACCAGGGAGAGGCACCAATTAGAGCAGTGATAGATCTCTTTTTTTGCTTAACCGTTTACTGTTTGATGAAACAATTTTAAGGAACATTCAACTGTTGAACAATGAAGAGTGGTAGGCATCAGATCTTAGCTTTGTCTAAATATTTCCATGTATTAATTGTTGATTATAATAGTCTGAGAATCAATGAGTTAAGATCCTTTGTGCTCAGAAAGAGGGAAGTACAAATACTACCTAATCATATCTTTTTCATGACCTTTCCCAACAACTTCCACTGAAACTAAACAGTGTGGAAATTAGGAGAAAAAGAAACTTTGAAAGATTATAAATGCACACTTAAAATATAATTTATTAAATTTCTGGAAGATCATTTATTTCAAATTTGGGGTGAAACAGGATATCGATTGTCCTTTATCTGCTTGTATGTAACAAGATGTGTACTGCCTGTCAGCTGCCTAGCCAGATCTTTCTTTTCATATGATATAAAATTTCTCTTCAAAGATCTATCAGTCAAATTATGATAATTTCTTATGTGGGATAATCAAATGCTTCAGAAAGTATTTTATTAAGTTCCACTTTGCCAAATTTCCTCATCCTGTAACAATTGGTTATTGTGAGTTTAAAGAGGTGGGGCTCTAAAATAGTTTAGGGGTCCACAATACCAGTCACAGAAAAAAAAATTACCAATATTACCCACTGGATTTATTTCTTCCAGATCAGTCTAGAATGAAGCATAGTAAAAAGCTATATTATCCGGCAGTGTGGAAGTGTATAAAAGATGATCTCCGTGATGCTCACATCAATGAGTACAGTTTCTTCTTTAGCAGCATCATCTTTGAACCAAAGACCAACTGAAATCTCTAGTAACTAGTTTCACTCTTTGTTCCCTTGTAGGGAATACTTGCACCTATACAGATAAGTTTGCAAGGACTAGAATATGCTTGATTTCAAATTTCATTTCATCTTTGAAATCACACCACTCCCAATCTGAGAGTTGTTTCCCAGGTTGCCCTGAGCTTCAGCCTAGACCCTTAATGAACCAGAAAATTTGCTAAGTAGAACCTCCCCATTCCTCAGCATTCTGGGTAACAAGACTTTACAGCATTTGCGTTTTCAAATGCTCCTATTAGTATCTGGTTACCAAAACATTTTTTACTTCAATGTTCAAGTTACAAGACCGCTAAACTGTGAGGAAAACTGAACAGTAAAACAAAATCTGGGAAGAAAAGTATATAATGTCACTGTGATTTGAAAAGAACTAGTAGCAGCATGGCCTAGTAAAAAACGCACAGACCTAGGAGCTGGAGGATCTGAGTTCTAATCTAAGCTCTGCCACTTGTCTTCTGTGTCATATGGGGCAAGTCACTTAACTTCTCTGTGCCTAGGTATTTTCAACGGCAAATTGGAGATTCAGTGCTAATTTTCACTCATGTATGACTGTGAGCCCCATATAGGGAGAGGGACTGTACTGATTAACTTGAATCCACCGCAGGGTTTAGACCAGTGATTGACACAAAGTAAATGCTTAATGAATACCATAAAAAACAACACAGTAACTGGAGATTGACATTTTTTCCTTTTGATTTTAGTTCTCTAGCAACTCTAGAAGGGAAATCTTGGCTGCTTCTAAACCAAACTATTTCTGAAACTATGAAAATAGGGGTAAACACGACCATTACGGCACTGAACTTTCTACTGTCTGGGAGCAAGGAAGGTATGTACGATGACGATCCTCTTTTTGTTAAAATGTTTGGTATTTTACAAACAATGACCTGATATTTTTTGTGAAAAAGATGTAATGAATGTGAACATTTGTGACAAAGTCCATATACCACATGGGTTCACAGTGTCTTGAATTGGGTGTCAGATTCTAAGATTCTCATTTTTTTTACAATTCGATGAGGGAAAGAAGGCAACTTTTCATACTTATTCTTCTATGTCAACTTTAATTAATTAATTAATTAATTCATTCATTCATTCAATAGTATTTATTGAGTGCTTACTATGTGCAGAGCACTGTACTAAGCGCTTGGAATGAACAAGTCGGCAACAGATAGAGACAGTCCCTGCCGTTTGACGGGCTTCCTCTCCCGTATCACAAACTAACCCATTCTTAGCCCAGGTCCAGCCTGTACAAGTTTCAGGAGACCAAGTATGCAGTCAGGACAAGCAAAGATCAAACAGTGTGTAACAGGTCAGAAATCTAAGATGTGGAAATGGTACCATATAATAATAATGACATTAATGATGATGGTGGTATTTAAGTGTTTACTATGTGCCATACATTCTGCCAAGCACTGGGGTAGATACGCAGTCCCCGTCCCACATGGGGCTCACCGTCTTAATCCCCATTTTCCAGATGCAGTAACTGAGGGCCATAGAAGTGAAATGACTTTCCCACAGTCACACAGCAGACGAACGGTGGAACTGGGATTAGAACCCAGGTCCTTCTGGCTCCCAAGCCCGTGCTTTATCCACTAAGCCATAGTGCTTCTTAACATGACCATTCCATTTACTTCTTTCTTGGACCTGAAAAGGAACAAATAGAACCATCTAATATGTCATTGAGTGAGAGCTGAGCATAATTTTCTGGTGCTTCCAACTCTATCTTGTTTCCTGTCATCAAAGCCAAGCCATGGACATTGAACACATTGCAGAACCTGGAATTCAACCATTTTGACCGAACAGGCATCTTGGAACATTTGGTCATAGGAAATATTATGACTCTCTGTTATCAGCTAGGGACTTTGACATTTATCTGGCTTGACGTGGCCAGGGACTCAGAGCCAGAAAACAATCTTCACTTTTTCCCAGTACTCCTGGCCTTGCAATAAATTTACCAGTCTGAGCTTGGTATGGATGTTTTTACAGCTAAAAACCTGCTGTCTTTTCCTATTAGTTGGCAATAATATTCATTTCCCTTCCCAGATTTCGTGTACTTCTGACTTAAGCTAAATATAATGCCTGTATTGGATAATATACTTGCAAAATGATCTTTTCGGATGTACATTACTAGAAGAATACAAACCTAAATATATTGAGACTAGAACATTTTAATTTCTTTCCGAACAGGGCCTGGGTACCAACTACCCCTCAGAGATATGCTTTGGAATGATCAGGCAATCAAGCCACAGCTGAAATCCCAATTTGTAGTTGGTGATTTTCTTACAAACAACATCCTGAAATATATCTATGAGGTAAATATATATTTTCTGACCTCTCAGTACCCACTGATTCACTTTCAAGTATAGGAAGTAATGTCTTAGTAAAATCTGGTAATTCTCAAATAATATTTCTAAGGTACCTAGCTGCCCATGCCATTTTTCGTTAAGTGTCTGAAGTGATCTGAAGAACCTAATAAAGTGCTCTGAACATAGGAGGTGCTCAGTAAGTGTTGAGAGTGATTATCTCTCAATGGGAAGATTGGACTAACTGATGCCAATTTACTAGGGAAAAAAGAAATTGTTTTCTGTCTGATGATTATTTCAAGAATATTTTTCTCCAGTTCTACTGTTAGAGCATTTTGAATTGCATTATGCTATTTGATCCATATAAGTGAGAATAAATGGGAACAAATAGAGAGTCAATGTCATAGAAGGGAGCAAACATCCTCCCACTTTTAGGATACACCAAAGGGATTATTTTGAAGTTACTCCCTTCAGATACAAACACCTGACAAACTTTGCTGAATGTAAGGAAGAATTTGACTACTCTGGGATATGTTGAATTTTCAAGTTTTCAGAGTTTTCAAGCTGTGCGAGTATGCACCAAGAAGTACTTGAATTAGATATAGATAATATTGGGAAGGTTGCAAGGAAATTTTTTTTTTAATTGCTCAACTAAGGACTGTAAGAAATGAATGGCTGCTGCCTAATGAGGAATATTTGAAAACCATAGGCTGTTAGGTGCTTAGGGCGTCTCATATTTTTGTCCATGAAAGAAAACCCGATGATCTTTCTTGAGTACTACACGTAGGTTCAGTCAAACTAAAAAAAAGTCACTTGCTTCTCTGATTCCATGTAAGTAAGCTAACATGCTTTCTGACTGTCAGCATTTCTCAAAATCCTTTCAAAGAGAATCTCATCCCATTATTCAATTATAATTCATTTTCTTTAAAAAACAGGATCAATAATATTTTCTTTAGGAAAGGTGAAAATATTTCTTGCAAGGACTAATTGTAAAATGGGCAAGGAATGGAGTTTTACTGTATTCAATTTTATTAGTTTTCTGTTTGTGACTGAGTGTGGATGGCATTTGGCCATTGATAACATTTTACCAAATTAGTGTCTTGAAATGCCAATGAGAATTTGAGCAACAACCACCAAAAAGCTAGGTAAAAGGAATGATTTACAATGCTAAGTGGTGGAGCCCATGACCTTCTGACTCCCAGCCCCGTGCTCTATCCACTAGGCTATGCTGCTTCTCAATATGATCTGTGCAGCTGTATGTAGTATAGCCTGGAGAGGGGTGAGGCTGGAGTCAGGGGGATCAGAAAGAAGGCTGATGCTACTGTTTAGTCACGATATAACTAAAGCTTGAATTGAGGTTTTAGCTATTGGGATGGAAGGGAAGGAGTGGATCTGGTTGATATTACTTAGGAAGAACTGGCAGAATTTAGCAGTAGATTAAATGTAAGAATTGAAGGAGAGAGTAAGGACTACAGGATGACACAGATTTTGTCATTGGCATTTGTTAATCGCCTACTATGTGAGAAGCACTATTAATAATAATGTTGATATTTGTTAAGCGCTTACTATGTTCAGAGTTCTGTTCTAAGTGCTGGGGTAGATACATGGTAATCAGGTTGTCCCACGTGAGGCTCACAGTTAATCCCCATTTTACAGATGAGGTAACTGAGACATAGAGACGTGAAGTGACTTTCCCACAGCCACACAGCTGACAAGTGGCAGATCTAGGATTCGAACCCATGACCTCTGACTCCGAAGCCCGGGCTCTTTCCACTGAGCCACGCTGCTTCTCTGAAGCACTATTCTAAGCAGTGGGGTAGATACAAGTTAATCAGGTTAGATACAATCTTTGTCCCACAAGGCACGGTTTAAATAGGAGGGGGAACCTGTATTGAATCCCCATTTCATGATTGTGGAAACTGAGGCACAGAGAAGTGAAATGACTTTCCCAAGGTCACACAGTAGGCAAGTGGTAGATCTGGAATTAGAACCCAGGTCCTCTGACACTCAGGCCCGAGCTCTTTCCTCTAGGTCATGCTGCTTCTAAGAAAATGAGCTAAGAAAAGGACCTGCTTCTAACCCAGGTCCTCTGACAGAGTTGTCAGTGGAGATGAGATTAAGCTTGAATTAGTAATGGGACACTGAGGTCCAAATTTGCTTAGAATGATCACAAATGCTTGCCAAATCTAAGCCCCAATTTTATGGGCTCGATGGAAAGCCATTAGGCTTTGTTTTCAATCTAGCGCTTTTAAATATTTTGGAGAATGTATCCGGCCACCCTCCACCAAACTCAGAATGATATCTAATAATGCTTTTGGATAATGACATTATTTCATGGGGATTTTCTGCAACAATATGCCTACTGAGTATATTTCTAGGGGTAGCTAAATTCTGGGAAGTTCTGAGAGTGGTGTTTTGTGGTTGATTTGGCTTGATTTCCTGCATCAGGGTTTCATCAAATTGTGATGAAAATCAAAGAATATCTATGTGTCCCCCTCAGCAGAGAGACATTGCAGGCAATTGGCAGACCCGGGATTAGAATCCAGGTTCTCTGACTCATAGGTCTGTGCTTTTTTTACTAGGCCATGCTGCTTCTCAATGCTCAGTGGCTTCTTTTTTTTTTAATGGTATTTGTTAAGTACTTACTATTTGTCAAGTACTCTTCTAAGCACTGGGGTAGATACAAGCTAATCAGGTTGGATACAGTCCCTGTCCCACATGGGGCTCACACTCTTAAACCCCATTTTACAGATTAGGAAACAGGCACAGGGAAGTTAAGTGATTACCCCAACATCACACAGCAGACAAGTGGCAGGGCCGGGATTAGAACCCAGGTCCTCTGATTTACAGGCCTGTATTCTTTCTGCAAGGCCATGCTGCTTCCTAATGCTCTTGGTCTGGCATAGATGGTTACATCATCTTCATTTGTGTCTTCCTCTTTATTTTTCAGATGTTTCAGCAGAAGCAAAATGGTTTCCTGCCTCAGTTGCTTACTGGACTGGAACAAAGTTTAGTGGGCTTCATGGACCAGCACCCCAAGAGTAGTGAACCCTCACAGGTGGCTTCAGCTCTGCCCACTACAGTTCATCTCTTGAATGAAAGTTTGAGGCTCTTCTCGCATAAAAGCAACCTTGATTCTTCAGTAAAGTAAAGCAAATTTGATGACTTCCACTATTTCTCAAATTCTATTTCTCAAGAGTAGTTCATTTTTAAGGTTAGACAAGCACTGTAACCCCCAAATAACTGATAAAACAAAACATTCATTTAAACATATTGAAGTTGAAACTTGCCTTGGAATAGAAAAACACTTACCTGGAATATATCTTATGCATTTTCAGAGATTAGACTTTATTTAGTTAATTCCCACAGATGTCATGAGAAATGCCAGAAATGAGTCAAAACAATGGTCCATCCTGCTTATTATTCTAACTCTTGCAGTAGCAACAGAAGGTGAATCTGTGCTCGATTTCCATATTAGACTCCCAAAGCTTATGAAAATGTAATTGCTATAATTTAAATTGTGGCTTATTTTATTTACACTGTCATTTTAATTTTGCAATTTTGCCATTGTTATACAGCAGCCCAGGCCCACATAAATAGAAATCTCTACAGGACTATACACAAAGTTTGCATATACATATTGAAGAAATACAAAAGTTAAATTCTTAACGATGATGATGGGTCCCAATTTCAAGCTTCTTTACGAAATTGTTCTGTTCACCCATATTCAAGCTAAATGAGGGTATATTAACTATGAGAGCTTGAATTTTTCAGTACTGGCACATGCAAATTAGTAGCGTGAATGTTACATTTGCATTTAATTTTCAAATAAAAATGTAAGGAAAATAAATCCTACTTGAGCTAATGGGGTGTTTTCATAATGATAGATTTTTCTTGTAGAGGCAAATAGTTAAACACAGTCAAAGTGATTGGCCTTAGAAATACTCCATAAAGATGTGTCTATACAGATTGGAACTTTCCATGGCCTTGTGACTCTCCATTGATTATGTTGTTTTCTCTTCTTATTTTCTCTCATTTTCTGACTCATTTTTGTAGTCATTCACAAGGGCCCCAAGATGAATGCTAACTGGATAATATTGCACCTTATTACAGTCCTGGTTTAAACAAATAGCTCAATGAGGTTTAGGATGACATTTTTTTTTTCCTACTTCCTCATTCCTCCTTGTTACCATGGATGATCCAGAATGATCAGCTTACCCGAATCACCTCTACTCGTGAAAGATATATGTGTAAACACCCACCTGGTTATTGAATTTGTGAGTTACCTGCATGTGAACTGAACAACTAGATTTGAGGACACATAGGGAAAATGTACAGAATTGGAAATGATGTGGATTTTCACCTATTAGAGGTTGTCTCGATCAAAATTTCAAGCACATCTGAAGAATCCATATCTACAGTTTAACCCTTGTCAACCAAAGCTTCAGTGAAAATTTTACCATAGTTTATTAAGCATGCTCCATTTTATTTTCAGCTATGTGTTTCAGTGTACAGATTTCATTTTTTTTGGATTTTAGTTGTGCCAGAAAAAATGAAAGCGAAAAGGAAACATAGCTTTGGGCACCACAGGGATTTCATTGGGAAAGGATGGGGTCAATGAAATGAGGAGTAAAAAACGAGGTAAGGAATAAAAAAAAAAACAACTAAGGATGCTCTTCTCAGCACTGATGTGACTTGACTTTGGTTCACAAAAGAACAGGTGTTGCTGGATATTTGGACAGGATGAAATGAGATTATCCAGTGAGGACTGAAGATCTTCCAGGGTGTTTTCAGAATGTTTTATAGTGTCCCTGTAAACAATACACTACTGTTTACTATGCTGGTGAGTGTTTACACTTGTAAGCAAAAATCAGCCCTATGTGGTTGGCCTTTTCCACGACCCCATCTTCTGTATTTCTGTCTGATGCCCATTCTGCCTTAATCGATTTCTACATTTGAGAACATCACTCTATTCAGTTCCCTTTATCCTCCTTCTACTCCTCCCTCTCTAAAGCTTGAAAGCAATGTGCCATTTACCCTTGGACCCACAGAGTTAGAGCAGGTCTATCCGAAGACATCGAAGCAGCTCTGAAAATACTTCAATTTACTCAATGGATTTACTGTACCAAAATCATTTGGTTTTAGATAAGTACTAGAGAACAGGAACAATTTCTCTTCTTAAAGATGTCACAGGCTAATAGGGGAAACAAGGCAGATTAACACAATCAATATATTTAAATCAATACAATAGTTAGAAACTCATTGCCAAAGACAAATAAGTCACAGTTGTTCCAATATGCTGGAGTATAAATGGTGTTAATTGAGGAGAGCTTCCTAAAGAAACTAGGAAACTACATGGCTTTTGAGTTGTACATCTTAGACATTTTCAAATAGTCAATTTAATAATATAATAATGGTGTGACAGCTGGTCCTCAGATATACATGAAACATGATATAGAAAGGTTTAATCTGGAGTTCTTCTCGACATAAACCAAGGATTCTGTAAAGCTGTCATTCAATAGGGACAGTTTTCAGTGAAACTATTTTTCAGTACTGTTAGAAGCAATAAGGGGCATACTATTTTCTTCCTCTGGATAAAAGAGTTTACAAACTACAAAGTGCCCCCCTCCAAATATTCTCAAAGGTAAGGGTCCAAGCAAAACCAAGCAAGTGATTTATCAGGACCATATGCTCAGTACATGAGACTATAAATTGAACGAGAAATGAATGAGCTCTAGTAAAAGAGGACTACTCTAATAATACAGTGTTCATTTCCCTAGATAAAGGTTTGAATTGATTTTCGTTTCTTTGTGTTTTTTCCCCTTTTGGCCTATAGAGTAGACAGTATGGCAAAACTGCAGGCTGTGCTGCAAAATCTGTCTCAGTGGCCACTGCTGAAAGGATTGCTTCTGGTAGATGGAGCGATAAGAAATGTACTAACCAAGACTCTTCGTTTCACCACAGGTAAAATGGCACTGAATGACTAAAAGGCTATCATGAAATTGAGAGAAACTTTATCAAGCTACAAAATAATATTTGCTAGGATTTTATCCCTAGGTGCGATGGTAGCTAAAACAATAGATGGATGACTGACAACCCCGTCCACCCAGTGCCATGTATAGATTGTCTCTTTTGTCGTGACTGAATTTCCTATTTGCTGCACTGGGAACCATTGTGAGGTCCACTCTGTAAAGCTTGTTTTCTAAGAATCAGTTATTCTTAATCATAGTGCACCAGGCTGATCTGTCTGCTGCTGCAGACTTCCAGTTGTCCTCCGGTATGCCACATAATCTAAGGTTTCATTTTTTACAGGAGCTCACACTTTTTTAGTCCATTAAACTGAGGTCCACATCGAAATAACCAAAGCAAACTCACCACACTGCAACTGCCTTCAATCGTATTTATTGAGCGCTTACTGTGTACTCAGCTCTTGGAAAGTATCTGCTCCTTTTTTACTTGTAATGTAGGCTTTAGTAGGTCCAATTAATCCATCAATCAGTCATATTTATTGACTTACTGTGAGCAGGTCACTGTACAAAGTGCTTGGGAGAGTACAACACAACAATAGATGCATTCCCTGCCCACAGCAAGTTTACAGTCTAGGGGGGAGACAGGCATAAATATAAATAAATTATGGATATTTATGTAAGTGCTCTGGGACTGGGCAACACTAAAGGGAATGGGAAAAGAGGAAATAAGGACTTTGTCAGGGAAGTTTTCTTTGGAGGAGGGCAGGAGGAGCATAGGGAAAGGTGGAGCTCAGTCTGGGAAGGCCTTCTGGAGAGGTGAGCTCTCATTAGGGCTGTGAAGAGGGGAAAAGAGTTAGTTTGGTGGATGTGAGGAGGGAGGGCATTCCAGAACAGCGATAGGACATGGCCCAGGTGTCGACGGCGGGAGAGGCACGATTCCTTTCTTCCAGCTCCTCGTGACAATGGGATTTTTCTATGTGGGGCTACGTGAAGGGACCGCAGTGTCTTGTGGATTTCCTGTTGATTGGGCCCTCAACATAGAAGTGAATAATTTCAGTATAGCAGGGTTTCTGTGAAACAACATTTATTTTTAACAGCTTATGGAAAAGCAGTTTTAGAGGTCTCTGTAAACAGCTGGTGTTAGAGAAGACCAGTCCCTCAAAATGAGTTTTTTTTTTGACACAGAAATAAAAGTAACTTTAGAGGAACAATATGATGCCTAATTCTCAGGAACTCTCTCTTCATGGTTATGGGTCTATCCTTTAGTATTTAGAACCTTTCTCTCTAATAACCTATTATGGATCTCTCATTAATGAAGTGAACCATTTTTGAGCCTTTGAACCTCCCTATTTTCTCCCCTTAATAATCCACCTAAATCTTTCTAGAGTTTTTCAATACCCTTAAATTTTCCCTTCAACGATCTTAACTTTTCACTCACGTTCATGAGGATTATAATCGGGTATCAAAATCTGTTATGAATCTATTGATAATTTAGTCTGCCTAACTTCCTGTGATTACCAAATGCTCATCTTTACAACCTGTTATAATAATAATAATAATTGTGGTCTTTGTTAAGCGCTTACTATGTGCAGAGCACTGTTCTAAGTGCTGGTGTAGATACAGGGTAATCAGATTGTCCCACATGGGGCTCACATTTTTTAATCCCCATTTTTACAGATGAGGTAACTGAGGCCCAGAGAAGTTAAGTAACTTGCCCAAGGTCACATAGCAGACAAGTGGTGGAGCCAGGATTAGAACCCACAACCTCTGCCTCCCAAGCCCGTGCTCTTTCCACTGAGCCACGCTGCTTCTCTGTTAAGTGAAAGTATTTCATTTTGTGCCTTGCATCTACAGTGTACAATGTGACTTTATATTCTATTTAGAACGTGGTCTCTGTTTGAACTCAGTGAACCAGATTCTGTCTACCTCCTCAAACAAATGTTTCTACTATATGGTAGCAACCAGTTAATCTGTAAAGGAATTAAGTCCTGTCCAGGAATGAATGGTTCTTGATCTGGGGAATGATTCTAGAATTTGAAACCTTTTATCTAAATGCATATTGAGAACTGATGTGTTCCACCGTACTGAGGAGAGGTTTCTAGATGAATGCCTTGTGCTTAGCTCTAATTGGCCTTTGTGGGTCTCACACCTGCTCTGGCTCTGCATCCTGTGAAGATTAACAGAATGGAGAAAAAAAGGGTACAGCTGACTTCCAATTGCTTGCTTTTTCTTAAGGAGTCACTCCAGACAACTGGGCTCTGGGAGTAGGTTAGTCAGGACCGCAGTACACTATTGCTTACAAGGGCTTTTAGTGCATTTCCTATAATATGAGAGAAGAACAGTTACATAATAGTTTTATAAGTGTATTTTTATTGATTTACACAGGCTTGTCTTATAAATAGATTATTGATCACTCTACTCCCAAGCAAGTTTACTGCAGTGTTGTGGATCATAGCTGAGGTATTGACTTTGCTTTTCCAAATGAGAGAGAACAAAATAGGAAGCACAAGGAAGAAATTGGTCAAAATGAATTTTCAGAAATTCAATATATCTTTCAATGTTGTGTGATCTCTGTGTATAATGGTATTTTCTACTTCTGATAAGTAATCAAGATCTTTGATGTGCATTGTGGGTTTTTTTCCAATAATATAAAGATGTACACAATCTTGCAGAAATTCTAAGATGCCTGGAAAGACTGGTCCCCTTTACTAAAGCAGATGGATTTGATTCAGTTCAGTTGGATATGGACACATTCTTTGCGGATTTAAAGCAGGTAAACTATACTTAAAGATGATAAATAAGTTTCATAAAATATGCAAGGTCTCATGCAATATTCATTTAGATTCCTGGTATCATTTGAACTGATTAAATAAATTGGATAGTGAATAGGTCATTCAAGTCTTTCAATATTATTAAGCTGGTATTGGGCCCAGTTCTTCCCCTTGCCAAGTACTGCCTCAAGCACATATTCAGATTTGACTTGGGTTTTGTGTGAGTGGTTTTTTTATGGTATTTGTTCAGGCCCTCTTAATCCCAGGTGTCTTCTCTTTCCACTAGGCCATGCTGTTTCTTCTGTGTTTTGCTACTTGGTTGCAACTGTTGGCTTCCCTAGATGAAGGCTCTTCACATATCAGGGCCAACTGGAACCTTGTGGCTAGTGACCATGCAGAAGCTAAGGAAATCTTAGCTTCACAAGTATTTTGGGGTGAGGAGTCAATCAATCGCTGATATTGATTGAGTACTTGTTGTGTGCTGAGCGCTGTACTAAGTGCTTTGGAGAGTACAATACAAAAGTGTTAGTAGACATATTCCCTGCCCAATATGAGTTTACAGTCTAGGGGAATAGGAGAATTGAAGTGTCTGTGCTTATTTCATTTTGGGACACTACCTATGGATGCTCACAATTAATAAATTCCACCCCTCCACAATTGTTTTTGATCTTTTAGATATTGTTGAAGAATACTACTGACCAGAATGAAGATCTACTCTCACTATTCAAGAAGGCCCTGCGGCTTCCTCAAGACTCAAAAGTCAAGAAAATACAAACCGAGTGGACATGTCCTCCTAATGCTTCCAATGAAACTTTCATTTTAAACAACCTGATTGATTCCATAAAGGAAGCAGTAAGTATTTCCATCCCATCACATTCTTCCTAGGTAATACATTCAGCCTCTAATTTTGTGAGACTTAAGTTGTTTGGTAGTAGGATGTTTTCTGGAGTTCTAAGCACTGGGGTAGATACAAGCTCATCAGAGTGTCCCATGAAGGGCTCACATACTTCATCCCCATTTTGTAGATGACGGAATTGAAGTTCAGAGAAGTTAAGTGTATTGCCGTAAGTCACACAGCTGACAATTGGCAGAAGAGGGATTAGAACCCACAACCTGTGACTCCCAAGCCCGGGCTCTTTCCACTAAGCCATGCTGCTTACTAATTACATTTCTACTATTTCTGCTACTTCTTCTGCTGCTATTATTTAATGAGAGCCAAGAATGGTTTGGGGCTCAGACTGGGCTGGGACACAGAAGAAGCCATCTAAATACTTTTGTGAACTTTGGTTATCAATCATTAAACCAGTGGTTTTTACTGAACACTTGGTAGACATGATCACAATCCACAAGTAGCTTACAGTCTACAGATATACTTACAATCTATTAACACCTCATAGAGTACACACCACCAGTCTGAAAAAGATCAAGGTGGCATACCATTTTGAAACAAGGAAGCCTTATACCCAACCTCAGTCTCTTCTACAAACTCTTCTAGCAACCTTTTCATTGTTAAATGGTTATGCTCATTTTTGTGCCCGTTAACTTTGAAGTAGGGGAGTAATTACACATTTAATCACTGTAATTATTTCACCACAGCCTGTGGGTAATGGTCTATTCTGAACAGGGCAATTTGAATTAGCCAACTCTCCTCAATGAATGGGAATCGGTCATTTAATCAATTGGTCAATCAATGATATCTATTGAGAACTTACTATCTACAAAGCACTGTAAATAAGCTCTTGGGAAAGTACAAGGCAACAGAGTTTGAAGGCACGTTCCCTGCCCAAGCAGATTGAGGTGAACTAGGCATTAATTAATTGATCAGTGATGATAAGATATTTCTCTGTTTCTTGTCAAAGGTTCAGTTTCTGAAGAATGTAGTTACTGGAGGATCCCACCCACCTTCAGTGACTGAAGAGCATTTGGGTTGGCAAGAAATAGGAGAGCGGTTGTCAGAAAGCAGCAGGTCTTGTTCCAAGATCTATCAGTTACTGGACAAAAAAGCCCCACTGGGGAAGGATGATTATCACAGTTATTGTCATGAAAAACTAATTTCCATGTTGTAAGTATTACATGTGATATTTAGCGGAAAAATGTTGAATTGGATTCTGGGTGGACTGGCCTTTCTAAAGTTCATTTAGGGATGCTTGTATTTGCTCAACTAGGAGGTGTGCATTTTCAGTGTGCTTATTCTTTTCCCCATTAATAGAGCTGCCAAGACAGAATTCCTGTGGACTTGTACACAGAAAGTTTCAGTGAGTAGGTGGAGATTCTGATGTTGAAAAGCATGCATATCTGTCTCCCATTTTCAAAAGCATAACACATAACAGAAAATCCACACTAGCAAGTGAATGGGAATGATCAGATTGATGATATTTTTGTGTAGGCTGCCAACTATATGATACAAGGACCAAAATTCAGTAATTTTTTCAATTTCATTATTGCACACAAACACACACACATAAACCAGAAGTGGGAGAAGACTTCGGGCCAACTATGCAAGCATATTATCCACTAGAGTATATCTCAATTATTTGGAAAGATAACATCACTATTATTGTGTTTTGTCTTCAAAATGCAGCTGGATGATGGTGCCCAAATTTAAACCGAATATACTTGATACACAAGTGAATGTGAATAAAGAAGCAATAGTGATTTATCAGAACATGCTTTGACCGAACATGAATACAGGAACTCAGTAATAGATGTTTTACCAACATAATGATCAGGGTATATCATTATGTATAAAGTCATTTTATCACCAATATTATAATCTGGGTCCTTTTCAATTTCAGAGCTTTTCAAATATTTGAAGAAGTGCAGTTTGCCATGAGAAATAATGAGAATTTAACAGGATTTATCAGGACAACCTGTGAAGTAGCTAATTACGTGAACAGCCAAGAAAGTTTGTCAAAGGATCGATCCAGTAAGGGCATAATAAGTTTTTAATCTCAAGCGTTTCTGGGATGAATAGTTGGCTTTCTTTCTCTCTCTCTCTCTGTCTCTTTTTCTCCCCTCTCTTTTCCCTCCCTCCACTGCCACCCCCCGCCCCCCGCATTTGTGCATGCAATACAATCTTTAAATTTTGGGCATATTTACAATATGTAATGCTTTTCCTTTGGATAATTTCTTTGAACAATTTACTGTCAATTGTATCATCTTTAAACAGTTGCATTTTTGCTTAGAAAGGATTAATTAGTAGATACAGAAATATTAACAATGTTTGAGGTAGGAAAAAGTTTAGACAAAAATATAAACGTGTGCATTGATACACTGCATTAAAGTACTAGCTCAAGAACTGGATCAAATCACTGGTCCTTCAGGTCAGCACTGCACATCAGCCTCACAACACTTATGTACATGTCTATAATTTATTTATTAATAGTGTCTGTCTCCCCCTCTAGACTGTAAGTTCATTGTGGGTAGGGGACGTATCTATCAACTCTGTTATATTATACTCTCCCAAGTGCTTGGTACAATAAGTGCTCAATAAATACAATTCATTGATAGATTCTGTCTCTGACATGAGCAGTATGATAGTTGTCCTCCTTTAACGTGTTAGTTGTCCAACACTTAGTACAGTGCTCTGCACACAGTAAGTGCTTAATAAATATGATTACTACTTAAAAGAATATTTAGAGATGTACTATCTAATATCCCTAACTTTCCCCACTCTAGTAACTCATTACGGACTGCTTTCCCATGGGTTTATACCAGTCACTCTTGAATTATGAATTTTCTGCCTGCTCCTTGGTGATCAAATTCCGTAGATTTGCCACAAGATGCTCTTCAGTGTTTTCTTTTGTTGTAATGTGTGTACTACTTTAAGCTTCAATAGAGGGTCACCTCTCCCTGATGTTTTGGGATTTAGTGAATACTGATTTTGTGTTTGTTCTGTCCTCATATTTCAGAATTTCAATCATTTCCCCTTGTCAACCAATATCTTTTCAATCTGAAGAGTTCAAATTGGTTCAGTGAATCTTCCTAGGGCAGCCTCTCCATTTTCCTGACTATCTTGGCTGTCCTTTTCTCTACCTACTTCCTCCAGCTCTATTTTGTCCTTACCAAAATGCAACCTGCAGAACAGCACAAAGTATTCCAGGTGTTGGTATCCATGTTTTTTAAATAATGGATACCTGGCTCTATGTCTAATCCTGAGTCTGCTACTTGTCTACTGTGTGGCCTTGGCCAAGTCACCTAACTTCTCTGTGCCTCAGTCAATCGTATTTTTTGAGCACTTACTGAGTGCAGAGCACTCTACCAAGTGGTTGAGGGAGTACAACGTGGCAGTAAACAATTACTTTCCCCTCCTTCATAGCCTTATTGAAGACACATCTCCTTCAAAATGCAGATTAAATGAGGATTAAATCTTCCTACCCAGACTGTGAATCTCAGGTGGGACAGGGACTGTGTCCAACCTGATTATCTCTTATTTACCCCAATGCTTGGAACAGTGCTTGGCACATAGAAGGCGCTTAACAAGTAACATTAAAAATGACAAAACTATGTCTTTTATGCTGCTACATATTGATTTGAAAGAAAACTAAACGAGAACTTGAAAATCTCTCTCCTGGATTGTAACTGAAAGCTAGAAGCCTTTCTTTTTGTAATTGTAATTGGAATTCTTTTTGTTTAGGTGTGATAGTTTGCTCTTGCCACCTAAAGAAAGAATAATCCAAATTATTGAAGTTCATATGTCATTTTTCAGCATACTCATTCAGCTTTATGAGATGTCCTTGCAGTTTTCTTCCCCAGCTTCATGGTCTTTCACTACATGGGAGAGCTTATCACCTGTACCCTCAGAGATTTCACCGCACACTCCCTCTTTCAATCATTTGTGAAGATGTTAACAAAATTGGTCTGACGTATTTCTCCAAGGGCTTAACATATATTTCTTCTTCATTAATACTAGTTATTTATCCCTTCACTGTGAAAAGGGTCCTTCCAGACCTTCCACGGGTTTGGAGTGATTGTACTGTAATCTTTAATAGCTGGGGTAGGAAACTTTTATGTATAGAAAAGTCCTCTTCAAAATGCAAAGTTAAGCTTCATTAGCAGCGTGGCAGAGTGGAAAAAGCCCAGGTTTGGGAGTCAAAGGTTGTGGGTTCGAATCCCTGCTCCACCATTTGTCAGCTTTTTGACTTTGGGCAAGTCACTTAACTTCTCTGTGCCTCAGTTACCGCATCGGTAAAATGGAGATTAAGACAGTGACCCCCCCGTGAGTCAAACTGATTACCTTCTACCTAACCCAGCGTTTAGAACAGAGCTTGGCACATAGTAAGCGCTTAACAAATACCATCATTGTTAACTACTTCCCTCCTCACTCTGAAGTGTTCTGAATTAATTAAGAGGGGGTTTAAAAACTCCAATTTTTTTACTGTTATTATTTGTATCACTGCTATTATTGTTTTGATAAGTGTTTACTATGTGTCAAGCACTATACTAAGCCCTTAGGTAGAAACAAGTTAATCAAGTCAGACTCAGTCCCTCCCCCACATTGGACTCACCAAGTAGAAGGAAGAAGAGGCATTACTGAAGAAAATAAGTTCTATTTAGCAGAGATGATGGCAGAACTTTTAGCAGGTGTCTTTGTGCTGACCAAGATGTGAAAGGTAACACTATTATGGTATTTCTCTGTTCACCGTTGCTGGCAAGATGCAGAAAACTGTTGACCCATTCTGAGGCTTCAGATTATAGCACAGAAGGCTTCTCCCTTCAGCATGTCAGATACAGGAGAGGAGTAAGAATTCAGAACCGAGACCTTTACACAACTGACCTTTCTAAAGCATTTCACAGGGTCACTAGATCTGAACTATAGAAATTGTTTAGAAATTGGGCTACCCAGAATCATCAAGTTTATGATACTGTACCAAGACAACTTGGTGACTGGAATTGTTATATGAGTTAACAAGGAGGTCATCAAGGAAGTAGAAAATTGAATATCCTTTGGAGTCTCAATCAGAGTGTAGCATCGGGCTTCAGAGACCAAACTGAAAGTTGTTGGCTTCTCCATGCAGATTTTAAAGAAAGAAAGGTTTCTAGCTTTTAGCTACAATCCAGGAGAGAGATTTTCAAGCTCTCATTTAGTTTTCTTTCAAATCAATATGTAGCAGCATAAAAGATATAGTTTTGTCATTTTTAATCGTATTTGTTCAGCGCTTTCTATGTGGCATGCACTGTTCCAAACACTGGGATAAATAAAAAATAATCAGACTGGACAAAGTCCCTGTTAGACACAGTCCCAGAGTGGGCACTCAAATTACTAAAATCCAGAGCCGAGACCAACAGATGTTCTAATTTTTATGATTTATTGACTTTGTAACTTCTTAGCTAAGTGTTTGGAAACAGCCGACTATCATACTAGGAACTGTGTCTTTCAACTTTATGTTGCACTCACCCAAGCACTTAGTACAGTGCTCTGCACCCAGTAAGTGCTCAATAAATATGATTTATTAATACTAAACTAATACTTGTTGTTTCCCCTACCTATAATTTATTTTAGTGTCTGTTTTTCCCAGTAGCTCCATTAGGGCAGAGATTATGCCAGCCTCCTCTATGCTGAGAAGCAGCATGGCATAATGGCTAGAACATGAGCCTGGGAGTCAGAAGGTCATGGGTTCTAATCTTAGGTCTGCCACTTGTCTGCTGTGTGACCTTGGGCAAGTAACTTCACCTCTCTGTGCCTCAGTAACCTCACCTGGAAAATGGGGATTGAAACTGTAAGCGCCATTTGGGACAGGGATTGTTTCCCAGTGATTTGCTTGTATCCACCCTAATGCTCAGTACAGTGCCTGGCACACTGTAAGTGCTTAACGACTACCATAATTATTATTATTGCAGTCCCCCAAATGCTCATTAATGTGTTCTGCACTCCATAAGTGCTCAGTAATTACCAATGATTGACTGATACATTACAACAGCTCTAATATCTTAGCCTAAAGTAGGCCATAGTATGTGGTTAGGGGTAGAAACTTAAAATTGTGGCTGTCTCAGACAGAGGAGAAAGGGAAGAAGGAAAGAAAATGGAAAATTGCTGATAGTTTGGAGCAGACTCTCCATTTGTCTCCTAATGGCTAGCCATCAATGTCTCTATAGGTAAATCCTCTCTCTCCTAAAACATTATAAAACCCACATGATTCTGCGATTTATAATCCTTTGCCCCAGTAGGTCCCTGTGAATGAGTAGGGTTGTTGAAAGACAATTAACATCATTTAATGCATCAACCTTAACATTAACCCAAATAGCCTACATTATGACTGCATGAGTATCTTACTGGTGGCAAAATAAAGACACAGAGAGATCAAACAATCATTTAGTGGTATAGTTTCTGTGATTTTGTCTTGGAGCTTGCGTGGTTTTTCCAACACCTGTAACCAATAACCCAAGTCAAAATGTGTTTATATTCAGATGACTCCACGGATTCTCTTTGTTATGGACAAGAACTGGATTGGAAAGCTATTGCTGATAACTATTTAGTATTTCTGAAAAACTTATTCCACTCTCCAGTTACTTCGATGACAAGGTAAGTTTTAATTGCTTTACTTCTAACTTATTATTCATATGACTGAGAAAACCTGCCTATCCAGAGAGGATAAACTTGCTTAAGTAGCAGACAATTCTGATCAAGTAGAACATTGAATGAAAGATCACTTTATCAAAAAGTGAAATTCATCAGGGAGTTGTGGAACCAGTACAGCTATGTATCCTGGCTCTATGGACTCAGTTGGCTAGAGAGCATCAATCAACCAATCAAGAGCATTTATTGAGCCCTGCACTACTACATATTTGAGACAATACGATGGGGTTCAATAGATATGATCCCTGATCATAAGAAGTTTCAGCCTAGCAGGGGAGGCAGACACTAAAATAAATTACAATGGGGGAAGGAAGAGAGTAAAAAGATATGTAGATATCTTCAAAGAACCAACAAGGCCTAGTAGAAGGAGCCCACGCCTGGGAGTCAGAAGGACCTGGGTTCTAATCCCGGGCTTTGCCACCTGTCTGCTCTAGTAATAGTAGAAGAAGAGAAGTAGGTTTAATTTGGCTCAGGGGTCCAATTCAGAAGTAAACCTGAGGTGACATCCTGGGAAAAAACCCTGCTTCTCTGAGTGTCTGACCATGCCCCTGCAGTCCAGTGTCTGTATTGTTCTCCCTTCTAGACTGGAAGCTTGTGTGGGTAAGGAATGTTTCTGTTTTTTGTTATATTGCCCTCTTCCAAGCACTTGGTACAGTGCTCTGCACACAGTAAGTGCTCAAAAAATACGATTGACTGACCGATGTCATCTGGGAAGAGTGCTGCCTAATGTCTGGCTTGTAGTTATGATCAGGGCTGGCTGCCTACAGGAAGAGAGAGAATGACTGCTGCAAGGTGGGAAACCAGAATAGGGAGCGGTTTCACAGGTGAGAATGAGAGTATACGCATAGACATCGTAAGGTCAGTTTAAAGGGAGGATATGCCAGTCAAAACTGGGAAGATTTAAAGATTTAAAGGCATAGACCGAATCTTCCACTTTGTGATGGTAGCTGAAGCCAAGCAAGAGGATGAGTTTCCTGAGAGAGTGAGTGCAGAGTGAGAAGAGTAGGCTAGACTGGAGCAGAGCATTGTAAGATATCCACAGTCAGGGGATTAAAAAATGGAAGATGAGCCAGTGGGTGAGATTGAAAAATAACTGTTAGGGAAGAACCAAGTAAGAAATATGTTAGTGAAATCAAGGTCATATAACATTTCCAGGAGAGGAGGGTTCAACAATGTGAGGGTAATTGAAAGATGAGGGAGGATTAGCCCATTGGACGTGACTATGAGGAGCAAATTGGTGGCCTTTGTGAGTGAAATCTTAGTGAAGAGGTTAAAAATCAAATTACAGCAGGTCAAGAGGAGACTTGTTGAAGAGGATATGAAGGTGGCAGGTATACAGCCCATGGAGGAAGTTTGGAGAGGAAGGGAAGTGGGGAAATGGGGCTAAAGCTGGAGGAATCCACCTAGAGATCCTTGAACATATTTGATGGCAGAGGGGAAGAAACTCATCGGGGAGTGAGAGGTTGAAGTTGTCAATACGAAGGAAGGGCGGTGGATGGGAGCAGGTGTTTTAAAAAGTAAGAAGGGGCTGGGTTAGAGGCACAGGTAGAGATTTTGAGAGAAGGCAAACAGCTGGGAAAGAGGAGGAGGAGGAGGTAGGGATACTACAGCAGTGAGGAGGACATGAAGCGACTTATGCTTGATGGATTATTTATAAACAAATCAGTCGGTGAGGGCAGGAAGACAGATGTCAGGGGATAAACTGAAGACTTCAGAAATGAGTTAAAGGTTTGGGATCATTGGTAGTGTGAATATAGAGGAGTTCCTGAACCTCTGCCTCCAAGCAGTGTGACCTAGTGGAAGAAGCCCAAGGCTTTGGAGTCAGAGCCCCTGAGTTCTAATCCCAAGTCTGCCATTTGCCTTCTGTGTGTCCTGGGGTAAGTCGTTTAACTTCTTTCTGTCTTAGTTACCTCATCTGTAAAATGGGAATTAAGACTGTGAGCCCCATGTGGGGTAGGGTCGTCATCCAACAGTGCCTAGCACAGTGCCTGGCATGTAGTAAGTGCTTAACAAATGCCATTAAAAACAAAGTCCTTTGATGCTGAGCTGGAAGAGTTTTCCTGTGACTTGGAACAATATTTTGACTCCAGCTTGCAGCTCTCATTGAATCCTCAAGCATGACATCATAGAACAAGTTGAACAGGACCATATCTGTTGTACAACTCTGCTTCACTCTGACAGTGATGTGCAAAGAGTCAGAAGAAGGTATTTCTAATTGTGATTGGACCAACCACCATCTTGGGATAGCCTAGGATCTTGGTGCATTTTCTCAGGGCAACTGAAAATACTTATCCATTTCTACAGACTTGATGTTTTGATGGTGCCAAATGCTTTTGTCAGGTTAATAGACCCAACATACAGGTCTTGATATTGCTGTCTGCAGTTCTGTAAGTTTTGAGGCACTAAGAAGGCAGTGTGGTATAGTGGATAGAGCATGGGACCGGAGGTTAGGAGACCTCGGTGGTTCTTAACCCAGTTCTACCACTTGCCTGCTGTGTGACCTGGGACAAGTCAATTAATCACTCTGAGCCTCAATTTACACAACTATAAATAAGGCTCTTGGACTGTGAGCCTCACTGTGAGGGGTGTTTGTCCCATCTGATTGTCTTGTATCTACCAAAGGTCTTGGCACAAAATGTTTAATAAATTCCATCATTTCATTATTGCCTTTTTGTTTCAAGTCACTGCAATTCAGTTGCCATATAGTTGACTATATTCTTTACCTTGTATCTTCCCCTGCACTTACTACAGTGGCTGGAACATAGTAAGCACTTAAATGACACAAATACTATTATTATTATTAATAACCTGTTCAGAAAGCTTGGGACTAAAATGTGGCCTGCACTGGAGAGAAGAGGGAGATTGCCCTTTATTTCCAGATGTTCATCTTATTTAACTTGTGTATGAGCTTTCCCACCGGTTTCCTGGTCTCCTGTCCATACTTCATTCTGTTGCTCAGATCATTTTTCTAATATATCATTCTACACTCATCTCTCCATTTCTCAAAAACCTTCTGTGGTTGCTCATCCCTTTTCCACATCAAGCAGAAACGTCTGACCTTAAAGGCACTCCATCAGCTCTCCCCCCTCTTACTTGTAAATTGTACTGTTGAATGGAATCCCAGTTTGCACTCTTTGATCCTCCCAAGCTAACCTCATTCTCTGCTCTCTGACCCCTTGGTAATACCTTCTTCCCATTTATAATTCTCACTCCTTCCAAATCCTCCCCACAGCACCTCTCCCCATCTTCAAAGACTCCTGAAATTCCACCTTCCCCATGAGGTTTCCCCCAATTTAATTTTTCTATTTCTCAAGTCATTTCCTCTAAGTTAAAATTCCTAACATGCACTGGAAGGCACTTGCTATACGTGTTTGAATATGTTCATATATAGTTATCCATCATTTTGAGAAGTGATGCTATAATGTGATGCATAAAGAAAATCGATGATCATACATTGGATCGCTGCTTTGCATTGCTTTTAGTACTTATCGTCCCCAAATCTGGATTCATTTTACAGAATTTGGGATTCCACAAAGGAACCTCTGAAGAAGGAAATACACAAGCAGAATTATGAAGATGAAAAGATGACTTTTTTTCTAAGATTTATAGATTTTTTGGATGAGATGTTCCTACCTGGTTCATCTAATTCATATGAAGGTCCCAAATTTCCCAATCTCTCATATCTCACAGACATGTTCTTGAATAATATGTTCTTTAAGAGCCAAGATTCTGGAATATCAAGGGCTCAGGATTCTGCTCTTGATACTCAGAGACTTTCTGAAGCCATTAAAGTGATAATAGAGAAAACATTTGCTATGATTTGGTCGAAGAATGCATCAGTAGCACTCTTGCAAATAGAGGAATTGATCCTTAGTAAAATTAACATAGGACTCCAAGAACTGTGGATGTATGATGTTCCAAAGGGAGAAAAAGAAAAGTTGGCCATCTTGTCTAAATTTTTAAATTGGTCAATTTCCAAAAACCAGAGTGGTCTTAACATGGATTTTGCAAATTTCAGTGAAAATATTATCAACAACCTCCATGCCGCTGGATTACTGAAGCAGGAACAAGCCACAGCAGCTCGAAATACCATTTATACTCTGAGAAATGCATCTGCCTTCATCTCAATTCCTGCTGCATCTCAAATTCAGCAATTTCAAAAAAAAGTGACTCATATTTACCAAAATATTTTTAAAGATAAAGATGCTGCTCGTCTACTGCCCATTTTTTCATCTGTCTACCAAAATGTCCATACGTTTTTCTCAAATTGCAAGAGTAGAGACCTTTTGCTAATATTCATGAACCAAATATCAAAAGGCATTTCAGATTTTTTAGAAGAGTTTAATTTCCAACATATTAACAAAACATTTGAAATTGTATCCGAATCGGCAAGTCTACTCAGTCATCTCTCTGAAAAGTCTCTTTGTGAAAAGCTATTTTCAGTTTCTAATTATTTGGTGTTCATAACACATTCCCTGATTCAGAAAGAAGGTCAAAAAATGGAAAAAATACACTTGCCACTGATGATTCTTAAGCAAAGGTTCAAAATGAATGAAAATTTTCAGATTTCTACTTTTCATTATCTGAAACAGCTTTTTAACTATTCAGTAGGAGGGTCACTTGAGGATGAATGCTTGGATTTTGAAATCGACAGGATTCCTTATGTGAATTATTCAATTGATTCAGATAATTCAGTAATTCAACACCTGGGCAACATGCTGTCAAATTGGTCAGATGGTGGCACTAAATTTAATGGGTCTTTAGATCCACTATGCACCATTTCTTGGGTTCAGATGTTGGGTGATATATTGGAAGCCACATCTCAAACCTTGAAATTGGAATTAAAGTTTATCTCTTCTCTTCAGGTTGGACTAAGGGAACTTTCTGAAGGATTAAAATACAAATTTGATATTTCAGAAAAATGCACACTAATTTTTCCCTACCAGGCTAGTACTCATTTGGTTATGGGCTTATTAAAAAATATAACTCAGGCTAGTGCTAATAGCAATTGGAATGATTTTCAGGCTTTAAATAGTCTTCTGGCTACATTAGAAAATTCATCTGCTTCCTTGAGATCATTTAACGCAGAAGGGTTCAAGAAAGCATTTTTAAATTTGGAAAACACATTTCTTGAATTAAAGGAAATTCTATTAAACATTAACATTAGCAGGGAGTTTTTGGACTCTCTGTTTGAAGTGTTAATTGAACTGAACCATGCAAAAGAATACATAGACAGAAATACAATCTTGAAAGCACGTAAGTTTTCCAAATCTCTACTAGGCTCTGGAGAAGAAATTGAGATGGTTCTGACTGAACTAAGAGAGACCATGGAATTCCTCAGAAATGAATCTGATGAAAATCTAATATCTTGTGTCAGAATTTTCACAAATGTTACCAAAGAGCATCCATCGGCTGAAGAAAGTATTTTCCGGGGCATTTTGACTAATTTAAATTCCATTTTTAATTTAAACAATAGTGTTAGTGAACTAAAAAGTTGTAACAGATGGATAGACATCATCAGCAATCTGAGAGGAAAATGGAATGCTAGTTCTCCCCTTGTCCATGTCTATGACATTTTGGTTGGGTTTAAGTCTCTGGGAAGTGTCAGTGATAGAGAAAATGGATTGAGGCACACAATGAAATTTGTAAATTTGGCATTAAGTATTGCCAATCCTCTTTGTTCACTGAGAGATTCAAATATGAACTGTATAGCTGTTTACTTTGCAAATGTAACAGATGTTCTAAAAGACATACTTATTCTTTTGTATGAAAAAGAAAGAATTCCAACACTTGAGTTTATTTCTACCCTTTTAAGTGATTCAGGGGACCAAATTGAAGCAATCATCAACAATTTAATCAGAGACTTAAAATTCATGCCTGATTCAAAACAGAAAACTTTCACTAAATTGTTTACAGGAACCACAGTTAATTCAAATGAATTTCCAAACCAATTCCAAGATTTGTGGCAATCTTCATTGGCATTCTTGAGAGAAATTCAAATGCTTATGAAAAATATTACATTTCAAATCTTACCAAACAACTCATATTCTGACACTGGAAAGCTTTTAAAAGTGTTTTCAGCCTTTCCCAAAAAGGAAAGTAAAAATCTAAGAGATTCAGTTCTCTACTTGGTTAGTTACTTTGCATTTAACCTGTCTCACAATAAGCAGTATTCTCCAAATGCAAGTCTCCAAACAGTAAAGAAAGCAGCAGGTTTTGATATTCAGATAATAAGGGATGTGATCAACTTTTTAATGCCTTCCATTTTTCCCAACGTTCCTCAAGAGTCAGGAAACATGCAGGTTTTAAAGACGATCAAAACTCTGATGCATAACTTAAAAAATCAAGACATAGAACTTTTGATGGATCAAGTTGAACAACTGAGTGAAAGCATGAATTATTTCTTTAAGAATATCAGTACAGGGCAGAGTGGAAATTCTAAGATAAACCTGCTCGTTAGGTTAATGGAGTCATTGGTAAACAGCTCACGTTCTTGGAATATTAATCATTTGTGGCAACTTTCTCACCTATTCCCCCCCAAAATAGTTAATACTGTAATAGATGCTTACTACATGCTTCCTTACGGAGTGAGCCTGCTACAGGAACTGGCTCAGAGAAATCTCACCGATGCCCTGAAAGACCTCTATGAGTTCACCTTGTCTCATGGAACAAGCATCTCCACAGTCACCAAGGAAGACATTGCCAACACACTAAGAGACCTTCTAGATATTGTAGAACTAGTGAAGGATAAGCCAAATATCTCAATAGAAGCATTAGGTTGTTTCCCCGTTATATGGTGCCAGAACCACACAACTTCAATATCTCATGAGAATGCATTACTAGAAGCTTGCCGTGTACACAGTTTTGGTGATTTTTCTATATATAGCAAAATGGCTGGTGTATTTCAGCACCTCAGGCTGGTACCTTTAGGAAATGATTTACAGTGCTCAAATGACACCTTTATGATGGACATAACTCAGAAATTGATTTGTTTCCTTCATGAGTTTGGAGAATGGAATACTATTTTTTTGAAGGTTTCTGAGATGTTCTACATTAAATCCCCCATTCTGAAAGAGCTCCAAGTGTTTTGGCATAAACTAGCAACCAATGCCTTGCCTTCTGGAAGCCAAAGAAATGATAATTACTCCACTCAATGTACTTCCTCACCAATGAAGCAAATTGCATTCCAATTTGGCCTAAATGATATAAACCAAACTGAAAATGTCATAGCCAAAGATCTTTTTGAACAGCTAATAGACCTGACCAAGGTGTTCAACCTGAATGGAAATGCAAAGCTGCGAATGCCAAGCAACAATTTTAGTCTGAAAAGCTTGGCAAAGTTTAACTCTGAGGACGTGGGTACAGAAAATCTCTTTTCTCTTTTCCTATCTCTAGTGAGACCTTTGATGATGAAATCTCCTAATGGAAATAAGGCTTATGATGTCTTTACAGCTCTGTCAAACTATAGTAAGAACAGTGATATACTTGGTAAACTTGAAACCTTGCTGAACGAGTCAGAGATTGTTGTGAAGGACATCATGAAGGACCTAAATGTTAAACACATGCTCTCAGTGATCAAAGAAGAAATTAACTTAATACATGCTGTGGCTATTCAGAACATTAGCTTACCACTTGTACAGTTTTTGAGTCAATTCAATTCATCATCTCTGCCAGCAGTGAGAATCCTTGAAGACTTTCTACTCTTTACTAGTGCCTGGCTACATGAGTATTTTAGTAGCAACTATTCTCGATTAATACACACGTTGATCCTTCTTATGGCCAATGAAAGTTCACCTAGTGATATAGCTTGGATGGTGAAAGGTATTACAGATTTTCTGGAACACTTCAAGAATGTCTCTAGAGAAGTGAACAGTCCCATCACATTTCTTGCTCATCTGCTAAGCCAGGAGAAATGGATCCGTTTCTCCCTCGCTCATTTGTTTTCTGAGGGCATCTTGTTTAATGCAACCCCGGACATTGCTGGCAGGTCTCAGGAAGCAGTCCAGCATTTAAATCACAGTGACCTTCAAGTAATGGACTTCATTGATCTGGTCTTTAATTCTACACAGTTTGAAAACTATGGGAACAATCTCTCTCTTTATCCTAGTAGGGCAGTGGAACTCATAGATCAGATTTTGCAAACGTTCTCCTCATCTTCATCAGAAGAAAATTTCGGGAACAAAATAGTTCTCCTGTTGAAAGACTTCCATAAAGACATAGTTGCAGAAATGAGGTAAGAATATTTTTTGTTTAATCT